>NC_092723.1:68553745-68897734 GCF_047496885.1 Scyliorhinus torazame | reverse complement strand
GAAGTGGCTGTGAAAATCCCCTCGTCGACACACTACGGACATGTTCGGGTACACTGAGGGAGAATTCAGAATATCCAATTCACCTAACAAGCACGTCTTTTGGGATTTGTGGGAGGAAACTGGAGGACCCGGAGGAAACCCATGCAGACACGGGGAGAGTGTGCAGACTCCGCACAGACAGTGACCCAAGCCGGGAATCGAACCCGGGTCCCTGGCGCTGTGAAGCAACAGTGCTAACCACTGTGTTACCATGTCGCCCCATGGCTTTTACTCAAGGTTTGCTCCTGAAGTCTTGCCTCGAAGCACCATATCCATAACCTCTGACAGTGCTGAATCACGTCTGGTCTGCTTCTTCACCTGCCCTGCGGTTACATTGGTGTTATCTACTTTCTCAAAGTAGAAAATGTTTCCGCACAAACGACAAACTATTTGGTAAGTGTAGTCGGGGGAACCATTTGCATTCCCATAAAATTTTGACTGATTATTCTGGTTTTAAAATTATTTTTCATAAATTTAGAGTACCCAATTATTTTTTTCCAATTAAGGGGCAATTTAGTGTGTTCGATCCACCTACTCTGCATATCATCATAGATTATCATAGAATTTAGAGTGCAGAAGGAGGCCATTCGGCCCATCGAGTCTACACCGGCCCCCGGAAAGAGCACCCTACCCAAGGTCAACACCTCCACCCTATCACCATAACCCAGTAACCCCACCCAACACTAAGGGCAATTTTGGACACTAAGGGCAATTTATCATGGCCAACCCACCTAACCTGCACATCTTTGGACTGTGGGAGGAAACCAGAGCACCCGGTGGAAACCCATGCACACCGGGGAGAATGTGCAGACTCCGCACAGACAGTGACCCAAGCCGGGAATCGAACCTGGGACCCTGGAGCTGTGAAGCAATTGTGCTATCCACAATGCTACCATGCTGCCCATGTCTTTGGGATGTGGGGGCAGCACGGTGGCACAGTGGGTTAGCCCTGCTGCCTCACGGCGCCGAGGTCCCAGGTTCAATCCCGATTCTGAGTCACTGTCCGTGGAGTTTGCACATTCTCCCCGTGTTTGCGTGGGTCTCGCCCCCACAACCCAAAGATGTGCAGGCTAGGTGGATTGGCCACGCTAAATTGCCGCTTAATTGGAAAAAATAAATTGGGTACTCTAAAAAATGTTTTAAAAAATCATTGTGATGTGGGAGTGAGACCCACGCAGACAGGGTTTGACTGACGATACTTGATTGTGTATGTATGTGCTGACAAGATCAATGCCCACCTCTACACTCTGCTCGCTGCCAGTGATGAAATCCTGGTATGAGGCCCAAAAATCATTGTTTCTTTTTAATAAACATTTTATTGAGGTATTTTTGATTTTACAACAACAAAATAAACAATGTGCATGAATTTATAAACATAGTGCAAAAGATGTTTTCCTACCTTACATATCCCACCTTTATTCATCCCCCAATCTAAACTAAGCTAACCTCCCCCCTTCTGCTGACGATTAATTTTCCGCAAAGAAGCCGACGAATGGTTGCCACCTTTGGGCGAACCCTAACATTGACCCCCTCAAGGCGAACTTGATTTTTTCTAAACAGAGAAAGCTAGCCATGTCAGATAGCCAGGTCGCCGACTTCGGGGGCTTTGAGTCCCTCCAAGCTAATAGTATCCGTTTCTGGGCCACCAGGGAAGCAAAGGCCAGAACATCTGCCTCTTTCTCCTCCTGGATTCCCGGATCTTCCGACACCCCGAAAATCGCCACCTCTGGACTCAGTGCCCCTCTTGTTTCCAACACCGTGGACATGACATCTGCAAACCCCTGCCAGAATCCCCTAAGCTTTGGACATGACCAGAACATGTGGACATGGTTCGCTGGTCCTCCCGCACACCTTGCACACCTATCTTCTACACCAAAGAACCTGCTCATCCGGGCCACTGTCATGTGAACCCAGTGAACAACCTTAAACTGTATCAGGCTAGCTGGCGCATGTTGTGGATGCATTGACTCTACTCAACGCGTCCGCCCAGAGACCATCCTCTATCTCTCTCCGCCCAGCTCCTCCGTCTGTGTCCCCTCTGACCCCATGAGTTCCTTGTCGATGTCAGAGACCTTCCCTTCTCCCACCCACACTCTGGAAACTACCCTGTCCTGTATTCCCCTTGGTGGTAGGAGCGGGAAGGTTGATACCTGCCTTTGTACGAAGTCCCGCACCTGCAGGTACCTAAATTTGTTTCTCCTCGCCAATCCAAATTTCTCCTCCAGCTCCCTCAGGCTAGGGAAGCTTTCCTCTATAAATATATCCAGGGCAGCATGGTGGCACAGTGGTAGCACTGTTGCCTCACGGCGCCGAGGTCCCAGGATCGATGCCGGCTCTGGATCACTGTCCGTGTGGAGTTTGCACATTCTCCCCGTGTTTCCGTGGGTTTCGCCCCCACAACCCAAAGATGTGCAAGGTAGATGGATTGAACACGCTGAATTGCCCCTTAATTAGAAAAAATGAATTGGGTACTCTAAATTTATAAATAAATAAATATATCCCCCATCCTCTCAATCCCTGCTCTCTGCCATCTCCGAAACCCCCATCCATCCTTCCCGGGGCAAACCGGTGATTATTACAGATTGGAGACCAGGCCGATGCTCCCTCTGCTCCCACGTGTCTCCTCCATTGCCCCCAGACTCTCAGGGTTGCCTCCACCACGGGGCTGGTGGAGTACCGTGCCACGGGAACGGCAGAGGCGCCGTTATCAACGACCCCAAGCTGGTGCCCTTGCATGAGGCCGCCTCCATACGCTCCCATACCGACTCTCCTCCCACCACCCACTTCCTGATCATGGCTATATTCGCCACCCAATAGTACTTACTGAAGTTTGTCAGCGCCAGCCTGCCCTCCCCCGGCCCCGCTCAAGCATTGCCTTCCTTACTCACGGGGTCTTGCCCGCCCATACAAAGCCAGTGATCACTTTGTTGACCTGTTTAAAAAAGGACCGCGGAATAAAGATGGGGAGACACTGAAACACAAACAGGAATCTCGGGAGGACTGTCACCTTCACCGTCTGCACCCTCCCAGCCAGTGACAACGGGAGCGCGTCCCACCTCCGAAAATCGGCCTTCACGTGGACCACTAGTCGGGCCAGATTTAGTTTGTGCAGCCGATCACATTCCCGCACCACTTGGCTGCCTAGGTATCGAAAGCTTCCCCCAACTACTCTAAATGGCAGTTCACCCAGTCGCCTCTCCTGTTCCCTTGCCTGGACCGCAAACATCTCATTTCTCCCCACATTTAGTTTATACCCCGAAAACCGGCCAAATTCCCCTAGAATCCTCATGATTTCTTCCATCCCCTCTGCTGGATCCGATACATACAGGAGCAGGTCATCTGCATAAAGCGAGACTCTGTGTTCCACTCCCCCCCGGACCAGCCCCTTCCAGCCCCTTGAAGCTCTCAGTATAATTGCCAACGGCTCTATGGCTAACGCGAACAACAGTGGGGAGAGGGGGCATCCCTGCCTTGTCCCCCGATGCAGCCAAAAATAGTCCGATGTTGTCCTATTCGTCCGTACGCTCGCCACAGGAGCCTGATACAGCAACCTGACCCAGTCAATAAAGCCCCGCCTGTTTTGTTATGCTCTTGACGTAGCATAAGCTGCTTCCTTGATGTGCACTCTGACAAAGGAAGGTTCAGATTTGAATATAGCTTCAACACGTTTATTGAACTATTAACAATTCTCCTACTTGGATTCAACGCTACTGTTAATCTTTCTAGAGCTACTCAGACTGACTAACCAGTCTGCTACAATCCACGTGGTGGGAGTGGTGTGTTTCAATCAACCTTGTGTCTGTACTCACTGAGAGTCTCCACTGGAAAGAGGAAGATCATGTGTGCAGTGTCCTTATATCTGGGTTGGTGTAATGCCCCCCTGTGGTAGTGTCACCTCTGTGTGTATCGTGAATGCCCATTGGTCGTGTCCTATCTTACTGACCTATTGGTTGACTGTCTGTGTGTCATGTCTCTGGTGTTCCCTCTAGTGTCTAGCTAGGTGTGGTGTATGTACATTGACCTTTGTGTACTTACAGTCATGTATATCACCACACTGCCCAAATCCGAACCGTCCCAGTACCTCCCACAGATATTCCCATTCCAATCGATCAAAAGCCTTCTCTGCGTCCATTGCGATCACTACCTCCACCTCCCTACCTTTCGGGGGCATCATGATCACATTTAACAACCTTCTTACATTGGCCACCAACTGCCTTCTCTTAACAAATCCGTCTGGTACTCCCCAATAACGTCCGGCACACAGTCCTCAATCCTAGAGGACAAAATTTTGGCCAGCAGTTTGGCGTCCACATTCAACAGGGAGATCGACCCACACAGCTCCGGGTTCTTGTCCTGCTTCAAGATCAGCGAAATTGTGGCCTGTGACCTCGTCGGGGGAAGCACCCCATGCTCTCTTGCCTCATTGAATGTCCTCATCAACAGCGGCCCCAATATCCCAGAGAACTTTTTATAGAACTCCACTGGGTATCCGTCCGGCCCCGGGGCCTGACCTGACTGCATGGCCTTCAGACCGTCCGCTATCTCTTCCATCCTGATCGGGGCCCCCAGCCCTTCTACCAGCTCCCCATCCACCTTCCGGAAACTCAGTCCCCTAGGAAGCGTTTCATCCCCTCCGGGCAAATGGGGCTTCCGACCCATACAGCCTTCAATAAAACTCCTTAAACGCCTTATTCACCCCTGCTGAGTCTCCAACCAGGTTCCCGTCCCCATCCCTTACTTTCCCTATCTCCCTGGCTGCCTCCCACTTTCAAAGCTGCTGTGCTAACATTCTGCTTGCCTTCTCTCCATGCTCATAAATCGCCCCCCTCCCAAAAATCATTGTTCATGGATGTTGGTCCGTCAATCAAGTGAATGTCCTCCCATACAGAAATTGGTAGAACAGTTTTATTTCAAAATTGATTTCTAGGGCTTCTTTCTCTATTTGAGCATTATTGGCTTTATTCAAGGTCCTCGATATGAGGGCTATCGGTTTCTCTTAACCTGTGGGCATTATGGGAAACTACCAATGCAGCCCCATAAGGTGATGCGTCACATGCGAGTTGCTGGGGTATATTTGGATCAAAATGTGTCGGGACTTTCGACAACACGGTAGCATAGTGGTTAGCACAGTTGCTTCACAGCTCTATGGTCTCAGGTTCGATTCTTGACTTCGGTCACTGTCTGTGCAGAGTCTACAAGTTCTCCCCGTGTGTGTGTGGGTTTCTTCCGAGTACTCCGGTTTCCTCCCACAGTCCAAAGATGTGCAGGTTAGGTGGATTGGCCACGCTAAATTGCCCTTAGTATCCAGAAAGGCTACGTGGGGATAGGGCGGAGGTGTGGGCTTAAGTAGGGGGCTCTTTCCAAGGGCCGGTGCTGACTCAATGGGCCGAATGGCCTCCTTCTGCACTGTAAATTCTATGATTCTATGAAATTGCTCCTCTTTGGCTAGCACAAATGCTCTCTCACATTGATCCCCACATTTCCACTTATTATGACACAGTAGATTGTGCAAGGTTTTAGAATAGTTGCCAGATTAGGCACAAACCTTTCATCGTTATTTACTGAACTTAAGAAAGATTGAATTTGGGGGGCACTGTGGTGCAGTGGTTAGCACTGCTGCCCCATGGAACTGAGGACCTGGTTTTGATCCCGGCCACGGGTCACTGTCCGCATGGAGTTTGCACATTCTCCCAGTGTCTGTGTGAGTCTCAACCCCACGACCCGAAGATGTGCAGGGTAGGTGGATTGGCAATGCAAAATTGCCCCTTAATTGGAAAAAAGAATTAAGCTGATTTCTGGGCCCTTCACCGCTGCCGCCATGTATTATCTTGGTTATGGCTGGCTAAGGAATGACTGCTATGGCATTGGTATGTCTGAACTATAACAGTGTTATTGATGAACATCACCGGTTTAGCTCAGTTGGCTAGACAGCTGGTTCATGATGCTAGAGCAAAGCCAATAGCACAGGTTCAGTTCGTACCGGCTGAGGTTATTCATGAAGGTCCACCTTCTCAACTATGTCCCTTGCCTGAGGTGCGCTGACACTCAGGTTAAATCACCACCAGTCAGCTCTTCACCTCAAAAGGGAAAGCAGTCTATGGTCACCTGGGAGTATGGTGACTTTACCTTTTTTACTGTACACAGTACACAAGACTAGTTGTTAATTAGTCAAAGCTGCAAGCATTCCCATTCTCGACTCTTGGTCTTTTACATCATCATGTGGGTGGTACTTTTTCTCCAGTCCCACACATTAACCCTTTCAACTCTGAGCACCCTAATGCTACAAGAAACAGTCTCTGATTGAAGGGGCGGAGCAGTGTGCTTCATTCAGCCTGAGGGGTGACAGTGAATTTGCTGTCGAGGAAAGGTGTTTTTCAAGGTGGCGGGGGGAAGAAGGCCCCTTTACAAGGGTCAAGATTTAGATCCACCTGAGAGAACAGACAGGGAGCACGATTCTCCGAAATGGAGACAGCGTGTTCACGCCGTCGTGAACGTCGTAGCGTTTCACGACGGCGCGAAACTGGCGCGGGCAGTAGCGATTTTGGCCCCCACAGCGGGCCAGCACGGCGCTGGAGCGGTTCACGCCGCGCCAGCCTCCCTTCCTGGTGCCAAATGGGCGCCGCGCCAGCCCGCACATGTGCAGTTAGGCCGCGCCAACCCGCGGATGCGCGGGGGACTTCCTCAACGCGCCGGCCCCGACGCAGCAAGGCGTGGGGGTTCAGGGGCCGGCCGCGTAATAAAATAGGGCCGGGGCTGGAGAGTCCGGCCCGCCGATTGGTGGGCCCCCATCGCAGACCCCATCGGAGGCCCCCCCCCCGGTGAAGGAGCGCTTTTCCTCGCCTCACAGGCCGCCCCCCCGACCCTACGCGCAGAGTTCCCGCCGGCTGCGAGCAGGGGTGAACGGCGCCGGAGGGACTCTGCCATTTCCGCGCGGCCGCTCGGCCCATCAAGGCGGGAGAATCGGCGGCCCGGCCCCGGACAGCGGCCCGCGACCGCTGGGGCCCACCGATCGGCGGGCCGGACTCTCCAGCCCCAGCCCTATTTTATTACGCCGCCGGCCCCTGAACCCCCACGCCATGCTGCGCCGGCGCAAATGGCGCCGATTCTCCGCTCCTCGGAGAATCGCCTGCCGGCGACGGACCGGCGCCACGGGAAAAAATGACGCGAACGGCAATCCTCCCATATGGCGCGGCATGGGAGAATCGCGCCCAGGATCTTGGTTTAATGTTTCATCCTAAAGGCTGACAGTGTAGCACACTCTCAGTGCGACATTCGAGTGTTAGACTAATCTTTTGTGCTGATGTGTCTGGAGTGAGATTTGAACCCACAACATTGATTCTGAGGGGAAAAGCCCCCATCACCAGGGCTGTTCCTGTGGGTGCAGTATAACAGTGCCGTCCATTTTCACAGCAGCGAGTATATTATACAGCTGTTCAACTTCAGTTTAGAACGTATTTTCTGGGAGATTGTGTATTTTTGCAGCATACCTCAGCTCACATTTCGTAAACTCAGAACAAGGACCTGGCTGTAAAGAAGCTGTTGGGTTGAACCAATGTTGTCGCCAAGGCCACCAGATATGTGGGGATTTAGCCAGGGTTTCTGCGCCTGATTACCACTTTGTCTGCGACTATGGAAGAGCAGCCCAAGTACAATCAGTGGAGCCAGGAAAGGAGAAGAGGACAAAAGGGGGTCAGATCACAGAGAAAGTCACACTAGAGCTGGCCTGAAGGCACTGGGCTCACACAGGCAGCTTTATAGCAGGGAGCTTGTTACTGGCCTCATGAAATATGAATGTACGTTGGCTGCTAAACTTCTCAATTCCCAAGAAAATATGACCCAGCCCAAATTTAAGCAGCTCTGCTATGTGCAGTTCTGAAAATGCTCCCTATCAATCAATATACTGCACCCAGAGGCATAATTCACCTGGCATTAGTAAACTACAGTAAGAAGTCTTACAACACCAGGTTAAAGTCCAAAAGGTTTGTTTCGATGTCACTAGCTTTCGGAGTGCTGCTCCTTCCTCAGGTGAATGAAGAGGTATGTTCCAGAAACATATATATATAGACAGATTCAAAGATGCCAGACAATGCTTGGAATACGAGCATTAGCAGGTGATTAAATCTTTACAGATCCAGAGATGGGGTAACCCCAGGTTAAAGAGGTGTGAATTGTGTCAAGCCTGATGTGTTGGGCACTCTGAGACACAGACGAACCAACACGGCTGCGATAGGTACAACGTAGTTTTATTTCTCTTAACTATTTATATAACAAACTTGGTACTCAGCACATGGTGACTGTCTGAGTGTCTGGCTTGGAGCCCTGAGCCATCTCCTGCTGGACTGCCCAGGAAGTGTTGTGTTCCTTGTTTTGTACTGTGTATGCTCTTGTCTGTGATTGGCTGTCGTGTTGTGTGTGCTAATTGGTCCGTTGATCTGTCCATCACTATGTATGTGTGTATGTGCTGTGATGTTCACTTGAATATCATGACATCCCCCCTTTTTTACAAGATTATGTGCCTACGTGGTTATAAATAGAGATGTGTACTGAGTGCAGCTAAATGTGTGTGTGTGTAATATTTACAGCATGTACATGGGGCTTAACTATATACAAGGGGCGATGTCGGGTGTGACATAATAACGAGGTTGTACCATAACAAAGAACGTGGAAATGTGGAACGATAAAACAAATTCCTGTAACGATAAGAACATCAACATGTTAAAACAGTGGTTGCATGAGTTCAACGTGTAAACAGTCTCATAAGTCCAGTCTAGTAGGTGGGCGACGAATTCGGGTTGACCGCCTCAAGGGTGGGTTTTCAACCACCGGCTGAGGTGCGGGCCTGGCCACGGGCGGCAACGGAAGGGGCATGGTAGCAGGCAGCTCCACGAAGTCGCTATCAGGAACCACAGGAGGACACGGTGTCAGTGTAAGGTCTCGTTGCGAGCGTGGAAGTAGGCGAAGAGCCCAGCGATTGCGGCTACGCACAGATCCATCAGGCATGCGAACCAGGAACGAGCGGGGAGCCACGCGTCGGAGAACTTTGGCAGGTGCTGACCAGCCATCTTCTGGTAGTTGGATGCGGACGTCGTCTCCAGGGGCCAGGGCGGGAAGATCAGTTGCCCGTGTGTCATATGACCTCTTCTGACGACCGCGCTGCAGTTGCACCCTGTGCAGTGGTCTATTGTGGGTGCCAGGATGGAAGGCACAGTGGTGCTGAGGGCGCGACCCATCAGCAGCTGGGCTGGTGAGAGACCAGTGGCTAGTGGGGCCGAGCGATAGGCCAGCAGGGCGAGGCAGAAGTCCGACCCGGCAGCAGCAGCCTTGCAGAGGAGCCGCTTGACAATGTGAACGCCCTTCTCCGCCTTTCCATTTGACTGGGGGGTGCAGAGGGCTGGACGTCACGTGTGTGAAGCTATACGAGGCAGCAAACGATGACCATTCCTGGCTGGCGAAACAGGGCCCATTGTCCGAAATGACAGTCATCGGAATGCCGTGGCGAGCGAATGTGTCTTTGCAAGCCCTCATGACAGCAGACGATGTCAAATCGTGCAGGCGTATGACTTCTGGGTAGTTGGAGAAGTAGTCAACGATGATGACATAGTCCCTGCCGAGCACGTGAAATAGGTCCACACCCACCTTCGCCCAGGGGGACGTCACCAGCTCATGGGGCAGAAGCGTTTCGGGAGGTTGCGCCGGCTGAAACCTTTGGTAGGTGGGACAGCTGAGCACCATGTTGGCAATATCGTCACTGATGCCCGGCCAGTATACCGCCTCTCGGGCCCTCCGTCTGCACTTCTCGACCCCCAGGTGGCCTTCGTAAAGTTGGTCGAGAACCAGCTGGCGCATGCTGTGCGGAATCACAATCCGGTCCAGCTTCAGAAGGACACCATCAATGACGGCCAGATCGTCTCGGACATTGTAGAACTGCGGGCACTGCCCTTTCAGCCACCCTCCCGTCATGTGGCGCATCACACGTTGTAGAAGGGGGTCGGCCGCAGTCTCTCGGCGAATACGGGCCAGACTGGAGTCGTCAGCTGGTTGATTTGCCGATGTGAAGGCCACCTGCGCCTCGACCTGACATACGAACCCCTCTGAATCTGGCGGCGTGCTCACTGCCCTGGATAGGGCATCCGCAATGATGAGTTCCTTCCCTGGGGTGTAGACCAGTTGGAAGTCGTACCTCCTGAGTTTAGGTAGGATGCGCTGGAGGCGAGGGGTCATCTCGTTCAGGTCCTTGTTTATGATGCTGACCAGGGGGCGGTGGTCCGTTTCGACAGCGAACCGGGGAAGATCATACACATAATCATGGAACTTGTCTAAACCGGTTAGCAAGCCCAGGCACTCCTTTTCGATCTGCGCGTAGCGCTGCTCTGTGGGGTCATGGCTCGCGATGCATAGGCAACTGGGGCCCATGACGACGTGTTATCCCACTGCTGGAGCACTGCTCCAATGCCGGATTGGCTGGCATCAGTCGAGATTTTGGTGGCACGAGACGTGTCAAAGAACGCCAATACCGGTGCAGTGGTGAGTTTGAGTTTGAGCTCCTCCCATTCCAGCTGGTGTGTGTGTTGCCACTGGAACTCTGTGGACTTTTTGACGAGATGGTGCAGAGCCGTCGTGTGGGAGGCAAGGTTGGGAATGAACTTCCCCCGGAAGTTGACCATGCCAAGGAAGCGTAGCACTGCTTTCTTGTCTGCCGGCTGCGGCATGGCTGTGATGGCACTCACCTTGTCTGCATCTGGTTGAGGCACAGGCCATTTTCCCGTATGCGGGCAAAAACACATTGGAGACGATATATGTGCTCCTGTGGTGTGGTGGACCAGATGATGTGATGACGTCGTCCACGTATACGCGCACCCCTTCGATGCCTTCCATCATCTGCTCCATGATCCTATGAAAGACCTCGGATGCCGAGATGATGCCAAATGGCATCCGGTTGTAGCAGAACCTGTCGAAAGGGGTATTGAATGTACATAGCTTTCGGCTGGACGCATCGAGTTGGAGCTGCCAAAACCACTTACAGGCATCCAGTTTCGTAAAAATTTTCGCCTGGGCCATTTCAGTTGTGATCTCCTCCCGTTTGGGTATGGGATAATGTTCCCTCATGATATTGGAATTGAGGTCTATTGGGTCAATACATACGCGGAGCTCGCCGGAGGGCTTCGTGACACACACCATGGAGCTGACCCACAGCGTGGGGTCCGTGACCCTGAATAGGACCCCTTGGTCCTGGAGATCCTGCAGCTGCTGTTTGAGGCGGTCTTTGAGTGGCGCAGGGACTCTGCGAGGTGCGTGAATGACCGGGATGGCGTCTGGTTTGAGACAAATTCGGTAGGTGTATGGCAGTGTTCCCATGCCCTCGATGCCTCCTGGTTGTGGGTGAGGAGCGATTGGAGCTGTGCGTTGAACTCTGCATCCGGGATGTCTGGCGTTCCGTCTGGAGAGAGAGAGAGAGTGGACTCGTTGCACGAGGTGGAGAGCCTTGCATGCCTGTGCGCCTAGCAAGGAGTCCTTCGATGAGCCGACTATCTCGAACGAGAGTGTGGTCGTGTGTGTGTTGTGTGTCACCTGGAGCTGGCAGGATCCCATAGCCGGGGTAACGTTCCCGTTGTAGTCGACCATCCTGCACTGGGACGGCCGAATTGGTGGTCTGACCTTCATGGCGTAGAAGGCTGACCATGCTATGAGGTTGGCGGAGGCGCCAGTGTCCAGACGGAAAGTGATCGGCGATCGGTTCACCGTCAGGGTGGCACACCATTCATCACCCGGATTGATTGTGTTGACTCGGTTCCCATCAATGACCGCAACCCGGAAGGCGTCTTGGTCATCTGTGCCATCGGTCTGGATGTCGTAATGTGGAGGCTGAATGGTCCGCACGTTACTGCGAGGTTGTCGGAGATGTGGAGGATCAACAGGTTGAGCTGCTCGACAGTAAGCAGCGTAGTGGCCCACCTTGCCACAGCGTAGGCATTGTCGGGTTTTTGTGGGACATTGCCCTTTTAAATGTGCAGCTCCACAGTTGCCGCACGTCGTGACGTCATGGCGTTCGTTGCGCCACTGCGCATGTGCAGTTCGGTCTTGCGTCGAGTGCGCCTGCGCATCACGTCCCTCAGTGTTGCCGTAGGTTTTGGCGCGCACAAGCGCGGGAGGCCTCGAAAAGCACGTGGAACGGCTGCCCTCGTCCGGGCCGTGGGCCGGGAGAAACTCGATCACCTGGCGTCGTGGGGCACCTGGCTCGCCGATCCGGTCGCGTAGCACCCCCTCCGCGCCGATTCGGTTGCCTGAAATTGGGCATAGCGGCTAGTCGCGTTCTCGTGCAGGACACAGGCTTCATCTGCAGATGCTAAGGTTAGGCCTTTTATTTTTAAAAGCTGCTGGCGTAGGCTGCCCGAGGCAAGCCCAAAAACGATCTGGTCCCGGATCATGGACTCTGAGGTGGTGTCGTAACCGCAGGACTGCGCGAGTATGCGGAGATGCGTCAGGAATAACTGAAAGAGCTCATCCTTACCTTGCAGGCGTTGCTGAAAGACATACCTCTCAAAGCTCTCGTTGACCTCAACGTTGAAGTGTTGGTCGAGCTTGAGGAGGATCGTGTCGTATTTAGATTTGTCCTCGCCTTCCGTGAACACCAGGGAGTTGTAGACATGGATGGCGTGCTGACCTGCGGTGGTGAGGAGGATGGCTATCATTCTTTTGCCCGAGGCACTCTGTTTTTCGTTGGCTTCCAAAAAGAGTTTGAAGCGCTGCTTGAACAGTGTCCAATTTACGCCAAGGTTCCCAGCAACTTGCAACGGCTGCGGTGTGTTGATGGTGTCCATGGCGCAGGATGGCAGATTTGTGGGTAGGTTTTGATTCACTTCTGGTACCATAATGTGTTGGGCACTCTGAGACACAGACGAACCAACACGGTTGCGATAGGTACAACGCAGTTTTATTTCTCTTAACTATTTATATAACAAACTTGGTACTCAGCACATGGTGACTGTCTGAGTGTCTGGCTTGGAGGTCCTTGCCCTGAGCCGTCTCCTGCTGGACTGCCCAGGAAGTGTTGTGTTCCTTGTTTTGTACAGTGTATGCTCTTGTCTGTGGTTGGCTGTCGTGTTGTGTGTGCTAATTGGTCCGTTGCTCTGTCTATCATTATGTATGTGTGTATGTGCTGTGATGTTCACTTGAATATCATGACAAAGCCAAGACAGTTGGTAGGATTTTGCAGGCCAGATGGTGGGGATGAATGTAATGCAACATGAATCCCAGGTCCCGGTTGAGGCCGCACTCATGTGTGCGGAACTTGGCTGTAAGTTTCTGTTCGGTGACATGAGTGACATTCCGCACACATGAGTGCGGCCTCAACCGGGACCTGGGATTCATGTTGCATTACATTCATGCTCCACCATCTGGCCTACGAAATCCTACCAACAGTCCTGGCTTGACACAATTCACACCTCTTTAACCTGGGGTTACCCCATCTCTGGATCTGTAAAGATTTAATCACCTGCTAATGCTCGTATTCCAAGCATTGTCTGGCATCTTTGAATCTGTCGATATATATATATGTTTCTGGAACATACCTCTTCATTCACCTGAGGAAGGAGCAGTGCTCCGAAAGCTAGTGACATTGAAACAAACCTGTTGGACTTTAACCTGGTGTTGTAAGACTTCTTACTGTGCTCACCCCAGTCCAACGCCAGCATCTCCACATCATAGTAAACTACAGCACAGAAGGTGGCCATTCATCCCATCATGCCTGTACTGGCTTTCTAAAAGATCTATCCGATCATTTACACTCCCCTACTCATTCCCCATGGGGTGTTGCTAGCTGAAAACTTATATAAGAAATATATTTGACCAGACCTCTCATGATTCAGTGGACAAACAGATGTAGAGTTTTACTGCACAGAGAAACCCTTCGGCCATCAAACACCTATCTATTCTTTTTTTAATATAAATTTAGAGTACCCAATTATTATTTTGTTTGCCAATTAAGGAGCAATTTAGCGTGGCCAATCCACCTAACCTGCACAGCTTTGGGTTGGGGGGGAGGGTGAAACCCATGCAGACACGGGGAGAATGTGCAAACTCCACACGGACAGTGACCCAGGGCTGGGATTCAAACCCAGGTCCTCAGCGCCATAGTCCCAGTTCAAACCATTGCACCACGTGCCGCCCTACACCTATCTATTCTAATCTCACTTTTCAGCACTTCGTCTGTAGCCTTGTATGCTGTGGCGTTTCAAGTGCTCATCGAAATGCTTCTTAAATGTTGTGAGGGTTCCCGCCTCTGGCATCCTTCCAACAGTGAGTTCCAGATTCTCACAAGCCTATGGGTGAAAATGTTTTTCCTCAAATCCTCTCTAAATCTCCTGTCCCTGACCTTAAACCTATGCCCCTGGTAGTTAACCCCTCTACTAAGAGGAGACGTTTCTTCCTACCTACCTTATCTACGTCCTTCAGAATTTTGTACACCTCAATCAGGTCCCCCTCAGCCTTCTCTGCTCTAAGGAGAACAACCTCCGCCTAACCTGCTTCTCCAGCCCAGGCCACATGCTGGTGAATCTCCTCTGTACCCTCTTCAGTGCAATCACACCCTTCGTATAATGTGGCGATCAGAACGGCACACAGCGCTCTAGTTGTGACCTAATGAGCATTTCATACAGATGGGATGGTGTTGTACTGAGGCGCACACAACAAGAAGCTTCCTTCTCTAATTATCCAACCTATGCTTAGTTAGATGAGGTTACATAGATACATAGAATTTACAGTGCAGAAGGAGGCCATTCGGCCCATCGAGTCTGCACCAGCTCTTGGAAAGAGCACCCTACCTAAACGCACACCTCCACCCTATCCCCATTACCCAGTAACCCCACCCAACACTAAGGGTCGTGGTGCTGCTACCTGACTTGGCTATGAAAGGAAGATGGATTTGCATTTCTTTCGTGACTTTCACAACCTCAGCATGTTCCAACGTGCTTCATGGCCAGCGAAGCTCCTTTCTGATGGAGGAAAAGCTGCAGCTAATTAGCACACAGCAAGATCCCACAAACAGCAATGTGATCATGAACAGCCAATCTATTTTCTTGGTGTGGGTTGAGGATTTAATAAAAAATAGATTCAGTGTACCCAATTAATTTTTTCCAATTAAGGGGCAATTTAGCGTGGCCAATCCACCTAGCCTGCACATCTTTAGGTTGTGGGGGCGAAACCCAGGCAGACACGGGGAGAATGTGCAAACTCCACACGGACAGTGACCCAGAGCCGGGATCGAACCTGGGACCTCGTTGCCCTGAGGCTGCAGGGCTAACCCACTGCGCCACCGTGCTGCCCTCGTGTGGGTTGAGGATTAATATTATCCAGGCCACTGGAGATAATTCCCTGCTTTTCTTCAAAATTGTGCCCTGGGCTTTATTTACACCCCGAGAGGGCAGCTGGAGCCTCGGTTTAACATCTCTGCTGAAAGAAGGCATTTCCAGCAGTGCAGCACTCCCTCAGTGCTACACAGGGATATTGTCTAAAATCAGAGCAGCCGTCCATCCCACTCCTGATCATCGTCAATACAATTAGCTACGCTCATCTGCACAGGTCACTGAACGTCACCGATCCTCTCAGTTGACAGACAATGTCTTTTTGCTGGTATTGTTTGGGTAGGGTCATGAACAGACTGAATATAAATTTGCTCTTAACTTCACAAACACAAGTCTCGCACAGGCACCAATGTTCCCAGGCTGCCTCACAGCATGATCAGACCACATGAAGGGAACAAGTTTCATTTCCATGGATCTGTATATTCATACCTAAATCCTTTGAGGGGAGAGGTGTAATGAGAGCTACTTAACATAATCTGCTACCAATGAATTCTTTTCATAAGGTAATTCTTGGAGACAGACAATTTGCAGACTGATCTGTCCATTGTCCCCCACAGACCACTGGGCATGGGTGGGGAATGTTAATCAAGCTCATTGCTCAGTAGCAATCGGTGGTGGCCAACCTGTGGTTACAGCCAACAGTTAAAATGTCACAGCAGTGCGCTAGGTGGAAGTCAAGTAACTGTTAAAACCCACAGTATAGTGAGGGATCCATTCATTCTCGCTGCAATCCCAGCCTGGACTTCAGTGCAAGGACACACTGAGAACAAAGAGCCCTGTTACAGATTTCAAAACTGTGTTCAGCAATAGGCAATTTCCGCATTGTGTCGCAAAGGTGTCCTGGCTTAAAATGAAGCATTAAACCAAAACCCTCCTGCTCCTCAACCCTAATCCCAGAAACCACTGCTAGTAAATTGCCTCAACCTCTGAGCTGCATTGGTGTCTGTGCACAAGAAATAGGAACAGGAGTAGGCCAATCGGCCCCTCGATCCTGCTCCGCTATTCAATAGGATCATGCAGATTCGATATTCCTCACGTCCACTTTCCTGCCCTTTCCCAGTAACCCTTGATTCCCTTACTGATCAAGAATCGATCTATCTGGATGGCAGGGTTGCGCAGTGGTTAGCACTGCTGCCTCATGCCGCCGAGGACCCGGGTTCAATCCTGGCCCCGGGTCACTGACCATGTGGAATTTGCAAATTCTCCCCGTGGCTGAGTGGGTCTCACCCCTGTCATGATATTCAAACACACACATCATGATAGACACACCAACAGACAAATCAGAACACACACCACCACAACCAATCACAGAAAGATATAAAAGCACAAACACGACACCTGGTGGTCAGTATTAGCTGGAGAGGAGGACCAGGACAGACCTGCTACACGAAACACTCAGGGAGACAGCACGTGCAGAGTATCCAGAACGAACTGTATTATAAGAGTTAAAATAAAATAGAGTTGTACCACATACAACTGTGTTGGCTCATCTGTGCACCAGAGCACCCAACACCACATGGTACAGGAGTGGATCGATACCTGCCTGCATACCTCAGTGTACACAGACAACCAGCAGTGCCCAGGCATGATGTACGAGCTCCCGGTTCCGCAGCCGCTCCAGTGCTACGGCGATCTCCGCGAAAACTGGCGGCGATTCCGGCAAGTGTTCGAATTGTTCCTGGTGGCAGCTGAACTCCAAGACCTGGATGATAGCGAAAAAATTGAATTTCTCCTCACCATCGCCGGTGCAAGGGCAAGAGAAATATTCACAAGGTTCAGGTTCTTCAGGAGGCAGCAAAGGTACGATTACCAGGCAATCCTGGACAAATTCTCCAAATACTGTGAAGAAAACGCAATCCAATCGGCACATAAAGGTAAGAAAAGCGGCAGTACTCACCTCGTGGCTGGGATCCCGGAGCCCGAATTCCCAGAGGCCGAAATCCCGGGCCTGAGAGAGGGCTGGGTCGAGGTCGGCGGCCATCTTGCTAAAGGTATCACGCTAGCACAGTTGCGCGAGCAGTGCGCAGAACCGGAAGTATCGTTCGCGCATGCGCGAGATGCTGCGCATGCGCAGTCAAGAAAACGGCCATCGGTAAAGGAACAGCGATCTGAGCATGCGCAGTCGCTTCCTACGTGCTACATACCGAGTATCAGGATGTCAGAGGCCCCAGACCGCACCAATTTAAAGGGGAAACGTCCCAAATCCAATTTAAAAGGGAAACGTCCCAAATCAAAAAAACAAAAATCTGTTAAAGCTGTAAAACAACCTTCCCTCACCTGGAATGACAGCACATTGCCGCAAATTGACCCAGGAGATGAATTTGACCTCCGAAGAACCCTCTGACAAGCAGTTACCTACGCACAAGCCGATGATTCCGACCTCGAATACTTCGATGACGATCTTTACAGTGTTTCCGGACCTCGCGAGCCCAATGATAGCTCCGTGGTCCTATACGACTATAACTCGGACGAACCTTTCGTGTTGCACAATGGCGGCCCCCACATTGAATCCGACGCAGATGCGGATTCATTTTTCGGATTTGAGGATCTTCAATCCAGCAGATATCACGTCCCAACTTATCAGTACCGGATGATGCTGCAGCCTGACATTAACAGACAGGGAGCGCTGCAAGCACACGGAGAGCGCCCTGCTGCCACACAGAGCGTGGTCCACGTCCCGCTCAGCGTTCCCGACTCTATGAAAGAAGACATGCAAGACTCCAGAGCGCAGTCCTTGCATGAACAAGAAGTGACTCCAGTGTCACAAGCCTCCACAGAGAGCTCGTGGACAGCCTCCACGATAGAAGCAACGCAAGACTCCAATGTACGGTCCTTGCAGGAACAAGACCATGAGGGTCTAGCAACCTCTCCTGACCAACCAGCGGCAGACGATGCAAGTCTGCCATGCTCACGTGAACAGCAAGAAGGCTATAACAGCCTACCATGCTCCACTACACAGCAGCATGACCATGATGGTCTCTCATGCTACAATGAAGGGCACAGCGCTGAAGACTGTTCAAGTCCAACTGAAGACAAGCCAAAGGAATCGCCTCTTCCAAGCCCTAAGAAAAAAGGTTTATGCGCTGACCTTCAGGATCATTATAGCCGAACAGAGATTAATAATGCTGCACGGTCACAGAAGGATGCTGAGGATTTGCTAAAGAAATTAATTGAATGTTTAACTTGCAAGGAGCAGACTGAGAATTGCCAGTGTTTTAGTACGGATCGAAAAAATGGACAAGACATTGATCCTCAGGTAATGGAAATAACACAACCTGAATCATATCTACAGCAGGGACAAATGTCTCCCTTCAACACAACGCCGCAAAGTCCCAACTTCGGAGACCAGCAGTTAGTCAGTAATGACTCTTCAAACCTTGAGGGGAACATTAATTGCATTGAACCTATACACACTCCACTGATAAATGAGCAGAACATTGGAGCAAGAATCCTGAGGACACCGACATCGAGTAGCCAGATAACAAATTTAAAACCCACAGCAGTTTCAAGTGAACCAAGTGTGCTCTCCACTAATGGTGAAGATGCAGATAAGGTCGACCCGATTATCCATTGTACCACACTAACCCCAGGGATTAAGCAGTTATGTATGGGGAGTATAATGTGGGCAATTGAGAACAGTAAAAGAGAGACTGTGACCATGCCAGTCCCAGCAAAATCAGACCCAGAGACCATGAAGGCATGTACATTAGACAAAGATACATATGAGGTACCTGAGAAGAAAAGTGAAACGGAATGTTCTTTGGAAAATAGTACAATGTCGATAGAAACATTGGATCCTATATTCGAGACCATACATATGGGAGAATTTGGGGGTAATAAACAAGGTTCTGCAATGTCTGGGGGAAGATTTAAAATTCCAAAGAAGAAAAGCCCAAATGAAGGACAACGGCAAGACAATGACAGTCCACCGACATGGTGTGCACCACCAGATGAAAACTCTGACAATTTACCCAACCCTAGTGAACAGCAAGCTGCTAATGAGGATCTATCCACGGGATGTGAGACGAGTGACGACAGCATCCCACTTCCCATGCAAAAGGTGCAAGGTGACAGACCTCGCCTAGTGCGTACCGAGGCACTCGACGATCACGGTGGGACCACTGACGACTGCGGTGGCAGCGCACCGCTTCCACCCTCGATGGCTCGAGCCTCTCCACTGGTTGGTGCATTCCTACATGTTCCGACTCCAGAAGTGCAGCTTCAGGGAATCTCGGCTGCCTCCAGTGAACCTGTTGGGACTCCGGACGGGGAGCATCGACGGAAGGCAGACCAGACTCCAGATGGGGAGCAGCCAAGTGCCGACTCTGATTCGCGCACGCCAGACCTTGCTCCGGACGGGCGGTGTCGCGGCCTCGGTGATGGCACGCTCAGGGTGACGGCGGATGCCACGGCGACAGGGAATGGATCGCGTGGCAGTCCCACTGGGTCGGCAGTGGCGACCAGCACCGGCGGTCCAAGACGGACACACCAATTCGCGCCATCGCCAGACGTTGATGCGAGCAACAATTCTCTCTCCAAGGCGACATGCTTCGACGTTTCTCTGCGGAGTCGCCCTTCCGGCACAGCAGGTGGCCGGAACCAGCGTGCACGGTCTCGGCCAACTTCCACATCTGGCACAGTCATCGCCTTGCATGATATTAGTGATGGTGCGACTTCGATGGCAACGACCCATCGGCTACAAGATGCCGTCCACCACAAACATAAAAAGAAAAAAGACTCCACCTTGTTCCTGGCATGCAGGGCGGATGGATTGGTGCGTAGGCGCAATCAGCGAGCTTTGCGCCGCCTTCCACGCTCGCAACTGAACCGTACGCACACGCCGGATCCTCCACTGGTTCCCAAGGATGACTTCGTGGAGATGCCACGGATCATGCCCCTTCCATCGCCACCAGAACCAAACCACAGCCAAGGCAACACTAGCAAAGATGTTGAATGTTATATTTGCACGAATGAAAAACCAAGCACTGCACGAAGTACAACAAATGGAAAAGTAGAGACTTCGGCAACAGCATCACCTCCAACAGTCCAAGATATCGTCTGACCGGACCACTGTTCAAGTTGTTTTTTTTTTCTCGCATTCATGTTTTGTTATGGTACAACCTTGTTAGTGTGATGCACCCGACATCGCCCCATGTAAATAGTTACGTCATATACACACGCTGTACACAACACACGCACACACTCTTAGATGCACTCACGACACGATTATATTTATAACCACGTAGGCACATATCTTTGTAAAAAGGGGGGATGTCATGATATTCAAACACACACATCATGATAGACACACCAACAGACAAATCAGAACACACACCACCACAACCAATCACAGAAAGATATAAAAGCACAAACACGACACCTGGTGGTCAGTATTAGCTGGAGAGGAGGACCAGGACAGACCTGCTACACGAAACACTCAGGGAGACAGCACGTGCAGAGTATCCAGAACGAACTGTATTATAAGAGTTAAAATAAAATAGAGTTGTACCACATACAACTGTGTTGGCTCATCTGTGCACCAGAGCACCCAACACCACAACCCCCACGACCCAAAGATGTGCAGGGTAGGTGGATCGACCACGCTATACTGCACCTTAATTGGAAACGTTAAAAAAAATGAATTGAGTATCCAATTTGGGCTTTTTCCAGTTAAGGGGCAACATAGCATGCACCGTTTGGCCTTGTTTCTATTTTTTACTGTTTTAATAAAAACATATGGCCAAACCTATCCAGTACATCTTTAGGTTGTGTGGGTGAGACCCACGCAGACACGGGGATAATTTGCAAACTCCACACGGACAATAACCCAGGGCCAGGATCAAACCCAGGTCCTCAGTGCCGTGAGGCAGCTGTACTAACCACTGCGCCACCATGCTGCCCCTATTGGAACCATTTTTAAAGAGAATCAATCTATCTCAGCCTTACCCTCACAGTTCTCCATGGCAAGGACCCAAGACCCTCTGAGAGAAGAAATTCTACCTTATCTCAGTCTTAAATTGGCACCCTTTTATTCTGTGTCTATGCCCTTTGGTTCTAGACTCTCCCATGAGGGAAAACATCCTGTCAGCATTTACCCAGTCAAACCCTTTAAGAATTATGTTAACGTGAACATTGCTGGAATTTTAAATGCATTGGTACAGCCCTCTCCTAGACACGCGACAATCAAAGTGCCTTGGTCAGTGGTAGGCAACCTGCAGCCCAGGGGCCACATACAGCCCATCTGAGTTCTGAGTGCCGCCCATGAGGCATTTTGTTGATTGTTGCCCACGCGCAGAATCGCCACATTCTGCTGATTTCCATCCGTGTAGTTTTTTTCCTACCAGTATGACTGAAGTGATCCATAGATAAAGTAAGGACAAGTGAAATAAGACGCATGCTGATTGCTCACAACATTGATTGTGAGAGCTGTGCGCTCCCTCCTGCATTCAAAGCGTAAATATTTCTTTGTTTTTTACCTTTTGAGGTTGGTGACAGTTCTATTAACATATAAATGATGAATCATTTTCTCTAACTCATTATGGAAATATTCAACGTATTAAATGCATTTCGTCTTACTCATGGGACGGCACGGTGGTGCAGTGGTTAGTACTGCTGCCTCGCGCGCCGATTATCCGGGTTTGATCCCGGCCCCTGGTTACTGTCTGCGTGGAGTTTGCACATTCTCCCCGTGGGAAAACATTTAAAACATCTTACTCATGGGGTCATGGTTAGTGAACAAGCCCGATTTCAATCTTGCAGCCCACTGAGGTGAAGGAGGGCCACAGCCCACTCACTGGCCTAGATTGCCAATCACTGGCCCAGGTAAATATAAATTGCTGTATGTGGAATCTGGCTGTGCACATGCTGACTTCTATGTTTGCCTAGATGGCAGCCATGACTGACTTTCCAAGAGTAATTTATGACTATGAAGCATCTGTGAGGATGCGAAAGATGCTATGTAAATGTAGGGGCCGGGATTCTCCAATAATGTGGCTATGACCTCATGCCAGAGTGAAAACCGGCACCAACCACTCTGGCGTCAATGGCCCCCGAAAGTGAGGAATTCCCCCCTTTTTAGGGGGCTAGGTTGCCGCCGGAGTGGTTCCCGCAGCTCCTGCTGGGGGTGAACGGCCCACTCGGGTTCACGCATGCGCGGAACGGCTGGTGTATTTCTGCGCATGCGCGGGAGTTCCCTTCTCCGTGCCGGCCCCCGGGCAATATGGCGGACCCCTACAGGGGCCCAGCGCCAAGTAAAGTAGGCCCCCACAGAACCAGCCCGCCCGCCGATTGGTAGGCCCCAATCGCGGGCCAGACCACCGTGGGGGCCCCCCACCCTGGTGTCGGATCCCACCCACCTCCCCCTCCAGGACGGCCCCCGCACACTTACCATCCAGGTCCCACCGTGTGGGAGGTGAGTAATCCACACCGGCAGGACTCGGCAAAACTCGTTGGCCACTCGGCCCAACGGGGCCCAGAGAATCGCCGGGAGGGCCGCTGTCAATGGCCCCTGACCGGCATGGCGGGAATCCCGCGGGTGCCCGAAAAACGACGCCGGAGAATAGGGAAGCCGGAGGCGGGGTGGGATTCGCGCTTCCCCCCGGGGATTCTCCGACCTGGCGCAGGGTCGGAGAATCCCGGCCAGGATTTTTTTCTAGGAATTTTCTCCAAGTCAAATAGGTAATGGATGACTTTTGATTAGTTTTTCCTGGATTAAAGACACAAATAAGATCTGGAAGCTTGTATGCTTAATTTAGGTCAAAGGAGACTGTTTGCAAACTATCCTCTGTGTAACACTCACCCAGAGTCACATTGTCCATTTCTTTCCCTCAACCCATTTGAAGGCTGATTCAGAAAAATCAGAAAAGGCTGATTTTTCTCTGTTCGGCTTCCAGGATGTTGTGATATGTTACTTGGAGTAACATAAGCTGCTACTTGATGTAGGCTTTGCTGAAGGATGCTCCAGACTCTGAGATAAGTTCAACGTATTTATTGAGCGTTTAATAATGCTCCTGAATGAGTTCGACACTCTGCTAATCTGACTCTAGTAAATCAGTCTACTCTGCTAACTATACAAGCTTGCTCTAGACCATGTGCTAGGGTGAGATGTTGCTGTTAATCAACCCTGTCTTGCGCTCTAGGGTTCTGCCGGTGGAAGAGGCAGAGCCTGTGTGCCTTGTCCTTTTTATAGTGGTCGTGTAGTGCCCCCTTGTGATAATGCCACCTCTGGGTGTCCTGATTTCCCATTGGTTGTGTCCTGTTCTGATGACCCATTGGTTGCGTGTCTGCATATCATGACATCTCCCCCTCTTTTTTTTACATATACATGTATATGTGCCTGTCTAATGTGGCAACGGGAGCTACGGCTGACAGTGTTAAGAATGACTGGGAGGGCAGCACGATGGCGCAGTGGGTTAGCCCTGCTGTCTCACGGCGCCGAGGTCCCAGGTTCGATCCTGGCTCTGGGTCACTGTCTGTGTGGAGTTTGCACATTCTCCCCGTGTTTGCGTGGGTTTCGCCCCCACAACCCAAAGATGTGCAGGGTAGGTGGATTGGACACGCTAAATTGCCCATTAATTGGAAAAAATGAATTGGGTACTCTAAATTTATAAAAAATAAAAAAAAATAAAAGAGTGACTGGTGTGTACAGTGGGCATAAAAAAAACAAATGTTCATAAGTCCAGTCTCTGGGGTTTCCGCCTGATCCTCGGTGACCGCCGGAGCGGTGGTGGAGGGGATGCCGGTGTCTTGATAGGAGTGTGGGAGGCACGACTGGCGGACTCGTGGTTTGTGGTGTCTGGAGGTGGCACTTCAACAGGTGGAAGTGGAGGGGGAATTGGTTATGGGCGTATGATTTTTCGCAGTGCCCTTCGATTTCTGCAAGCAATGGTGCCGTCACCACCTTGGACATAGTCCTCGCAAAACCCCTCCAAAACCCATCCAGCACCGAACATATGGACGTGAGTTGCTGGGGTCCCCAAGCACCTCCCACATCTGTCCTCCACCCCAAAGAACCTACTCAACCTCGCCCCTGTCATATGTGCTCTGTGAGTAACTTTGAACTGTATTAGGCTGAGCCTGGCGCAAGAGGAGGAAGAATTAACCCTACTCAGGGCATCAGCCCACAGACCCTCACCTATCTCCTCCCCAAGCTCCTCCTCCCACTTGCCCTTTAACTCCTCCACCGAGGCCTCCTCCTCTTCCTGCAGCTCCTGGTAAATCGCCGAAACCTTGCCTTCTCCAACCCATACACCCAAAATCGCCCTGTCCTGAATCCCACGTGCTGGAAGCAGCGGGAATTCCCTCCCCTGCCGCCTCACAAACGCCCTCACTTGCATGTACCTGAAAGCGTTTCCCGGGGGTAGCCCAAACTTCTCCTCCAGCGCCCCTAGGCTCGCAAACGTCCCATCGAAGAACAGGTCCCCCATTCTTCTAATCCCTGCCTGATGCCAGCTCCGGAACCCCCATCCATCCTTCCTGGGACAAACCGATGATTCTCCCGAACCGGGGACCAAACCGAGGCTCCCACCTCGCCCCTGTGTCGCCTCCACTGCCCTCAAATCTTCAACGTCACCGCCACCACCGGACCCGTGGTGTACCTTGTCGGCGAGAGCGGCAGCGGTGCCGTCACCAGTGTCCTCAGGCTCGTGCCCACACAGGACACCATCTCTAGCCTCTTCCACGCCACCCCCTCTCTCTCCAGTACCCACTTACGGATCATCGCCTCATTGGCTGCCCAATAATAGCCACACAAATTCGGCAGCGCCAGTCCCCCCCCCCCCGTCCCTGCTACGCTCCAGAAACACTCTCTTCACCCTCGGGGTCTTATTCACCAACAAAAATTCCATGATGCTTCTGCTTACCCGTTTGAAAAAGGCCTTGGGGATCATAATGGGAAGGCACTGGAACACAAAGAGAAACCTCGGGAGGACCGTCATTTTGACCGACTGCACCCTACCCGCTAGTGAGAGTGGCAGCATATCCCATCTTTTAAAATCCTCCTCCATCTGCTCCACCAACCACGCCAAATTGAGCTTGTGCAGGGCCCCCCCACTCCTAGCTACTTGGATCCCTAGGTATCGAAAGCTCCTTTCCGCCCTCTTCAGCGGTAGCTCGTCTATCCCCCTTCCCTGGTCCCCTGAATGCACCACAAAGAGCTCACTCTTCCCTACGTTGAGTTTATACCCCGAAAAGTCCCCAAACTCCCTAAGGATCCGCATGACCTCCGCCATCCCCTCCACTGGATCTGCCACACACAACAATAGGTCATCGGCATACAACAACACCCGGTGTTCCTCTCCCCCCCGGACCAGTCCCCTCCATTTCCTGGACTACCTCAGTGCTCAATTGCCAGGGCAAACAACAAGGGGGATAAGGGCACCCCCGCCTCGTCCCCCGGTACTCCGACCTCCGCCGGTTCATAGCCACACTCACCACCGGGGCTCTATATAGCAGCCTGACCCAACTGATGAACCCCTCCCCGAACCCAAACCTCCGCAACACATTCCAAAGATACTCCCACTCCACCCGGTCAAAGGCCTTCTCCGCGTCCATAGCTGCCACTACCTTCGCTTCCCCCTCCACCAAGGGCAGCATAATCACATTGAGGAGCCTCCGCACATTTGTATTTCGCTGCCTACCCTTCACAAATCCCGTCTGGTCCTCATGAATCACCCCTGGGACACAGTCCTCAATTCTCGTAGCCAGCACCTTCGCCAGCAACTTAGCGTCAACATTGAGGAGCGAAATCGGTTTATACGACCCACATTGCAATGGATCCTTGTCCTGCTTCAAGATCAAAGAAATCAGCGCCCTGGACATTGTCGGGGGCAAGGTCCTCCCCTCCCTCGCCTTATTAAAAGTCCTCACTAGCACGGGCCCAGCAGGTCTACGTATTTCCTGTAAAATTCAACCGGGAACCCATCCGGCCCCTGGACCTTCCCCGCCTGCATGCTCCCCAATCCTTTAACCAGCTCCTCTAGCCCAATCGGCGCCCCCAAACCAGCCACCTCCTCCTCCTCCACCCTCGGGAACTTCAGATGATCTAGGAATCGTCGCATCCCCTCCTCCCCCGCTGGGGGCTCAGACCTGTACAGATCCCCATAGAAGCCCCTAAATACCTTGTTTATTCTCACCGCACTCCACAACGTATTCCCCCCTCTATCCTTAACTCCACCAATCTCCCTCGCTGCCTCCCTCTTACGAAGCTGATGTGCCAGCATCCGACTCGCCTTCTCCCCATACTCATACGTCGCCCCCTGCGCTTTCCTCCACTGTGCCTCTGCTTTCCCCGTCGTCAACAGGTTGAACCCCGTCTGGAGGTTCCGTCGCTCCCTAAGTAACCCCTCCTCGGGGGCCTCTGCATACCTCCTGTCCACCCTTAAAATCTCCCCCACCAGCCTCTCCCTCTCCCTCACCTCTCTCTTCTCCCTGTGGGCCCTAATGGAGATTAGCTCTCCCCTGACCACTGCCTTCAATGCCTCCCAGACTACCCCCACCTGCACCTCCCCATTGTCGTTGGCCTCCAAATATCTTTCAATACCCCCCCGCACCCGCCCGCACACCCCCTCATCCGCCAACAGTCCCACATCGAGGCGCCACAGCGGGCACTGGTCCCCCTTCTCCCCAACTCCAGCTCCACCCAATGCGGGGCGTGGTCCGAGATGGCTATGGCCAAATATTCCATTCCCTCCACTTTCGGGATTAGCGCCCTACTCAAAATGAAAAAATCTATCCGGGAGTAGGCTCTATGGACGTGGGAAAAGAAGGAAAATTCCCTGGCCAGCGGCCTGGCAAACCTCCCTGGATCCACTCCCCCCACCTGGTCCATAAACCCCCTGAGCACCTTGGCCGCAGCCGGCCTCTTACCCGTCCTGGACCTAGAACGGTTGAAGTCCCCCCCCCATTATCAAGCTTCCTATCTCCAGATCCGGAATCCGACCCAGCATGCATTTCATAAATCCGGCATCATCCCAATTCAGGGCATATACGTTCACCAGTACCACCTCCTGCATCCTACCACTCACCATCACATATCAACCTCCAATTATCCACTACAATATTCAGTGCCTCGAACGACACCCGCATCCCCACCAGTATTGCAACCCCTCTGTTCTTTGCATCCAGCCCTGAATGAAAGACCTACCCTACGCATCCCTTTCTCAGCCTAACCTGATCTGCCACCCTCAGATGTGTCGCCTGGAGCATAACCACGTTTGCCTTCAATCCCTTTCAGTGCGCGAACACCTGGGCCCTCTTGACCGGCCCGTTCAGGCCCTTCACATTCCAGGTTATCAGCCAGATCAGGGGGCTCCCCCCCCCCCCCCCCCCCCCCCCCACCACTGCCGATGAGCCATCTCCTTTTCTAGGCCAGCCACGTGCCCGCACCTCCCGCACTCTCCAGTCCCCCAGGCGACGGATCCCCGCCCCGACTACCTCTCCTACTTCCAGCTCCCCTTTGGCCAATGCAGCAGCAGCCCAGTTCCCCCCCCCACCCCCTCCGCTAGATCCTCATCGAGCCATTTTGCTCCCCCCATGACACTCCCGTAAGTCAGCTGACTCCTGCTGACCCTGGCCTCTCCTGCCATTCCATCGAGACCCCAGTGTGAGAATCCCCCCACCCCTTGGCAGTCAGTGTGCGCTCCTCTCCAGCATCGCCCTTCCCCCCCCGGCCCTGCCCCCATCCTTCCCTAACGCGGGAAAAAGCCTGCACTTTCCTGAGCCGGCCCCGCCCCCTCTGGCGCAGCTCCTTTTTGCGGCCTTACCCCAACTCCCCATCCCCGGGCCTCCACCCCCCCTCCTCCTCCGCGGGGCCCTGCCCCTCCAACACCGACGCCCACACTCTCCCACAGCCCCCACATCAAATCCATTCACCCATCCCCACCCAGCACTCAAACAAAGAGAACATTCCCTAAACGCAGTAAACACAGTAAACATCCCCCCACGACAAACCCTCAATTTGAGTCCAACTTTTCAGTCTGTATAAAGTTCCATGCCTCATCAGGCGTTTCAAAATAGTGGTGCCGATCCTGGAACGTGACCCACAATCGCGCTGGCTGCAGCATCCCGAACTTCACCCCCTTCCGATGGAGCACCGCCTTAGCCCGGTTGAAACCAGCCCTCTTCTTAGCCACCTCCGCACACCAGGCCTGGTAAATTTGGATCTCCGTGTTCTCCTACCTGCTGCTCCGCTCTTTTTTGGCCCATCTCAGGACACGCTGTCCATATCGCGGTGGAACCTCACCACTACAGTCCTTGGCGGCTCGTTGGCTTTGGGTCTCCTTGCCAGGACCCGATGAGCCCCATCCAGCTCCAGGGGCCTTGGGAAAGCTACCGCGCCCATCAGCGAATTGAGCATCATGCTCATATATGCCCCGGAATCGGGCCCCTCCACTCCTTCAGGGAGACCCAGAATCCGAAGATTCTTCCTCCTCGACCTAGTCTCCAGGTCCTCGGATTTTTTGGCCCACCTCTTGTGCAGCGCCTCGTGCGCCTCCACCTTCACCGCCAGGCCCAAGATCTCGTCCTCGTCCTCCAAGGCTTTTTGCCGCACCTCCCGGATCGCCGCTCCTTGGGCCTTCTGGGTCTCCACAAGCTTCTCAATCGCCGCCTTCATTGGCGCCAGCATTTCTGTCCTCAGCTCCTCAAAGCAGCGTTTAAGAAACTCCTGCTGCTCCTGCGACCACTGCGCCCACGCTGCTTGGTCTCCACCCGCCGCCATCTTGCTTTTCCTCCCTCGCACTTTCCGCTGCACCAGGATCACTTTTTTAACCGCTCCACTCCTGGTCCAATCCATATAATGTCGGGGGGACCTTGCTGTCACCTTCCCACACTGGAAGCCGTCGAACAATTGCCATTAGGGCCCCTCTGAAGAGCCCAAAAGTCCGTTCCCGGCGGGAGCTGCCGAACGTGCGACGTACCTAGGCATAGCCGCAAGCGGAAGTCGAGGTCATGTTGTTGGAGCGCCTCCTTGCTCTGTGCTGGCTGGAACCTCTGACAGGTCTCGCAGTCCAGGACCATGTCTGTGATGCCCTGGTTGATGCCGGGCCAGGAGACGGTTTGTCGGGCCCTGCATCTGCACTTTTCTACGCCCAGGTGTCCCTCATGAATCTGCCGCAGCACCATGCGCTGGAGACGCAGCGGGATCACTATTCTGTCCATCTTCAGCAGGATGCCGTTGATCAGCGTTAGGTCGTCCTTGACGTTGTAGAATTGAGGGCATTGCCACCCATTGTTGAGGTTGTGGATGACTCGCTGCAACAGGGGGTCTTTGGCCGTCTCTTCTCTGATGAGAACGAGTTTTTTGTCTGTTGCAGGGAGGTTGCTTGCGCACATTTGTACCTGCGATTCAATGTGCTGGATGATCTCCAGTGGCTCACTCGGTGAGGTGACGGAGCGGGACAATGCATCTGCAATGATGAGCTCTTTGCCAGGCGTGTACAGCAGATTGAAATCGTACCTCCGGAGTTTGAGCAGAATTCAGGTCCTTTTGGATGATGTGGACCAGAGGTCTGTGATCCGTCTCAACGGTAAATGTCGGCAGGCCGTAGACATAGTTATGGAATTTGAGGATGCCAGTGAGAAGACCGAAACACTCCTTTTCAATCTGCGCGTACCTGGTCTCAGTCAGTATCATTGCCCGTGATGCGTATGCTACTGGGACCTATGATGATGTATCGTTTTTTTGTAGCAGCACCGCCCCAATGCCATCCTGACTCGCATCGGTCAATATCTTAGTTTCCCGGTCTGGGTCAAAGAATGCAAGGATGGGTGCAGTTGTGAGCTTGGCCTTCAGCTCCAACCACTCTATCTGGTGTTCCGTCTTCCACTCGAAGGCGGTTGATTTCTTGATCAGTTTTCTGAGGGCCGTTGTGTGTGTGGCCAATTTCGGGATGAATTTGCCTGGGAAGTTTACCACTCCAAGGGAGCGCAGTACAGCTTTCTTGTCCTCGGGGACTTTCATTGCCTCACTGGCTTTTATTTTGGCCATGTCCGGGCATACACCGTGTTTCGATATCTAATCACCCAGAAACTTCAGCGTGGATGTCCGAAAACAGCCCTTGGCTTTGTTTAGTTTGAGGCCATGTTCATGTATGCGTCAGAATACCCTCTTTAGTCGTGACACATGTCCCTCCAGAGTTGAAGACCAGATTATGATATCGTCAACGTCGACACGAACCCCTTCTATTCCTTCCATAATCTGTTCCATGATGCGATGAAATATCTCTGATGCCAAGATGATGCCAAATGGCATTTGGTTGTAGCAGAATCTGCCAAAAGGCGCGTTGAAGGTGCAGAGCCTACCGTTGGATTCTTCAAGTTGAATTTGCCAAAATCCTTGGGATGCGTCCAGGTTTGTGAAGAAGCGCGCGTGTGCCATCTCACTCGTGATTTATCCTCTTTTTTGGGATTGGGTAATGTTCCCGCATAATGTTTTTGTTTAGATCCTTGGGGTCGATGCAGATGCGTAGGTCCTCAAAAGGCTTTTTTATGCACACCATCGAGCTGACCTGTCGGTTGGCTCAGTGACCTAAGAGATGATGCCTTTGTTTTGTAGGCTTGTGAGCTCTGCTTTGAGTCGCTCCCTCAGTGGAGCAGGGACTCTTCGTGGTGCGTGGACCACTGGTTTGGCGTCAGGCCGCAGTAGAATCTTGTACTCGTACGGAAGTGTGCCCATCCCGCTGAAGACATCTAGGTACTGGGTCAGGATGTCGTCGATGCTGGCCTGAAGATCCGGATGAGACGGCGTCATGGTGTAGACCCTTTGGATGAGGTTCTGTTGCTTGCAGGTGTGTGCACCTAGCAGGGACACCCTGTCTGGTTTAATAGTCTCAAAGCGTAGGCTTGTCTCTATGTGTCGGTTGGACAATGTCAGATGGCAGGACCCCAGTGCCTTAATTGCGTTGCCATTGTAGTCTTGTAGTCCTGGAGTGTGCAGGCAGCTGGAAGAACTTTGGGAGCCTTCTTGATTCTCGTGAAGTCCAACTGCGAGATCAGGTTGGCGGAGGCACCTGTGTCCAGTTTGAACTGGATGGGGCATTGGTTGACATCCATCACTGCGTTCCATTCGTCCTCGGAATCCACGGCAAGGATTGACCGGACTTGTGATGTGCCCGGTGTGGCGTATTCGCGCTTCGTGATGATGCCTACTCGGTATGTGTTATCCAGGTAGTCATCGTCTGGATCTGGACCACTACCTTGATCAGAGTCATGCGTTCGGTGTTGCACACTTCTGATGCGATCCTGCCTGAATTGTGGTCGCTGACTCCTGACTTGTGGTGCAGATCTACACAGGGCTGCATAGTGGTTAAGTTTCCCACAGGGCATTTTTTTCTAAAGTGGGCTGTTGCCACAGTTTGCACACGTCATGATGTCAGCGTCATGACGCTCAGTGCGTCATTGCGCATGCATGGTGCGATTCTCAGCCATTTGCACATGCGCAGTGCGGTTCTCGGCCACTTCATATTCCTGGTCGTATTGCGCATGCACCGGGCCCTGGAAGGAGCGTGCAAAATGGCTGCCGTCGGAGATGTGGAGGCGCTGCATCCGGGAGATGGCCTGAACACTCTCCACCTCGTGGGAGGCTTGTTTTTCACTCTCAGCACTTTTGAATTGTGAGTTGCGATTTTGTGAATGCTCATTCACAGTGCACGTTTCAATAGCGACTTTTAAGGTCATGTGCTTGATTTTCAGCAGTTGCTCTCGCAGAGGATCAGAGTGGACTCCAAAAGTTATTTGGTCTCCGATCATGGAGTCTGTTATGTCACCGAAGTTGCAGGATTGCGCTAGCAGTCTAAGGTTAGTTAGATGACTATTGAAGGATTCATCTTTACCTTGCATCCTCTGCTTAAAGATGTAGCGCACAAATATTTTGTTTGTGTCCACCTCACAGTGTCTGTCGAATTTTTCCAGGATGGTTTGGTATTTCATTTTGCCCTGCCCTTCTGTGTATTGAACCGAGTTGAAGATCTCTGTCACATGGTCACCCGCAGTGGTCAGTAGACAAACTATCTTCCGAGCATCGGTCGCGCCATTTAGGTTGGATGCTTCCATGTATAGTTGGAAATTTTGTTTGAACGAACGCCAGTTAGCACTAAGATTACCGGTGGTCCTGAGTTGATGAGGAGCCTGAATCTTGTCCATCATGCCTGGATTCAGTATCTGGTTGTCTCTGACCTTACTGAGTTGAACTCGGGAGATTGAGCAGTTACTCCTGTACCATTTTGTGTTATGTTACTTCTGCTACTTGATGTAGGCTTTGCTGAAGGATGCTCCAGACTCTGAGATAAGTTCAATGTATTTATTGAGCGATTAACAATGCTCCAGGCAGCACGGTGGCACAGTGGGTTAGCCCTGTTGCCTCACGGTACCGAGGTCCCAGGTTCGAATCCCGGCTCTGGGTCACTGTCCGTGTGGAATTTGCACATTCTCCCCGTGTTTGCGTGGGTTTTGCCCCCACAACCCAAAGATGTGCAGGGTAGGTGGATTGTGCATGCTAAATTGCCCCTTAATTGGAAAAAATAAATTGGGTACTCTGAATTTATTTAAAAAAAACAATGCTCCTGAATGAGTTCGACACTCTGCTAATCTGACTCTAGTAACTCAGTCTACTCTGCTAACTATACAAACTTGCTCTAGACCACATGCTAGGGTGTGATGCTGCTGTTAACCAACCCTGTCTTGCTCTCTAGGTTTCTGCCAGTGGAAGAGGCAGAGCCCGTGTGCCTTGTCCTTTTTATAGTGGTCGTGTAGTGCTCCCTTTGTGGTAATGCCACCTCTGGGTGTCCTGATTACCCATTGGTTGTGTCCTGTTCTGATGACCCATTGGTTGCGTGTCTGCATATCATGACACAGGGTACGATAGTTTCACTTCCAGAGGTAAAAAGGGCACATATTCAACCCTCTGATCACTTCCTGATTACCCTGCAATGGGAGGTTGGAGCACTTACACCTGGATCGGATGGGATCATGTTAATCAACCCAACAAACTTTTGTGTAGCATTTTCCATGCCTTCATGATGTCCCAAAGCATTTACATCCAATGACGGACATTGGAAATGAATCAGGTAATTTGCACTGAGCCTAGTTGACACAAACAATAAGGCCGGATTACAGGTTTAATGATATTTGTTGAGGGATGAATGTTGCTCTGGGAACAAGAGAATTCCCCAGCTCTTCTTGGAATGTTGCCTTGATTTCTTTTAAATACAATCGGGAGGAGACAGTTTGACATCTTACCCCAAAGACGTCACATCCACCAGTTTAGCGCTCCCTCAGTCCTGCACTGAAAAGTCATCGGAGATTTAGTACTCAGGATCTTGGTGGACAAGTTAAATGCACAACCTTTTGATACCAAAACAAGAATGTTATCACTTGAACCAAGGCTGTTGCTGTCATCCAATCTGGTTAGAAAACAAAGCTGTCACCCACCAACACCCTCAAATTTAAAATCATCAGTCTCCAATGCCTTAATGGCCTCCTCCATTCCTATCTCTGTGGCCTTCTCCAGATTTACAACAAGCTGAGAAATTGGTGTTCCTTCAATTCTATTCTCTTGTGCAGTCACTAATGGTCGCCAAGGCTTCAGTTGTTGAGGCCCAAGCTTCGAACTTCCCTTCTAAACCTCCCTGCCTCTCCAAGTCTCTTTCCTCCTTTAAGGCCCTCCTTCAAAATTACATTTTTTCATTCATTTCCGGGATGTGAGCTTCGCTGGCTTGGCCAGCATTTATTTCCTATTCCGAATTGCCCTTGAGAAGGGCGGTGGTGAGGCGCCTTCTTGAACCACTGCACTGCCTGTGATGTAGGTACACCCACAGTGCTGTTAGGGAGGGAGCTCCAGGATTTTGACCCAGCTGCTGTTTCAGTCACCCCCCTTCTTTTGTTTTTTAAAAATCTGATTCCGTGGGCGCGATTCTCCGCTCCCACGCCGGTTGGGAGAATCGCCTGGGTCGCCAGATTTTCCCGCGATGCCAGTCCGACGCTCTCCCACGTTTCACGGAAGTGGCCAGATCGGCACAATCGCGTTTTGCGCGGCGCGGTACAGTGAATCGCCCGAGACAGCCAAAATGGCGATTCACCGGTACCCCCGTGAATCTCTGGCTCAGATGGACCGAGCGGCCTGCCCAAAATGGCGGGTTCCCCCGGGCGCCATCCACACCTGATCGCTGCCGGCGGGAACAGCGTGGGAACGCTGGGGGGGGGGGCAGCCTGCGGGGTGGCGAGGGGGATCCTGCACCAGGGGGGGCCTCAAATGGGGTCTGGCCCGCGATCGGTGCCCACCGATCGTCGGGCCGGCCTCTCTGAAGGAGGACCTCCTTTCTTCCGCAGTCCCGCAAGATCCATCAGACATCTTCTTGCGGGGCGGAGAGGACGGCAACCACGCATGCGCGGGTGATGCCAATTATGCGGCGCCGGCCGCGTCATGTATGCGGCGCCGCCTTTACGCGGCGCCAAGGCCTGGCGTTCATGACGGTGCGAACACTCTGCCTCCATTTCGCAGAATCCCGCCCTTTTTCTCTGAAACACCTCAGCACATTTTCCAATGTAAAAGGCGCAATAGAAATGCAAGTTCCTGTTGTTGAAGCAAGCACGGTACTCGCACCAAGCAGTATATTGGCCACTGCTGCACCACTTAGTGAAGCCCTGGGGAATTGCTAATCCAGCACTGTCAAGATAATGGAGCACAACAAACATGCTGCAGAAACATCAAACTCCTGCAATCCAATCCGATGTTTTGAAGCACCAAATATAGAAACAACTAAAGGAGCAACATAATAGAGCAGGGCAGCATCATTATAAAGACAAATGGCAGAGATAATGAGTGAACCTTACCATAACAGAGAGTAATCAACATCCAGTGAACAGAGAGCATAAATGTGTTTGTGTACTGGAGCGATAAACTGTAAACTTTTAATTGCCATGGGAATTTATGGTTTGAAATGCAGATTTTGTTTGATGTTGTTTCTTGGTATTCAACCTGTGGCCTATAGACCAAATATAGCTCCCAGATCCTGGCAACCAACCCTCACAATCCAGGCAGCTCTGCAACATCATCACAATTGCATTACAAATACCTGGAAGTCAGATTGCCAACTCTCCCAGCTTGTTCAGGAGCCTTCCCAGAATGGTAGAATAGGGGCTACTTTGCACAACCAGGAGAGAAATGGAACCTGCACTTCACATGTGCAGCTCATGTCTGTGTACTTTCCTGGTTCTTAAGCCTGCTCAAGCAACAGCTGCAAGTGAGTGACCCTCTGATCTTCATCAGGTACTCAATCTTCATAAGGTAAGGGCACTAATATTGCCAAACTACAGCAGGTGCCATGTGATCAGATGCCAACCGATCCATGACCACTTGATCAACCCTATGGGGATAACATCGACCAGAGTTGGCAAACCTAGTGGCCCTCAAAGAACCATTTTTGGCCCATCATAACCTTATAGTGCTGTAGTCATGAAGGTGGTGGGTAAGAGGCATAGGACATGCAGTCCTGTCATCGATTGAGGCCTTTTCAGTTAAGTGAGTGGCAAGTGTGCATTTTTATAAATCATTCTTAGGATGTGAGTGTTGCTTCAAGGCCAGTTTTTATTGCTTGTTCTTTGTTGCCCTTGAACCACTGCAGCCTCTGTGGTGAAGGTGCTTCCACAATGTTGGTAGAGGAGGATTGCAAGCCTTTGGGCCAGCAATGATGCAGGAAATCACAATTCAGGATAGTGTGTGGTGTGGAGGGCACCTTGCATGCAATGGTGGTGTACCTTGCATCTGCTGCCCTTGTCTTCCTGGGCGCTAGAGGTCACAGGTATGGGAAGTGGTGCTGAAGGAGCCATGATCAGTTGCTCCAGTGGGTATTGCACACTGCTACCGTGAGGCTTTAGAGGTGTGGGGAGCGAATGTTTAGGATGCCGATCAAGCGGGCTGTTTTACGCTGGATGATGTCGAGCTTTTTGACTTACAAACATAAATGGCCTGATAAACGGAGAAAAACCTCTCAGCTCGTCAGTCAGTATCAGTGGAATGCAGAGATGAGTTGCTGGTTTAGGTGCAAACCTTTCAACTTTGCTGCTTCCATGACATTTGGGGCTCATTGGAAGGAATCTTGAGCAGAGGAGCTGACGCTGCCACCTGGCGGGAAAGTCAGGTGTGAGGCCATCTCCGCATTGCCGGATCATCGGCAGCTTTCAGGGGCTGGTTTAGCACAGGGCTAAAGAGCTGGCTTTTAAAGCTGACCAAGGCAGGCCAGCAGCACGGTTCAATTCCTGTACCAGCCTCCCCGAACAGGTGCCGGAATATGGCAACTAGGGGCTTTTCACAGTAACTTCATTTGAAGCCTACTTGTGACAATAAGCGATTTTCTTTTTTTTTTTCATTTCATTTCTCGTCCCAGTAATACCACAGGAAGCGGTATTACAGGCAATCCCCAATGATGAAGAACCATTGAGCAGAATTCAAAGGTAAGTAAGTGTAGGATTTCACAGGGGGCCAAGCTGACAGGTGCTGGTCTAAGAATCCTTCCTGTCTACTTACTTTGGTCCCATTTCTTTTCCTTTATTGTTTTAGTCCATGGATCAATAATTGGGGTGTGCCTTTAAGTAGAGAGAGGAAAGCAAAAGACTCAAAGTTTAAAACAGCTTGCTTTCCAGGATACTGTATTCTTCGGCTTAGTGTTTGGGAGAAGGAGAAGACAGACCCTTTGGCGCCAAGTATATGGGAAGGACCGGTTTTGGAGGAAATAAGTTTGATTGGTTAACTGGCAACCAATGGGTTGGCCAAGGACAGTGTTCCGCCTGTCAACAGTCAGCGATTAGTTCCTGTTTGGTGCTGTTTCTGAGGGAATCTTCCAAAAGTGATCAGACTTCAGAAGAGAAGGGAGCTGCTATCGCTCTCTGCTGCCTGCTATAGAACATAGACCGATATAGCGCAGTACAAGCCCTTCGGCCCACGATGTTGCACCGAAACAAAAGCCATCTAACCTACACTATGCCATTATCATCCATATGCTTATCCAATAAACTTTTAAATGCCCTCAATGTTGGCGAGTTCACTACTGTTGCAGGTAGGGCATTCCACGGCCTCACCACTCTTTGCGTAAAGATAAGTAAAGTCGCCAGAGTCCCAGATGACCATAGGCTGCTTTCCCCTTTGATGGGGGAGAGCTGACTGGTGGTGATTTAACCCGGGATCACCACACCTCAGGCGAGGGCCAAGGTGGAGCCTTCACGAATAACCTCTGCCGGTACGGGAATTGAACCCACGCTGTTGGCATCACTCTGCATCACAAACCAGCTGTCCAACCAACTGAGCTAAACCAGCTCTGTCGCAACTACTATCTGTAGATGGAAGCTGAAGATGTTTTAAGTGCTCCTCAGGGGCTGCAGCGGAATTCCCCGTCAGCAGGATCCTCCGGTCCGCCGGCAGTGCACCCACGCCCACAGGTTTCCCGTGGCACGGGGCGACCACAATGGGTAACCCCATTGGCTGGCTGCAGTAACAGAGAATCCCGCTGCAGGCAGGGGTGCGCCGCACTGAAACACGTGGCTGGCAGAGTGGAGAATCCCGTCCACTGATCTATTATTTTGAAAGCAGTGAGTGTTCAGCATTTCCTTTGCTGTGAACCTGAAATGATGCTGAGTCTGCAAGGAACATAGACAACCTTGCCAGACAAAATCATATCTAGCCTGGAAGAAAGGAAGTACCAAACCGGAAGCTTGAACTTCAGAAAGAGATTGGCTGGATGTCATCCCTGTGAATCAAAGATCCTTATCCTTTTATTTTATTAATATTTTCTTTCCCTTCCAACCACCCTTTCCCCTCGATGTGGTTTTGTCTGTGTGTGTAAAGAGTGAGGAGAGTTAGAAGTGGGGGGGGGGAATGGATGGCAGATAGCCAGCAACATTTTTTGTCTTTTTAATTGAAGGTGCAGTTCATAATAAAAGATTACTTGTGTTTTAAAGTTACAAACCTGGTGACTGTAGTTTATTGGACTCAACTGAAGCCCTCGGGTATTTACATAAATTTAATTTCAGGGGCGGCACGTGGCGCAGTGGTTAGCACTGGGACTGCTGCATTGAGGACCCGGGTTCGAATCCCAGCCCTGGGTCACTGTCCGTGTGGAGTTGGCACATTCTCCCCGGGTCTGCATGGGTTTCACCCCCACAACCCAAAGATGTGCTAGGTTGGGTGGACTGGCCACACTAAATTGCCCCTTAATTGGAAAAAGAATGATTGGGTACTCTAAATAAATCTAATTTCACTGATGTTGAGATTCTGGGTCAAGAGGGGTTGGAATTGACCACGAACTAGCCCAGGGTGTCGTGACAACAGCAATGGGGATGGGTAGGGGGGCTGGTTTAGCACAGTGGGCTATACAGCTGGCTTGTAATGCAGAACAATGCCAGCAGCATGGGTTCAATTCCCGTACCAGCCTCCCCGAACAGGCGCCGGAATGTGGCGACTAGGGGCTTTTCACAGTAACTTCATTGAAGCCGACTTGTGACAATAAGCAATTATTATTATTAGGGGGGCTGTGTTTGGGGCTACACACAGTATGGGGGAGGGGGCTAACTTGTCAGGACCTACGATGAGCACAAGAGTCCTTGACACTTGGCCCTGTCACATATAGCTGCAGGTAAAATCCCAACAGCAGAGGGAAGGGTCCTTAAGGTTGCAATCGGCACACGGACAAGCAGATTACCGAACTCCTCCCTGCTGTTGTTAAAATACTTGTGGGATGGGCAGGCAGAGGGCACTGCGTTGCTGCTATGACACCCAAATGTGCTCTCCCCCTACTTGTTAGCCTGCTGAATAACAAAAATATGGGACAGGAGCACATAGAAACTTATCGTTTTAATAGCACTGCTGCCTCACGCCGCTGAGATCCCGGGACACTGTCCGTGTGGAGTTTGAAAATTCTCCCCGTGTTTGCATAGCCCTCACCACCATAACCCAAAAAAGATGTGCAGGCAAGGTGCCGCTTAATTGGAAAAAAAAGAATTGGGTATGCTAAATTTTAAATAAAAGAAACTTATCATTTTGCACACCCTTTATATCAGCCTCAACTCAGCCCACAATGTAAAACCAGTTACTCAGAGCACCAAGCTCATGTAACACTTCTGTGTCCAAGTTAGAAGGCACTCCAGAGATTTAAGCAGATTTAAGTTGCACTCCAGAGATTTGAGCAGATAATCCAGGCTTGCACAAGAGACATTAAAGAAACACCCTTTCTTCCTGTCAAGTTGGTGCAGAACGTTCCAGGGGCACCATTCAGAGAACCCTTCGCTTGGCCGATCGTTATTCTCCAATTTATAGCAGATTACTGGATAGTCATCTCACAGATATTTTGTGGGACTTTGCAGTGAGCAAATTAGCTGCCTCGTTATAAACACACTTCAAACAGTCTTGATGGGCTGAATGGCTTTCTTCTGCACTATAGGGGTTCTATGGCTCTATAACCAGGATGAGTAATTTGTTATTGCCAAGATCTGCCTGTATTTTCACTGCTTTTGGGACTGTTCATGCGAGACTCTCACACTCAGGTATCAAATCGCAGTGGCTGCTGCCTACGGCGCTGAGGACCCGGGTTTGAATCCCGGCCCTGGGTCACTGTCTGTGTGGAGTTTGCATGTTCTCCCCGTGTTTGCGTGGGTTTCACTCCCATAACCCAAAAGATGTGCAAGGTAGGTGGATTGAACACGCTAAATTGCCCCTTAATTGGAAAAAATAATTGGGTACTCTAAATTTTAAAAAGAAAAACCAAATCGCAGTGGCCAGAGAAAGATCAATCACTTGCGGGACTTGTCAGAGAGATTATACTGTGCAAAAACACTTGCTCTAAACACAAATCTCCAGCCATCAAAGGCTGTCTTCACTTCACATTCGCATGACTTGTCCACATGGGTCACTGGCTTCTTTCCTTGCTGCCCTAGAGGTACTGAGTCTAAATGTAGCAACTTGACCGCTGTGCTGGTTCCAATCAGCGCATCACCAGTAATCCAATCTGGTACATTTCATTTCAGGACCACAGCGGGAGAGGAAGCACAAATTAAATTAATCAAATAAAGTACAAAATAATACAAGGTGCCTTATTGTGTGCTCAGTACTACACAAACTTTTGAACTACATTACTTTTAAAGCACAGTAATTTTTAAGTAGTCAAATGTGACAGCTACTTTCCACACAACATGGGCCGACAAGAGCAACAATGACTAAGTATCTTTTAAAAACATTTTATGGGATGTGGGCTTCATTTGCTTGGCCAGCATTTATTGCCTATCCGTAATTGCCCTGAAGAAGATGGCGGTGAGGTGCCTTCTTAAACCGCTGCAGTCCCTGAGGTGTAGGTACACCCACAGTGCTGTTAGGGAAGGAGTTCCAGGATATTACCCCAGCGATAGTGAAGGAGCTAAATATTTCCAAGTCAGTATGATGTGTGGCTGGGAGAGGAAATTCCCAGTGGTGGTGTTCCCAGGTAACTGCTGCCCTCGTCCTTCTAGATGGTAGAGGTCGCAGATTTTTGCAGGTGTTGTCAAAGCAGGCTTGATGGTTTGCTGCAGTGCATCTTATAGATGGGACATATGGCTGCCACTGTGTACATCAGTGGTGGAGGGAGTGACTGCTGAAGGTGGTGGATGGGATGCTGATCAAGTGGGCTGTTTTGTCCTGGATGATGTCGAGCTTTTTGAGTGTTGTTGGAGTTGCCCTCAACCAGGCAAGTAAAGGCATTCCATTACGCTCCTGACTTTGCTTGTAGATGGTGGACAGGCTTTGGGGAGTCAGGAGGTGAGTTACTCATTGCGCACAGGATTCTGAATTTCTGACCACTCTTGCAGCTACAGTATTTATATGGCTAGTCCATATAATTTGGTTCGGATGCTGCTAGTTGAGGGAGTAAGGTCAGCCTGGCCTACTCTCTAAGTAGCTTCACAGGATTTTTTTATATTCTCTTGCAATTACAACCTTCTCACTCAGCGGTCACCAGCTGGCCCAGGCTGATGCTTAAAACAATTGAATGGAGCTTTTCCTCATTATTTGTGCTCAGGAAGTGGTGTTGCTGGCAAGGTTGTAATTATTACTAGCAGCCCCCAGAGGGTGTTGGTGGTCCTCCTTCTTAATCCACTTCCATTATGGCAGTGTTGCTGCTGCTGAGATGGTCTCAGGTAGTGTATAGGTCCAGGTCAGCCTGGTATGTGACTTGGGGATAATAGCTTTCTGACGACATTGCAGTCCTCGCTTTCTGTGATAGTCGGAACCAAGGTGCTGCTGCAGTCTTTTTTAAAATAAGTTTAGATTACCCAATTCAGTTTTTTCCATTTAAGGGGCAATTTAACCTAGTCAATTCACCGATTCTGCACATCTTTTTGGGTTGTGGGGGCGAGACCCAAGCAAACACAAGGAGAATGTGCAAACTCCATGACACGGTGACCCGGGGCCGGGATCGAACCCAGGTTGTCGTCGCCGTGATGCAGCAGTGCTAACCATTATGCCACTGTACTTGCTGTGGTCTTTTTAATGGGGTTTTGGAGTACGTGCCAAACAGACAGCACAGTGCGCCAGGAAAGGCGGATATCGATTGCACACTTCATCAATGTTATCATCCGATACTGAGGATGGAATTTCCATGATTCAAAGCTGGTGTTAAATTCAACTGAGCATCTGACCTGATTAGCCTTTCACAGGAGAAAACACCGGACTGGTTGATTGAATACCAGGTACCCCAGGGAGAGGCGAGGAGGAACCAGGCGGCTGCCTGCCAGAGAGAACTGTCTGTCAAGCCTGTCACATTTGATGGGAAACTTGGCCCCCGTCACGCTCTCATAACCTTAGCAAAACAACTCAAAGCCACAGCTTTGCTATTGAACATTGCATCAAAGAGTCAGCGTCGTAGGAGGGAATGCGAAATATCCTCTTGGACTGCGCTGGAGAATCGTTCCCACCCATCAGCTCCCACCGTGACACTCGCCTCCGACAAAGAAGCTCCACATAGACAACTTGAACACAAAAAAAAAAACTCGGCTTCCTGAACTCCAGCATGTACGTTGTCAACGGTCCCTGACAGGAGCTCAATGCACAGAACCGGCAGAGTCAAAACAGAAGACTGCTGTCTCGGGGTTGATCTGCGCTGACAAACTGCTTCTGTTCCAAGGCAGAGCCGGCATTGGGTTAGTGTCACCCATCACATTGCACTGGGGCATGAGCCAGTCAGGGATCCAGAGAAAGGACACTTTTGTGTCGACTATTTTCATATTACCTATTTTAAGCATGTCTTTTTCGCAATTGTACGTGTGGTTTTTACAGTAGCTTATGTCGGTAGAATTGAGTATCATTATCTGGTAAAATGCAAAGATCCCGAACCAAATCTTTGCTCCTGCATCGCAAATGCCATTACTGTCCTAAACGCACCAACAACTAAAGGGACCAAACCTACATTGGGAACGAAAATATGCATTTTTATTGTGCTTTTCACAACCCCAGGCTGCCAGTTCTTTTTTTAATATGAATTTAGAGCAACCAATTATTGTTTTCCAATTAAGGGCAACTTAGCGTGGCCAATCCACTGACCCTGAACATCTTTGGGTTGTGGGGGTGAGACCCATGCAGACACGGGGAGAATGTGCAAACTCCTCACAGACAGTGACCCAGAGCCGGGATCGAACCCGGGTCCTCGGTGCCGTGAAACAGCAGTGCTAACCAGTGCTGCCCTCACTGCCAGTTCCTTACAGCCAATGCAGTGTTGTAATGTGGAAAATGTGGCAGCCAATTCTATGCAAAGCAAGATCCCACAAACGCCAATGTATTCATGGTCTGATTTAGGGATGCTGTTTTTAGGGATAGATATGAGGCTGTACACCAGGAGAACTCCCCTGCTCTTCTTTCTTCCTTTATATCTTTCTTTATGTTCTCCTGTGAGGGCAGACAAGGCCTCTGTTGAATCACTCATCCAAAATACAGGACCTCTGACAGTGCAGCACTTCCCCAGCACTGCACTAGAGAATTGTCCTTGATGATGTGCTACTGTCTCTGGATCTGGAGTTTGAACCTACAAGCTCCTGATTCAGAAGTGAGTATAATCAATGAGTCACAGCTGACACCTGGTTTAACTAACATTGACAATGTAGCGAGCCTCTTTAAGGGCCTGATATGGTTGATATTTCGAAGTGTTGTGTGACCCAATTGGCCAATCGGGCCTCAGCGTGCAGATCCAGGGGCTGAGCGTGGGCTATCCCAGGCAGAATTGATCCCGGAGCTGGAGAATGTTGGCAGCACATCCCAGCATCCAGTTTATAGTCATAGCTTTTCTAACAGTCTGTTGTTGTTCAAACCTGTTGGTCGCCAATCACTCAGACACTACAGACAGATAAAATATAAGGGCCCCAAATTGATCATTCGCAAGCATCATCACTGCCTCAAAGTCACTAAGATATAAACCAGTGGACAATGGTCTGAGTGGCTGCCCTTGACATCAAGCTAGCACTTGACGAGTGTGACATCAAGGTAGCATTTGAAAAAATTGAAGGCAATGGGAATCACGGAGAAAGCTCCCCATTGGTTGGAGTCATACCTAGCACAAAGGTAGATGGTTGTGGCTTACTTAGGTCAATCAGCTTTGTCCTGGGACTTCACTGCAGCAGTTCCTCAGGGTCGTGTCCTCAGAGCAACCATAGAGTTGCTTCATTAATGAACGTCCCTCCATCATGAGGTCAGAAGTGGGGATTGTGATTGCACAATCTTCAGCACCATTCATGACTGCTCTGCCCATATGCAGCAAGACTTGGACAACATTCAGTCTTGGACTAGGGACAGCCTGATGGTGCAGTGGTTAGCACTGCTGCCTCACGGCGCTGAGGACCCAGTTCAATTCCAGCCCCGCGTTACTGGCTGTGTGGAGTTTGCATATTCTCCCTGTTTCTGCATGGATCTGACCCCCACAACCCAAAAATATGTGCAGGGTAGGTGAATTGGCAATGCTAAATTGTCCCTTAATTGGAAAAAAAGGAATTGGGTACTATATTAAAAAAACATTCAATTTTGGGCTGAGAAGTAGCAAATAAAGTTCGTGCCAAACAAGTGGCAGTAATGGCCACCTCCAACAAGAGAGAATCTAACCATCGCCCTTAACATTCAATAGCATTACAATTGCTGAATCCCCCACTATCAATACTCTGGGGGTTACCATTCATCAGAAACTGAAGTGGACTCACCATATAAATATTATGGCTGAAAATTCAGGTGAGAGGCCAGGAATTCTGTGGCAAGTAACTCACCTCCTGACTCCCCAAAGCCTGCCCACCACATACAAGGCATAAGTCAGGAGTGTGACGGAATACCTCCACTTGCCTGGATGAGTGCAACTCCAACAACACTCAAGAAGCTCAATATCATCCAGGACAAAGCAGTCCACTTGATTGGCATCCCATCAACTACCTTAAAAAATGTTAATTCTCTCCATCACTGATGCCCTATAGCAACAGGGTGTACTATCTACAAGATGCACTGCAGCAACTCACCAAAGCTCCTTAGACAGCACCTTCCAAATCCAGGACCTCTACTAGTTGGAAGGAGAAGAACAGCAGATACCTGGGAACACCACCAGTGAGTTCCTCTCCAAGTCACCATCCTGACTTAGAAATATATCGCTGATCCTTCACTGTCGCTAGGTCAAAATGCTGAAAATGTGGGTGTACCTGCATCACATGGACTGGAGTGGTTCAAGAAAACAGCTCAACACCATCTTCTCAAGGGCAATTATGTGTGGGCAACAAATGTTGGCATTGCCAGTGATGCCCATATCTCAATGAAATAATAAAACACCATGCAGAATGATGCCAAAAGTGCGTTGTTCAGTAATTGAAGCTGACTTCCTGGATCATTGGTTACACTGCTTTCTGACCCTGCTCACCAAGTGTGATCCCCAGTATTTCTCAGCTGTGCCCCCAGGTTGGATGATTTAGCGCTGTGTTGAGACTCAGCAGTGTAGCGAAATAAGGCTTGAACTCGGGTCAATGAACTAACAAAAGTTCATCAACCTATCAACTGTGCCCATTACAGAACAAGGAAACAGGCCCGAAACTCCGACTGCTGGAACATGTCCAGGAAAGTCCCAGTTAGTCTCCAATTCCGTGTATGACCAGCGGGTCACATGACCCTTTCAGGTAAACACCTCTCACAAAAGGTCTACAACACCACATCCCTCCCCCTTTTAGAGTCAAACCATGTACACAACAACAGATAACTATTTACAACAATAACCCAAAGGTGGTGGGACATCAAATACAGTCAATTACCAATCCAGTCTGTCCAATGATTTCCAAACTCACTGAGAACGATGAAGCTCCTGGATCGTGTCCTCTCTCGCTGGAGTAATTTCCTTCCGCTCCCTGCTGGATGACTTCCCGCCGGTAACGAACTGCGTGGGCCAGCAACCTCTTCCCTTGCCGTTGCTGCCAAGGTGGTTTCTTTTGCAGGGGGATGCACTTCGCCCCACTAATCTCAGATGGAGCCACCATTACTAGCCCGACCCTACTTTCTTTTTTTAATAAAATTAGAGTACCCAATTATATATATATTTCCAATTAAGGGGCAATTTAGCGTGGCCAATCCACCTAACCTGCACATCTTTGGGGTTGGGGGGTGAAACCCACGCAGACATGGGGAGAATATGCAAACTCCACATGGACAGTGACCCAGGGCCGGGATTCGAACCCGGGTCCTCAGCACCGCAGTCCCAGTGTTATCCACGGCGCCACATGCCGCCCTGCCTGACCCTACTTAACTGTTCCTCCGGAGCAATGTTCCCCCTTATGATCCACATACTTCCACATTCTATTTCCTTGAATGTCAATGACTGGCCCAGTCTTTTCCACGACTTTCCCCAGAATCCACTCTGGACCACTCCCAAAATTCCTTGCGAAAACCAGGGGGTGGATTCTCCGCCCTGCCGTGCCACATTTCTGCCCCGACCTGCCGGCGGGATTCTCCGTTACGCCAGCCGGTCAATGGGGTTTCCCATTGTGGGGCAGCCCCGTGCCGTCGGGAAACCTCCCGGCACCGGCAAAATTGGGAATCACACTGCGCCCTCTCTCTCCGCACAGGCCCAAGCACCCTCTCTCTCCCCACAGGCCACAACACCCTCTCTCCCCATAGGTCCCTACATTCTCCCTCACCCCATGGGCCCCAGCACCCTCTCTGTCCATTGGGCCCTCCAGCCTCTCTCCCCCTACGGGGCCCAGCACCCTCTTTCTCCGCACAGGTCCCAGCTCACTTTCTCTCGCTCTCCAAAGGTGCCAGCACCTCTCCCCCTCCACAGGCTCCAGCACCCTCTCTCACCCCACAGGTCCCAGCATTCTTTCTTTCCCCTCCAAAGGCCCCAGCTTCTCTCTCTCTTCACAGGCCCCAGCACCCTCTTTCTCTGCATAGGCCCCAGTATCCTCTCTCACACCATGGACCCCAGCACCCTCTTTCTCCACCAGGGCCCTGCACTCTCTTTCTCGGCATAGGCCCCAGTACCCTCTCTCTTCCAAAGGCCCCAGCGTTCTCTTTCTCAGACCCCAGTACCCTCTCTCTTCCACAGACCGCAGCATTCTCTTTCTCCACACAGGCCCCAGCACCCTCTCTCTCACCACAGGCCCCAGCACCCTCTTTCTCCACACAGGCCCCAGCACCCTCTCTCTCACCACGAGCCTCAGCACGCTCTTTCTCTGCACAGGCCCCAGATCCCCTCTCCCCACATTCTCCCTCAGCACATTCACAGCCGCCAATGTTTGCTTCTGTAGCCACCTAAAATGGCCAATTCCCGATTAATTTGGCCAAACCCTGATCTAAAATGGCGAACTGAAAAGGCTGATGGGAAAAGCAGCCAAAAGGACACAAACGGACAGCTGCAGACAGAACAGGGTATTCGGCTCTGGGGAAGTCGGCCCAGAACCGATACCTGCAACCATTAGCACCACATCAACCCAGCCATCTGCAGTTTAATCGGCAATCCCCGGGAACAATTGCTACAAATTTGCAATTGAAAGCCGATCCAGACCTCTCGGCGCCAGCAGTGGCCGAGACAAAGAAAGGTGAACGACCACCCCCCGATCAAGGAATCGCCCCATTATTGGAGCATATCGAACCAAGCGATTGGGACCAAGTCTAATCACTTGGAACCAGGATCAAGGTACGCCCTGAGAGGCGGGAAGCCCCTGGGAACTATAAGAGTAAGGGGCCAAGTTCAGATCGACCCTTCTCTTCCTGCTCGCAACCTTCGCAAGACCCTTCGACGAAGAAACAAGTAAGTTTGACTCCAGCGATCGCTACCCGATAGAGACTCCTAGCCATCGACCTGTATCAGCCTTTGAATCCCGCAGGCCAGACCAATTCGAAAGACCATTCATTTCCCTGACCTGGTGGGCCATTCCCAAAGTTAAGTATTGGCCTGTAGTGGTAGGTGTTAGTCTAGAAGTAGGATTATTGTATAAGTATTTATTGCTGTATATAATAAATGATCGTTGTTTTAACTCTTACTAAGCGGTGTGCTGCATTATTAATCATAACTTGAGTTTGAACCACGTAGCGGTATCAGAAAGATACCTGGCGACTCGTGAGCAAAGGTGACAGAATTAGAGCTAATAAAACTAAGGCTAATAAGAGCAACATTTTGGCGACTCCGCCGGGACCCGATCTAGAAGTGGAAAACCACTCCGGGAGAACCCAAGAAATTTTGAATTAGAATCCAATTGGAAACAAAAAAACCACAAGTGTTCAAGCAGTTCTGATTAATAATTCAGAATTCGGAAGTGTGTGTATGCATGCGTAACTAACAGGGCTATAAGGTAAAACTGATAGATTTTTGTTGCGTCAAAACTGTCGGAAGTCTGTATTTTCGGAAATTAGCGCAAGCCGTACCCGCATCTACGACACCACCTTAGCCCCCTGTTCCAAATTTAACCGAAGCAAGCAGATAGGAGAGATGGCCATGCAGGCAATGCAATGCCTCATGAACCCCGAGGAATTTGCGGTCGCAGCGACCAGCAGCAGTAGAGTGGGCAGTGCCCCACTTGGGAAGAGGAAATTCGGAAATACCTCAAGGGCAAAGGATGGCCCATGTGGAATGATTTCTGTAATAATGACGACTCAGGTCCCGGAAGTATAGGGCATACTTGGTGGGAGAACATGAGTGAAATTCACAAAAAGAATTTAGCAAAAGCTCGCAAGCCAATGGCAATTGTGTCCTGTCTGGTACAATTGCGAGGCACAGAGGAGGTCGTCAGGACGCTCCGCAAAGAAGTAGAGGGCATACATCGTATGAGTAAAGTCGATGTATGCGAGATGGAGAAAGAGAATCTGGAATTAAGGCGGAAATTAGCAGCAAAGGACGAAGAGGTGGCTGACGCCAAACGGGGTCACCAGTCTTGTCTGGCGCATTTGAGGAGTTTCCAGTCCCAGTACGAAAAGGCTTATCAGGACACGCAGCGTGCAGTCCTGGTAAAGAAAGAAACAGAGAAGCAGGTGTAGACGCTACAGAAGCAATGTAGTGATCTCAAGGCAGCCTTGAGAGCGCTTCACGCTGCAACCACAGAACAAAGGCAGAGCACCATAGACCATGCGAAGTGCCGGAAGCAAATTGCAGACCTGCAGTCACTGCTTTCTGTCCAGAAGGGATTCCAAGAAACCTTTAGGGAAAGTTTAGACCAGGAAGACGGCCCTGATTGGGAAGAACTGCAGGAAACAGCGCAGAGATATGTTCAGGGAACATGTGCGCAGGGAAAGCCCCAAAGGAGAAAAGCACCCCCACCCCCCACACAGCAGGTAGTTCAGGCTCCCATGAACCCTGTAACAACCCACCGCACAGCCACATCAGACGAGGCGGAATTCCTATATTCCACCCCCCTCACAGTGACCCAATTACGGGACGCGTGTATAAAAATCACACCGTTCCTCCCAGCTTCAGACCCACACCATTTCTTTGCCACCGTCAAACATCCGGCGACCATGTACGGCCTGGATGAGAGAGAGCATGTAAAGCTCATGGTTCTAAGTCTAGACCCATTGGTAGCAGCAGCCCTTCCCGACCCACAGAACGTAGGAGGAGGCACCCTTGCAGAAATGCATACCGCGATCCTGGATGCGATCGGGTATAACCGGGGTGACCCCGTAGATGGCCTAAATAAGTGTAGGCAGAAGAAGTCTGAACACCCCACAGCGTTTGCAGGACGCTTGTGGATTCACTTCAAAGCCGTTTTCGGAGACGTAGGCCGTGCCCATTTGTCCCCAGACAATATGGCCAAATGGACCCGCACCCTTATCTCCCATGCCACAGAGGCAGGACAGAATGCCTGTAGAAGTTATGATCCCTCGGAGGAGGCTCATAATGAGAAGTGGGTGGTTGAAAGATTGTCCCGCGTTTGGGAGCAGTCTGTTCACAATCGACCCGCCGCTAAAACCACAGAGGAAAAGCAAGCCGCCGCAGACATGCAGGCAGTAAAAGCCACACCTCACAACCCCGCCTGGGTAAATGAGGGAAAGAACAGCCCCCCAACAAAACCGCAAGAATGTTACAACTGCGGACTGTTGGGACATTTTGCCAAAGAGTGCAATGCCCCTAAAAAGCCACAGAGAGCCCAACAGACTTGCACTCTCAGTAAGAAAAAGGCAGAGCCCATACATAGCGTTAGCGCCCTTTCGGATCAGACGGACTTGACCGGAATGGACTGACGGTGTACAGGCTCCCCCAGTTGGGTCTGCGATACCCTTTAGGATAGGTCAGGACGACCCGTAGTCGCAGCGAAAATTCGGGGACAGCCTATTGAGTTTCTTTGGGACACAGGAGGGTCCCGCACCACCATAAATTCCTCCACCCTTTGTCACGACACGTGGCCCACTACAGCCACTATCACCTTCAGTGGCTTCACAGGCCACTCACAGCAGGGACTCATCACAGCCCCTGTACCCATTCAAATAGGAAACATTACCACAAAACACCCCGTAGTTTTAGTAGACCTGCCCCACACAGCAGAACACATTCTGGGAATCGACTTTATGAATTCCCACCACCTATCATTCGATCCAGTCAACCAGTGTGTCTGGAAGATGGCGAAATCCGCGAGAGCCCCCGCAACGCTCAACATAGGGGACTATATGAACAAAATTAGCGCGGTAGGCGAGTTTTGGTTCAACCCCACCACACTCAGCATGGACCGGCAGGTTAGGGCAGTCCTGCAAAAGAACAGAGCAGCATTCGCGACCCACAAGCATGACTGTGTACGGATGACTGGCTCCGTACAAGTAACAGGACCGGACCCTAGACCCCAAAAACAGTACGGATTCCCCCTAGAAGCAGAGGGAGAAATCCTAAAAGTTATAGAGAGCTTATTAGAGCAGGGCGTACTAAGATCGGTAGCCTCTACTAATAATGCCCCGATTTGGCCAGTGAGAAAGCCCGACGGATCATGGCGCTTGACCATTGATTATCGGGAACTCAATAAAGTCACCCACGCAGCAGCCCTCACCATAGCAACAAGTCCCGAGACCATGCTCGAACAGGGACTCCATGCCCGATATTTCACGGTTTTGGACGTCAGTAATGGATTCTGGTCCATTCCATTGGCAAAGGCGTGCCAGTATAAATTTGCCTTCACTTTCAAAGCGCAGCAGTAGACGTGGACATGCCTGGCACAAGGCTTCCACAACTCCCCCTCCATTTTCCACCGACAGCTGGCAAATGGACTAGCAAAATTTTCTCGCCCCGAATGTCTGGTACAGTATGTAGATGATCTACTACTGCAGACAGACACAAAGGAAGAGCACATTGAGCTTCTGTCCGAACTCCTGGAATTGTTACATTCCATTGGCTGTAAAGTAAACCCCAAAAAGGCCCAGATATTGGAAGAAAAGGTGGTATATTTGGGTACTATTATCACACACGGCAAATGCGAGATCGAGCACAAAAGAATTGCCCCTTCCCCAGAACGTTTCAGCCATCCGGTCGTTTTTAGGACTGGTTGGCTACTGCCGAAACCACATTGACGGTTTCGCCAGCAAGGCAGCGCCACTCTCAGACCTCCTAAAGAAAGGAACCCCCTGGGAGTGGCTTCCGCAGCATACGGATGCTGTGGAATCATTAAAACAGTCACTCATAGCAGCCTCCGCACTACAAGTTCCAGACCCGCTTTCCCCTTACGCCATAGAGGTAGCGACCACAGACCGCACCCTTTCAGCCGTGCTCCCACAGGAACGGCACGACCAGCTAAGACCCGTGGCTTATGCCTCCCGAATTCTAGATGCTGTGGAGCAGGGATTTTCAGCCTGTGAGAGGCACCTGCTCGCAGTTTTCTGGGCAGTCCAGTACTTTTCCTATATTACCGGACTGAACCCCATCACCATTCTGACCGAGCACACCCCCACCCAACGTTTACTGGACGGACCACTTAAGGACGGTACCGTCAGCCAAATACGCGCAGCTAGGTGGACCCTTCTCTTGCAAGGACGGGACATCACAGTCAAACGGACAAAGACTCACACATACTTAGCGGACAATTTACAGTACCCCGGAAACCCCCATGAATGTGAAATCATCTCTCCACACCACAATACAGGCCCCTTTATAGCTAAAACACCCTCCAGGAAAATAGGTAATCCATCTCAGAGCCCCCCTCACCCGGACACGTGTGACCCCATTAAGATTTATGTGGATGGATCTTCCACAGTCTTAGATGGGCAACGCATAACAGGTTGCGGGATTTATGTTGAGGACGCGCAGGGACGCGCCCTCGAGGAGATAGCATTAAAACTCCCCGGACACTTAGGCGCGCAGGCAGCAGAACTTGCGGCCATCGCGTACATTGTAGAGCACCCAGATTCCTTCCCCAGCCCAGCAGACATATATTCAGACAGCCTATATGTCTGCAACAGCCTCACAGAATTTCTGCCCCTGTGGGAAACAAGAGGATTTGTTTCCGCGGATGGGAAACCCCTCCCCTCAGCCCCATTACTCCGCCATATTTTACAAAAAGCCCAGAACAGGACTTTTGGCATTCTAAAAGTCCGTAGCCACCATCGTTCCTCCCCCCCTGGAAATGTAAAAGCCGACGCACTGGCTAAGGCAGGATCCAGGCATGGGTGTTTCTGGAAGCCCCCCGAAAGCGCGCCAGTGAGTGCGCCAGTGAGTGCAGTTCAGGTCACGCAGACTAGGATTGAAGATCTAGTAGAGGCCCAGAAGCAGGATAGCGCTCTCACTGAGATCGTGAAAGGGAAGTTTCCAGCCTCCTACGAGAGGTTCAGAAATACACTGACCACACATGACGGTGTGGTGTTGAAAGACACCCTTTATGTAGTTTCTGAGCAGGATAGGAACCAATTAATCTGTTTATTCCATGATGGTCATGGACACCAGGGAATCGATCCCACCACAGCCCACCTCAAACAGCTTTGTTGGTAGCCAAATCTCAAGGACGATGTAAGCCATTACATTGAGAATTGTCTTATCTGTGCGCAGAACAACCCCGATAAATATGCAAAAAAGGCCCAACTCAGCCACACCCGACCCGTTAACGGTCCCTGGACTAACCTCCAGATTGATTTTATAGGTCCATTGCCCCCTTGCAGGAATGGCTATAAATATGTTCTGGTGGTCATAGACACTTTTACAAAGTGGGTGGAAGCATTTCCAGCCCGCACCAACACCGCAAAAACCACAGCCAAGATCCTAACCCACCACATCTTTACAAGATGGGGACTCCCCCGCAGTATTGAATCGGACCAAGGTTCTCACTTTACGGGACGGGTCATGCAGAACGTCCTCACGATATTTGGCATACCCCAAAAATTTCACATTGCGTACCACCCGCAGTCGAGTGGTATAGTGGAGCGCATGAATCGGACCCTAAAAACTACCCTCAGAAAAATGGTCCAGCAGAACAACACCACTTGGGATTCAGTCCTCCCATTTGCGCTGATGTTTCTGCGTAACACTGTTTCCACCTCCACAGGTTACACCCCACACACTCTCATGACCGGACGCCCCATTAAAGGGACAGAATACTTGTTAGTTCTAGACCTGACCAGCCCTGAAGTTACGGACCTCACACACGAGAAAGCCGTGGAGCAATTAGTTGCTAATGTAAAAACGGCTCAGCTAGCAGCCGCTGTTAAATTGGGCACCAAAAAGAAACAGAGCAAGGCCTGTTTTGATAAGGCAGTGCATGCAACGGAGTATGATATAGGACAGCAAGTGATGTTGTCTGTATATAACCCCAGCACATTCCTGTCTCCAAAATACTCGGGTCCGTACTCCATTGCGGATAAAGTAAGCCCATCAGTGTACAAAATAAAATACCCAAATGGTAAGACTGCAATTCATATTAACCAGTTAAAGGTTTATGGAGCACAGTCAAACCACGCCCACCATGTCATGCTTGACGCAGCAGACCACACCCCGCCCACAGCCAACGTCACCAGACCAACCCACACCACGTCCAGCCCAGCCACGGACTCGCCCTCGACTCCACCCCCAAAGTATACACTCCGCCCCGGAACGCCCACAGACTGCAGCAGCAGAGACAGTGACTGCGACTCGGACGATAGCCACAGCACTCCTCCCTACCATCCCCATGCAACCGGACCCACACCCAGCGGCTCCGAATTCGACTCCAGTGATCCCTTCCTGATCACTTTTCTAAACAAATCCCACCACCGACCACCGAACCACACGGACGACGCCGACTTTGTCCCCACACAACTCGACACAAAGTATTGGCACCGCGACAATTCCTACAGACTCGTCCGCAACGACGAGAGCGACCCCAACTCACACCAAGCAGCCCTTTCCACCCTAATTCACTCCAGAGTTTGGCACCCGGGAGAAGGTGACGACCTCGGGTCTGACTCCCAAACTGCCAACCCCTTTGCGACCCTGTTCGCAACCGAGAACTGAGGTGTCCACATGATGATTTAAAGGAGACACTTGGGAAAAGTGTTGTCCTTCCTGATGGAACCTGCAGGATGTTTTGTGTTGTTCGTACGTTTGTTTAAGTGTTGTTCGTCCGACAGGAGAATTTTTCCACCAGCTTGTTCAGCGGTACCAACTTATCTGCAGATACCTGGTCAACAGACCACACTCTTGTTCAGCGGAACTAGCTTGTCAGCTGATACCTGTTCGGGTACCAGACGCCCGATCGTAGCTGCTCTTCTGATTTGAGGATAGAATCACGGTGGCAACCCCACCACGATGACTACATTTTTGCCCGTTCTTGTCGGTTGCTCAGGCAGTGGAGAAACGGCGTGAGGCCCGCCCTGCCTGGGGACCCCCCCGTTGGTCAAACACGCTCGGGTAGGGGAGATACGGCATTGGTAGCCGTCCTACCCGGGGACTCCATCCAAATCTTGCCCGTCGCGGCCCATACGCACCTCATTTGACATCCTTTCATTTCAAAAAGTTTTTATTTGTTTAGGTGACCTTTAGGTTGCTGCCACCTGCTATTTACATCCTGGAACATTTGGATGATTACTTAGCACTGGTTCATGATTGGGAAGTGTGCCGTGTCCTAAAATTTGTTTTTGAGAAAGAAAATGAGGGAGTCACACATGGTGACCAATTATAAGGGAATAATTGGAGCCAAAGGACAGACACACTAGCATACCGGATATTAAACCAAGGTAGTTACAGATACTATGCTTGTTTTACAGAACTCCAGAAGCTCCAGGACCGGAGAAAACAAAGATCAAAAGATAGAAAAAGAAAGAGGACAGCCATGAGGACTTCTTTCATCGTGCTCAACATATTTTTTATGAACATTTGGTTGCGCGGGAACGCAGACCCCATTACTCCAAACCTCCCTGCCGTTAATGTTTCACTGCCCCGCAGTACCGAGGGCCCAGTCACCAGCCACGCTGCATTATCCTGGTGTGCCAAGTTCATAACCTGGTACTCCCTGTCTTACGTAATCGAAGCACTGTTAGCGTTGGCGATACTCTGCTGTATAGTGCAGACTATGCGCCTCCGAAAATGGCGAAGGAGAGCCTAACGTGCCCGAACCCCGGTATATCGGATCAGATCCCCTATATTCGGTTACGACCAGACCCCGGACCCCCGCGAATGAAATAATAAAGAACATGCACCTGCGTTGTTTCTGTAAATAAAAGATGTACAAAAATGTATGATCCTGAGCTTGGCTGCCAAGCCAGAAAAGAGTATATGAAATGTTGTGATTGTTGTTGTATGTTTTAGGAAGATAGGATAATGCAATGTTTAGTGAGTATAGTGTATTTAGGTAAAATTAGAGGTTCCAAGTTTTTTTATTTTGTAAATGCATGCCCCTGCCTGACATAGCGCCCTTAGAATTGTTTGGGTAAACATTTTTATGCATAGCTAGGGTCAGAGCAGTGGCCATGTAGGAGGTGCCCCCCCCCCCCCAGTCAGGGAACGGAAAGAACAAATTTATGTGATCCTTCACGCTTCACGTTAGGATCACAAGGAGGGAATGTAGTCACCTAAAATGGCTGATTCCCGATTAATTTGGCCAAACCCCGACCTAAAATGGCGAACTGTAAAGGCTGATGGGAAAAGCAGCCAACAGGACACAAACGGACAGCTGCAGACAGAACAGGGTATTCGGCTCTGGGGAAGTCGGCCCAGAACCGATACCTGCAACCATTAACAGCACATCAACCCAGCCATCTGCAGTTTAATCGGCGATCCCCGGGAACAATTGCTACAAATTAGCAATTGAAAGCCGATCCAGACCTCTCGGCGCCAGCAGTGGCCGAGACAAAGAAAGGTGAACGACCACCCCCCGATCAAGGAGCATATCGAACCCAGTGATTGGGAACACGTCCAATCACTTGGAACCAGGGTCAAGGTCCGCCCCGAGAGGCGGGAAGCCCCTGAGAACTATAAGAGTAAGGGGCCAAGTTCAGATCGACCCTTCTCTTCCTGCTCGCAACCTTCGCAAGACCCTTCGACGAAGAAACAAGTAAGTTTGACTCCAGCGATCGCTACCCGATAGAGACTCCGAGCCATCGACCTGTATCAGCCTTTGAATCCCGCAGGCTCAGACTAATTCGAAAGACCATTCGTTTCCCTGACCTGGTGGGCCATTCCCAAAGTTAAGTATTGGCCTGTAGTGGTAGGTGTTAGTCTAGAAGTAGGCTTATTATATAAGTATTTATTGCTGTATATAATAAATGATCGTTGTTTTAACTCTTACTAAGCGGTGTGCTGCATTATTAATCATAACTTGAGTTTGAACCACGTGGCGGTATCAGAAAGATACCTGGCGACTCGTGAGCAAAGGTGACAGAATTAGAGCTAATAAATTTGGGGCAGCACGGTAGCATTGTGGATAGCACAATTGCTTCACAGCTCCAGGGTCCCAGGTTCGATTCCGGCTTGGGTCACTTTCTGTGCGGAGTCTGCACATCCTCCCCGTGTGTGCGTGGGTTTCCTCCGGGTGCTCCGGTTTCCTCCCACAGTCCAAAGAAGTGCAGGTTAGGTGGATTGGCCATGATAAATTGCCCTTAGTGTCCAAAATTGCCCTTAGTGTTGGGTGGGGTTACTGGGTTATGGGGATAGGGTGGAGCTGTTAACCTTGGGTAGGGTGCTCTTTCCAAGAGCCAGTGCAGACTTGATGGGCCGAATGGCCTCCTTCTGCACTGTAAATTCTATAAGAAAAAAAAACTAAGGCTAATAAGAGCAACACTTCTCCCCCAATCACAGACTGATTCTCTCCCACATCTGCTGCTAATTAGCAACAAACATGGGAGAGGAGTGGCCTCTGATTGGAGGAGCAGCCCATTGCAGGATCTTCAACTTCACTTTCCCGCCTTAGCTGTGTTTTGAACAGTGGCTCGGGGGCCACACAGAATGGCTTTGCATATGGGGCCATGGGTTGGACAAACCTGTGAGGTGAAGGGAGCAACTTTGGAAGGTGCTGGCGAAGGAGCCTTGGTGAGTTGTTGCAGGCAGTGCATCTTGTAGATAGTACACACAGCCGCCACTATGCATTGGTGGTGGGGGAGTGAATGTTTGTGGGTGGGGTAACAATCAAGCTGACTGCTTTGGATGGTGTCCAGCTACTTGAGTGTTGTTGGTGTTGCACTCATCCAGGCAAGTGAAGCGTATTCCAATACAGTCCTGACTTGTGCCTTGTAGATGGCAGTCAGTCTTGGGGAGTTGGGAGGTGAGTTACTCACCTAATCCCTGACTTGCTCTTGGCCAGTTCATTTTCTGGTGAACAGTAACCCCCAGGATGCTAACCGAATTGAAGTCATTTTCAGAATTGAAATGGCAATCGAAACAAGTGAGGAATTCATGGGAAGTGTCGGTCAGTCTGAGGTGGCATGAAAATAAGACACAATTAACTCGGACATCTGGCTTTTGTTGCGGTCAATCAACTCCTTGAAAGGATGAAGGCCCAGTTAATTCCCATTAGGAGTTAAATCCTTCGGAGTTAAATCCTTCGGAAGGAACACAAATTTCCTGTCTACATTATCAACGACAGGAAAGTGCCATCTGTTTGTGTTTTTGTTGTGTTCTGCTCTCAACCATCAAAACCAGATTGGGCTATAATTTGCTGAAACAGGGCAATGAATGGCATCCACTTGTCCTTGCCCACATAATTTAGGTACTATTTTGAAAGGCAAGTGGTTGAAATTGCGTGTTAATAATGCAGCAGCAAGGGAAACTGGGCACCTCAAACCTTGGTGAACAGGGCAAGCAACTTTGTTACTCCCTTATCCAATCAGATTGAAGGGTGTGAAATTAACAGCACAAAGACTCAGAAAAAGGTATAGATGAGAGTGAATGATTTCAATGTCAACTCAGGTGCAGAAAGAGAGGTAAAGAAGAGGGAAAGAAAGTTTGGATAAAGGGAAAAAAGACTGAGGAAAAGTCAAAAAAACTGTTGGATTTTACATTTTTCAAAATCTTCAACAATAATTAATACCTGAAGGAATGAGACTCAACACTTGGACCAGAATTTTACATGGTACTGGTGGGAGCGTGCCCGACCCGGAAGACCGTGAAATATTGTAAGATGTCAGGAGTACGTTCCAATGTCATCCCTCACTTACGTGACATTACGGTTGGCGGGCTTGCACAGGAGTAGGAAGTGTTCCTATTGACAATTAATCAGCCACTTAAAGCAAGCAAAAGGACAATTGAAGGTGGTTTCACATTGCCTGTGAGATTTTTCGTTTGACACACAAGCAACACGGTCAGGCAGCCCTCCCGGTTTTTCCACTTTTCTCATCCAAAGGCAGGATAAAAGTGGGTCAGAGCTTTGGCTGTTTGAGTTGTTAGGAGTTCTGGCGAGCCTTTGCTGTTATGTTTTTGTTGAGATTTCAGACCTTTCCGTGTGGTTTCGTTCTGAAACGTTTGCTTTGTTTTGAGGAATTTTTTGTTTTGTCAACTCTGCGGAAGCATTTGTGTCAGTGCACCTTCAGTGCACAGGGCAGTGCCATTCAGCAATAGGTGCACAGTAGATGTGGATTGTGTACTCCACTATGGGGACCTCCTCTGAGGAGGGAGAGAGGGACAGATGGGGGAGGAGGCCAGGTGTCCCCAGGCCACGTCACAGGGGGTGACCTGTGGGAGGAGAGGCACAGGGGGTGCAGGGTCAGCAGGGAGCAAGGTAGAAGGACCGGCAGAAAATGCCACTAACCTGCTGCCAGAGTGTACAGGCAGTAATCCAGCCACCTCAACATGTCCAAGGTCCAGTGTTGCAGGAGGCTCCGCCTCTGTAGGGGCGCCATGACACCGTTATGCCAGGTGATTGAGCTGGAGCTCACCTCCAACTGTGTGGGTGGGCACCCAATGCCAGTGGCTCTAAAGGCCACAGTAGCCCTCAGTTTTTTGGCATCTGGATCTTTCCGGGGTTAGTGGGGGACCTGTGTGGATTGTTCCAATCAGCTGTCCACTGTTGTGTCAAGCTCATGACTGACGCTCTGTTCAGATGGGTCCTCACATTCATTCATTACTGGGCAGATGAAGCCAGCCAGGCTGAACGAGCCAAAGGCTGTGCACCTATTGCTGAGTTACCCTGTACCCAGGGTGTCACAGACTGTACTCGCATGGCCATCAAGGCATGAGCGCCACGGGAAGAGCCCAGAGAGATGGCAGGCAGCTTGTTTGCCAGCGTGGAGTTTCTCTGAGCCAAATTGCAGGGTGCCCATCCGGGTATATCTAAGATGAAGATGTTCGCCAGGAGTTATGTATGGCCTGGCATCGATGCCAACATTGAGAGTCTGGTGAAGCACTGTGAAGAGTGCCAAATACAACAGCCCCACTGCACCCTTGAGAATGACCGGGTCAGCCATAGGTACGGGTTCATGTTGATTATGTGGGGCCATTCTTGGGCATGAGATTTTTGCTCCTTATTGATGCCCATTCAAAGTGGATGGAAGTATTTGAAATAAGTCTACCACGCCGCACGCCACAATTGAGAAATTGCAGCAGTGTTTTCGACCCACAGGATACCTGAAGTCATAGTGTTGGATAATGGAACAGCCTTCACGAATGCTGAACATCAAAATTTCACCTCCTTAAATTTTGTTTTTGTTAATTTAGAGTACCCAATTACTTTTTTTTCCAATTAAGGAACAATTTAGCGTGGCCAATCCTTCTAACCTGCACATCTTTGGGTTGTGGGGGCGAAACCCACGCAAATACGGGGAGAATATGCAAACTCCACACGGACAGTGACCCAGAGCCGGGATCGAATCTGGGACCTCGGCGCCGTGAGGCTGCAGGGCTAACCCACTACGTACCGTGCTGCCCTTGTATGCCACCAGATTAATGTTCCTGCACGACATCTGTCTGTCCTACCTGTTGGCCCAATTGGAAGCCTTGTGGTATAATGGTATCTACTGCTGGGCCAGGAAATCTGGGTTTGAATCCAACGCCAGGACTTGTTGGCCTCAGAAGCAGTGTTCAACATGATTCAGCAGGCTGATAATCAGCTCGGAAATCCTTCCACTATTCCCCGAAGGGTTATAAAAACAGTATATGGGTGTGAAGGTATGCTAACAACAACCTTGGCACAATTAGATTTCCCTATTACATTGCAAAAGATGGAAGCGTTCAGAGGGGTTCGACGACAGCACAGTGAAGGTAAATCGGGAATGCTACTACAAATTAAATTGTGCAAGTAAGACAAAACTAGTTTTAACTAGTAAGACTAGTTTAAAGGGCTTAAACAAGTGAAACATAATTTTTGGATTGATATCAAGAGATTAGTCACACAAAGTGTGGTCGACACTGGGAATGGACTTTCGACAAAATGATGCAGGGTGGGTTAGTATCAGACTGTTCTGAAGGAATTAAGATGGGCTGATTGGCCTTCCTCATCTGTGAGTGCCATTATCTGAGCATTAAAGGTGGGGCATGGGGCAAATCTCGGCTTGAAACAGTAGCAACTATTTTAGGCTGGCATAAAATGGCCTCAAGTCAAATTCCAAAGCCTATTGGATACCAATGTTTGCTGTGCCATTGTTCATGTGTTGAATTATTATACTCCTCCAGTGCACGACGAGGCTACGCCGTCTCTTCAGGCTCGTACACATTTCCCTCGGGACTTGGAAACTCGGCCTGTTGGCTTCAAAGCAGAGAGATGAACCAGAAATAAGTGCCTTAGTTTTACATTGTAAGTTCCATTTAATTTTCCAAACGCAAAAATGCCACCGGTTTGTGTTTGTTGAGGGGGTGAGGGGAGCAGGGACTGGGTTCAACCCTTGCTGACCTCTCCATTACAGTTTTTCCCATCATGAAGATCAACAATGTCTCTGGCTAACACAGGATCTCAGCGCAATTAGCACTAATGTGGGACTTCCTTGCGTCTGGGCAATATTACATCCTGTTTGTGTTCCACCCTGATGGATCAGATGAGTAATACTCGACTTGCTAATGCCACTTATCCTGTTTAATTTGGAGATACTTTCAAAAGGCCTGTTTCCCTCCCCATTGGTTCAGGAGTTATATGTGCCACCTTGATCCTACCTACCTATTGTCAGTTGCCTCTCAGTGAAAGGTATGAGTGGAGCTCTATAGCGGGCTTCCTGAATGCTCCTGGCCTCGGCTACTGAGGGGAAATACTGCCAGAATAAGGAGATGGGGGAAGGGGAGGGGCTGGGGGAAGCGGGTCCTTAGCTAAGTCAAGAGTTCTAAACAACTTATCGTTTGTGTAAGATGGGCTTGGAGTGGCCGGTGAGGAAGGCAGTGGAAAAGTCCATTCTTGCGGTAGTGCAAGAATGGACAAGTCTTTTTGGAGTGGAGGAAGCCAGCTACATGTTGTGGTAGATTTATTCAATCACCCGCAGTGCAGTTTGGACAGTTTTCCAAGATGAACACCTTATCCGGGACCACCAAGCTGGACTTCCCCAACGATTTATTCACAACAGCTGAGAGGCCCTAAGGACAGAATCAGATTTGGCTGGAATAGCGTCCAGAGTCAGGTGCTGGACGATATGCAATGTTAGGAACAGAGGAACATAGGAGCTGTAGTCAACCCTTCATCCCTCAGACGTGTTCTGCCATTCATCAAGACCATGGTTGACCTGAATCCTAACTCCATCCACCTGTCTTGTCTGCATGTCCCTTAATACCCCTGGATGGCAAAATAAATCTATCAATATCAGACTTTAAATGATTAATTGAATCAGCAGCTACAGTTTCAACGGGAGGGAGTTCCACACTTTTACCACCCTCCATATGACAAAATGTTTCTTCACTTCTTTCTTGGGTGACCTGACTCTGTTTTTAAGGTTACATCCTCTTGTCTTTATCACCTCCCAGAAACTACTCAGAGTCGTGAACGCAGCGCAGTCCATCACGCAAAACCACCTCCCATCCATTGACTCTGACTATACCTCCTGGTGCCTTGGGAAAGCGGGCAGCATAAGACCCCTCCCACCCGGGTTATCCTCTCTTCCAACCTCTTCCAAAGGGCAGGAGATACAAAAGGCTGAGAAAACGCACTAACAGCTTAAAAAACAGTTTATTTCCCACTATTATCAGACTCCTGAATGACCCTCTTGTGGACTGAACGGCTCTCTCCATACATCTTCCCTACTGGGTAGTACCACACTCCGTATACTACACCCGATGTCTGTGTCTCTGTATTTACATTGTGTATTTATCGTATGTCTTATGTTTTTCATGTATGGACCGATCTGTCTGGACTGTACGCAGAACAATACTTTTCACTGGACCTCAGTACACGTGACAAATCAAATTCAATCCAATCCAATCCTCACCAGCAGAAAAAATCATCTCTCTACCCTATCCATTCTTTTCAAAAACCCACAAACCTCATTAAAATCTCCACCTTGGCTTTCTAAATTTCAGGGAATATTTTTTTAAAATAAATTTAGAGTGCCCAATTCATTTTTTCCAATTAAGGGGCAATTTAGCGTGGCCAATCCACCTAGCCTGCAAATCTTTGGGTTGTAGGGGCGAAACCCACGCAGACACGGGGAGAATGTGCAAACTCCACACGTACAGTGACCCAGAGCTGGGATTGAACCTGGGACCTCGGCGCCATGAGGCAACAGGGCCAACCCACTGCACCACTGTGCTGCCCAATTTCAGGGAATATAGGCCTATATTTGATCTCTCCTCAGAGGTCTGGTAGTATTCTGATGAATGTGTTCATTCCAAGGCCAATATAAACTTTCAAAGGTCCAGAACCCAGAAATTCACAGCTGAAGATCTGTCCCTCGACTAAGGTATGGGAGTGCATCCTGTGGAGCTCAACGCACCACAGCTTTTGGGATGGAGAGGGAGGGCAGGGGAAGAGCAGTGCAGGCCCCAGAAATAAAATCCTAATATTCACACAGACAAGCTGATTAACTGATGTATCTGATTTCACCGGAAGAGTTTTAAACTGGTTGACAATGGCAGTTTGATGTAAACAGCTAGACAGTGCTCAGCTGGGGAGTTTTTCAATTCACAGCAATGTCAAATTACGGTCATTAATTTTCATTCATTACCTCAAGGTAGACATTAATCGCTGTTCAAGTAGCTCCTTAATGACTAATTACAAGTTAAGTGCCATTTCTGTTCAGCATGAATAATGATTCACTAATGAACACAAAAACATTGCGCTGAAAACTTTCTCACATTAATCATGGAGGTCTCATAGTGTGTTCTTAAATTAGAATTCTGACTGTCAACATTATACAATATCTCTTATTTAGTTATGCAAGCTGTTAATATATTTTCAAATTGGAGATGATGGAAGGCTAATTACAGCATTATTATTTTTTCTTGAAAAAAAATTCACAGATCTCACAATATTTGTTGCCACAATTTAAAGGGATACTGCATTGTGATGTGTAGGAGTTATACTAATTCTCTGAATTGACAGAACAGTAAAATCTCAAGCTCACTCCACAGTCAAGTCCCCTTTGCACTTAACTAAGTAACCATTCTGTAATAATGAATTTTCAGACACTTCATTAGTGAATAGCAAATTATTTATTTACAACGTACTACAAGAATAGCAGCATGTCTGTAGCTAGTCTGGAATACCTCTGCCTAAGAGAGTTCCTTCCCCGAGGGTGATTCCCCACTCTTAGTCCCGATTAGTCACCCAGTCAAATAGTTATCAACACTAACTGCCTAAGCTGATGCAGAATGTGTGGTGATGGTCCCTTTAAGGGCAACACAGAAGACGAAGGATCCTTAGTCTTCTGTGTTGCCCTTAAAGAGACCATCACCACACATTCTGCATCAGCTTAGGCAGTCAGTGTTGATAACCATTTGACTGCAGTGTGCATAACGGCCAGGCCTTGTTAACTCATCGCCCAGTTTCCAGGCCTGTGGTTTTAATATAATAATTTAAAAAAAATAAATTTAGAGTGCTCAATTCATTTTTTCTAATTAAGGGGCAATTTAGCGTGGCCAATTCACCTACCCTACACATCTTTGGGTTGTGGGGGTGAAACCCACACAAACACGGGGAGAATGTGCAAACTCCACACGGACAGTGACCCAGAGCTGGGATCAAACCTGGGACCTCGGCGCCGCGAGGTTGCAGGGCTAACCCACTGCGCCACCGTGCTGCCCCTCTCTAATATAACAATAAAAAGATATGAACAGTTATCAGCAGCTTTCTAGGTTTTATCTATCCTCTCCCTGGGACGGAGTCATCGAGGTTAGTTACGGATTGGTTTAAACTAGCACAGGCTTTCCTGGCCTGAATAGCTCAGTTGCAAACTTCGATTTTAAAAGGGACCTTGACGTAACATTACAACATGACGACAATTCAAATACAGTGGGAGAATGTGCAAACTCAGTGCACAGACAGTGACTCAGAGCCGGGATCAAACCTGGGACCTCGGCGCCGTGGGGCAACAGGGCTAACCCACTGCGCCACCGTGCTGCCCTGCATGTTCAAAATATAAGCTGTTCTTTTTCTGCCCTTTGCGATTGTCATTTGGGGAGAAGAGAATCACCTATTGCAGTGCTTTTCCTTGGTTCCTCAGGAGATAGGGGCACTCACGGTGGCAATGTAAATGGCTGCTGCATGCCAGCACGGTGGTGCAGTGGGCGGCTTGTGGGGCGGGGAAAAGCGTTCCTTCACCGGAGGGGGGGGGGCCTCCGATGGGGTCTGGCCCGCGATCGGGGCTCACCGATCGGCAGGCCGGTCTCTCCGCCCCCCCCACCCCCCCGGGCCTACTTTGTTCCCCTTCCGGCCCCAGAACCCCCGCGCCATGTTGCTTTGGGGCCGGAGCGCTGAAAAAGCCCCCCGCGCATTCGCGGGTTGGCGCAACCCAATTGCGCATGTGTGGGTTGGCGTGGCGCCCATTTGGCGCCGGGAAGGGAGGCTGGAGTGGCGTGAACCTGTGATTCTGTGGGGGCCAGAATCGGTAGTCCACGCGGCCGTTTCACGCCGTCGTACTCTCCATTTTGGAGAATCGCGCCCAAGGCATTCTAAAGGCCTTGCCTTAATATGTAGCTTTCTATAGGTATGTCAGGAATAAAAGAATGACTAGGGTAAGAGTAGGGCCAGTCAAGGACAGGGATGGGAAGTTGTGTGTGGAGTCTGAAGAGATAGGCGAGATACTAAATGAATATTTTTTGTCAGTATTCACTCAGGAAAAAGATAATGTTGTGGAGGAGAATGCTGAGACCCAGGCTATTAGAATAGATGGCATTGAGGTACATAGGGAAGAGGTGTTGGCAATTCTGGACAGGCTGAAAATAGATAAGTCCCCGGGGCCTGATGGGATTTATCCTAGGATTCTCTGGGAAGCCAGGGAAGAGATTGCTGGGCCTTTGGCTTTGATTTTTATGTTATCATTGGCTACAGGAATAGTGCCAGAGGACTGGAGGATAGCAAATGTGGTCCCTTTGTTCAAGAAGGGGAGTAGAGACAACCCCGGCAACTACAGACCGGTGAGCCTCACGTCTGTTGTGGGTAAAGTCTTGGAGGGGATTATAAGAGACAAGATTTATAATCATCTAGATAGGAATAATATGATCAGGGATAGTCAGCATGGCTTTGTGAAGGGTAGGTCATGCCTCACAAACCTTATCGAGTTCTTTGAGAAGGTGACTGAACAGGTAGATGAGGGTAGAGCAGTTGATGTGGTGTATATGGATTTCAGAAAAGCGTTTGATAAGGTTCCCCTTGGTAGGCTATTGCAGAAAATACGGAGGATGAGGATTGAGGGTGATTTAGAGATGTGGATCAGAAATTGGCTAGCTGAAAGAAGACAGAGGGTTGTGGTTGATGGGAAATGTTCAGAATGGAGTTCAGTTACAAGTGGCGTACCACAAGGATCTGTTCTGGGGCCGTTGCTGTTTGTCATTTTTATCAATGACCTAGAGGAGGGCGCAGAAGGGTGGGTGAGTAAATTTGCAGACGACACTAAAGTCGGTGGTGTTGTCAACAGTGCGGAAGGATGTAGCAGGTTACAGAGGGACATATATAAGCTGCAGAGCTGGGCTGAGAGGTGGCAAATGGAGTTTAATGTAGAGAAGTATGAGGTGATTCACTTTGGAAGGAATAACAGGAATGCAGAATATTTGGCTAATGGTAAAGTTCTTGGACGTGTGGCTGAGCAGAGGGATCTAGGTGTCCATGTACATAGATCCCTGAAAGTTGCCACCCAGGTTGATAGGGTTGTGAAGAAGGCCTATGGAGTGTTGGACTTTATTGGTAGAGGGATTGAGTTCCGGAGTCATGAGGTCATGTTGCAGCTGTACAAAACTCTGGTACGGCCGCATTTGGAGTATTGCGTACAGTTCTGGTCACCGCATTATAGGAAGGATGTGGAAGCTTTGGAGCGGGTACAGAGGAGATTTACCAGGATGTTGCGTGGTATGGAGGGAAAATCTTATGAGGAAAGGCTGATGGACTTGAGGTTGTTTTCGTTAGAGAGAAGAAGGTTAAGAGGAGATTTAATAGAGGCATACAAAATGATCAGGGGGTTAGATAGGGTGGACAGGGAAAGCCTTCTCCTGCGGATGGAAATGGCTAGCACGAGGGGACATAGCTTTAAACTGAGGGGTAATAGATATAGGACAGAGGTCAGAGGTAGGTTCTTTACGCAATGAGTGGTGAGGCCGTGGAATGCCCTACCTGCAACAGTAGTAAACTCGCCAACATTGAGGGCATTTAAAAGTTTATTGGATAAGCATATGGATGATAATGGCATAGTGTAGGTTAGATGGCTTTTGTTTCGGTGCAACATCGTGGGCCGAAGGGCCTGTACTGCGCTGTATCGTTCTATGTTCTATGTTCTATGTACCACTGAGGAATTTGCATTTGAAAAGGTGCAAATGGGGGCCATTAACCTTCTTCTTGCAGAGAGCATTGCAGAAGTGAGAGGACTGCGAGTATCCTCGGATACAAATAGTCCTTCGAGTTATTAGAGTCCTTAAACAGATGAGGCTTCCGGCTAGGTCAGCGTGCCTCTGATACACTCTTTAAACTAGTACTCAATGATTGGTTCCCCCAGCTGCAAGTTTATTAATCCAGTGGGAGATTTGGGTGAGATTGGAAACAAGAGGAAAACAACCTGTGCAACAAGGAACAAGCTCTACGAGGGACTTCCAGCCAAAAGCTGTTTGCAAAATAAAGCCCCTAGACATCCCTGGAATACAAAGGGGGGAGTAAGTGGTGCTTCGCATATAGAGGGGCTTGGTCAGACTCCATCTGGCTTATTGCAATCAATTCTGGACACTGCGTCTAAGGAAGAATATATCTATCTTGAGGGGAGAGGTACAGGTTCACAATGATCCTGGTGCTAAAAGGGTTAAATTCTGAGGACAGGTTACATAACATGGCTTGATTTTTCTTGAGTGATTCTCCGTTGACTGACGGCAATATCACGAAACGCGATTGGGCGGAGAATAGGTTTCCGATGATAAAATCACGGCAGGTGCCGATTTGACGCTAAATCACAATTCACCGTCACCTCGACAGCGGCGTCAATGCGGTGCAGAATGCAAAAAACGGTAAACACCATTTGCATACTATTAGCGGGCCTCCATGATGCTCCGCCTCCAAAAGTTCCCGAAAGCGTGGTTCACTTGTGCTCTTAAAAATCGTGAAACAGTGGCAGGGAGGGTACAGACTGGGAAAATGATGGTCCTTCCCAGATTTTGTTTGTCTTTCAGTGCCTCCCCATTTTCATCCCTACGGCCTTTTTCAAGCGGGAGAATAAGATTATTTTGGGCTTTGTGTGGGCGAGTAAAACCCCGTGAGTGAAGAAAGTGTTGTTGGAACGCAGTCGGGGGGAGGGTGGGTTGGTGGCTGCGGAACTTCTGCAATTACTACTGGGTGACTAATATAGCCATGGTTAGGAAGTGGGTAGTGGGGGAGGGGGAGGCATGGGAGCAGATGAGGCGGCGTCATGTAAAGACACCAGTCTGGGAGCATTGGTAACAGCACCTCTGCCGTTCTCGCCGGCCCGATACGCCACAAGTCCGGTGGTAATGGTGGCTCTGAGGATCTGGGGGCAATGGAGGAGATACAAGAGAGGGGAGGGAGCATCGATTTGAACCCCGATTTATAATAACCACAGGTTTGTACCGGGTAGGCTAGATGGGGGGTTCCAGAGTTGGCAAAGGGCAGGAATTGGAAGGATGGAGGATCTATTTATAGACGGGTGCTTTCCCAGCTTGAAAGCTTTGGAGGATGAATTTAAATTGCCAGCAGGGAATGGTTTTAGATATTTGCAGGTGCGCGACTTCCTGAGAAAACAGGTGCCGGCCTTTCCGCTGCTGCCGCCACGGGGGATACAGGATAGAGTAGTTTCCAGTACCTGGGTGGGGGAGGGGAGGGTATCGGATATTTACCAGGAGCTTTCGGAAGCGGAGGAAACTCCGGTGGAGGAGCTTAACGGCAAGTGGGAGGACGAGCTAGGAGATAGAGGCGGGGCTATGGGCGGATGCCCTAAGCAGGGTTAATACCTCCTCATCATGTGCCCAGCTTAGCCTGATACGATTTAAGGTAGTCCACCAGACACACATGACAGCAGCTAGGATGAGTAAATTCTTTGGGGTTGAGGATAGGTGTGCGAGGTGCGCGGGAAGCCCAGCAAATCATGTCCACATGTTTGGGGCATGCCCGAAGTTTAGAAGGTTTTGGCAGGATTTTGCTAAGGCAATGTCCACGGTATTAAAAACACCAGTGGTGCCGAGTCCGGAGGTAGCGATCTTTGGAGTGGCAGAAGATCCGGGAGTTCACAGGGCGAAAGAGGCCGACGTCATGGCCTTTGCCTCCCTGGTAGCCCGGAGACGGATCTTATTATTGTGGAGAGACTCGAAGCCCCCGGGTGTAGAGACCTGGGTTAGTGACATGGCTGGGTTTCTCAGTCTCGAGAAAATAAAGTTCGCCTTAAGAGGATCAATGTTAGGGTTCTCCCGGAGGTGGCAGCCGTTCGTCGACTTTCCCGGGGAAAATTTAAATGTCAGCAGATGTAGTATTCCAAAGGGTGGAGTGGGGTGCGTGTGGATTGTTGTTGTACGGTTGAGGTGCGCGAAGATTGGGCTGGGGGGGGGGGGGATGTTTATTTTACCATGTTGATGTCATTGTTTATGTTACTGTTATAAAAATTTTCAAATACCTCAATAAAATATTATTTTTTTAAAATTTAATTTTTTTTTAAATCGTGAAACAGGGGTCGTGACTGCTGTGGGACAGAGAGGGGGTACGGAAAGTGTCCAACATATCCAGAGTGTACTGTCAGCTATGGGGGGCCAAGGGGCTTTTGCCAGGGCCAGGGGGGAGTAGCAGGGGGGTGGCCAGGAGGTGGGCTGTGGGGTCGGGATGGATGGGCACAGAACACCGTTGCCGCAGCTGGCAAGGCAGCCATGCAGCTGCACACGCCACTAGCAGCCCACTGTGAACTTAGGGTGATGGGTCATATAGGGGTCCCCCCAGGCCACCCCCCTAGATGCCCTCTGGACCCAGCCGACCAATCAGTTGTATGGGTGCGCTCCAGCACATACAGTGCCATCTTGTTGGCTTGGATGAGTGTGTGTGGGGATTGTAATGTGTATGTGCAGCTTGTCAGCCTCCCGAGTGTCAATCACAGACCCGACAAATCCTGCACCGTTTTTCACTGGAATCGATTGTGTTCCACGTAGCGCCATGTGGAGAGAAATCGTCAGATTCTGGAGAATTCAGGGCAATACAGGAAGATTGGCAACACTTGTCAGAAGGGGGCAAAAGGGGCATAAGGGAACTTGCAAAAAATAAAGAAAGGCTTGCATTTATATATATACTGCTGTTGACTTCCAGTGGCGGCCATGGTGTGAGTGGTCGCACATTTGGTGGCTCCCACTCATGGCAGTTTTTCGGACCTTTTCCCCAGTTAACAGGTGGATGTGAGGCGGAAATAAAGTGCAGGAGAGTGAGTGGAAGAGATTGACCCTCTGGTGTATGGAGCTGACGGACAGAATCAGTCGAAAAAGAGGGAATCAGGGCAGCACGATGACGCAGTGGGTTAGCCCTGCTGCCTCACGGAGCCGAGGTCCCAGGTTCGATCCCGGCTCTGGGTCACTGTCCGTGTGGAGTTTGCACATTCACCCCGTGTTTGCTTGGGTTTCGCCCCCACAATCCAAAAATGTGCAGGGTAGGTGGATTGGCCACGTTAAATTGTCCTTTAATTGGAAAAAATGAATTGGGTACTCTCGATTTAACAAAAAAGCAAAAGAGGGAATCAGTTGGTTAGAGCTGACGTGGCGCCTGCGACCCACGTGGAGATGACGGATGGGCAGGGAGCGGCCCTGCCAGCTCAATGGTCGATGGAGCAGCTGGTGAGCTTCTTGAGCGAGACGTTCAGCCAGCAACGGAAGGAGAGTCTGGAGGACCTGGCCTGGGTGGTGGATTGAATCAGGGCGGTGGCTGACCTCGTGGAAATAAAGCTGGCGGCCTAGGGTCAGGCGATCCAGTCGATGGAGGAGGTGATGGGGGAACACGAGGAGCAGTTCGCCTCAATGCCAGTGGAGTTGGGGCTGATCGCGATCAGCAGCATTGGCTCCAGGAGAAAGTTGAAGACCTGGAGAATCGGTCACGCGGGCAGAATATAAAGATCATTGGCCTGCGGTGGGGTTTGAAGGAGTTGATGCTGGCACGTACGTGAGGACGATGCTGGAGAAGCTGTTTGGAGGGGGTTCATTTGTACGGCCTTTGGAGGTGGATCGAACGCACAGGGCACTAATGATGAAGCCTCAGGGCAACAAGCCGCCGAGGGTGATGGTGGTGCAGTTGCACCGGTTCCTGGACAAGGAGCAAGTAATGAGCTGGGCCAGGAAAACGAGGCACTGCACCTGGGAGGGCAATAAAATCCGAGTGTACCAGGACCTGGGTGCAGAGTTGGCAAAGAGAAGAGCAAACTTTAACAAGGACAAGGCAGCCCTCTACAAGAAGGGGGTGAAGTTTGTGCTACTGTACCTGGTATGTCTGTGAATTGTGAATGGGAATTGTACTTGGTTCGGCGGAGGAGGCGATAGATTTTGTTAAAGACAATGGACTGGCAGGAGAAGGTGGACTTTGAACTTTGGTGGAGATGCTGTGATGATGCTGCTGTTAACTTATGTTTGGGGCCATTTCTTTCTTTTTTGGCTTCAGGTGTGTTCTTTGTTCTTTCTTAAGGGATGGAGGATTGGTCTCTTTGATTGGGCTTGGAGAGGGGTTGTTTTTGCTAATCAGTGGGAGGGTAGGATGCTAGGCACAATGGGCGGAGGTTGCCAGGCTAGCTGGGCGGGCTAGTTCACAGAAGCGCAATGGGGTGAGTGGAAGGTCAATGGGGCATGCGGGCAGGGGTTGTTGCTGGGGGATTTGGGGGTGGGGGTTGGGGGGAAGTACTGCTGACAGGAGAAGGCCATTTAAAGTGTAAGGGGAGGAGGATCGATGACGGTGGGCGCCCGAGGGCAGGCCTGGAGAGGTGCGGGACACGGGCTGGAGACTGGCCCAAGAGGGACTATGGTTGATCGGTTGGGGGGGGGGGGGGGGGGGGGGGGGGGGCTGGGTGCCCCCCGACCAGGCTGGTCACGTGGAACCGACCAGGCTGGTCATGTGGAACATGCGAGGATTGAATGGGCCAGTCAAGAGGCCCCGTGTGTTCGCACACGTAAAGCGATTGAAGGTGGATGTGGCCATGCTACAAGAGATGCACCTGAAGGTGGGGGACCAGATTACGCTCAGGGCGGGATGGGTTGGGCAAGTATTTCATTCGGGATTGGACTTTAAAACCAAGGGAGTGGCGATTTTGGTTAGATAGCGGGTGGCATTCGAGGTGGGAAATATAGTAGCTGACTCTGGGGGAAGGTATGTTATGGTAAGGGGGAAACTGGAGGTGATGCCGGTGGAGCTGGTAAACATCTATGCCCTGAACTGGGCGATGTGGAATTTATGAGGCGGGTGCTGGGGAGGATGCCGGGCCTGGACTCTCATCGGCTGATTATGGAGGGGGACTTTATTCTGGTCCTGGATCCGAGACTGGACCGGCCGAGCTTGAGGTCGGGAGGGTGTTGGCTGCAGCTAAGGAACTTCGGGGGTTCATGGAGAACATGGGGGGTTGGATCCGTGGAGATTTGGAAGGCTGAAGGTGAAATAATTTTCATTTTACTCCCATGTGCACAAGGTGTATTCCTGAATAGATTTCTTCATATTGGATAAGATGTTATTGGCAGGGGTGGTAGATGTCGAGTATTTGGCAATAGTGATGTCGGACCATGCCCTCGCTGGGTGGATTTATGAGTGAGCAAGGGGGAGCCCAGCGCCATCAATGGTGGCTGGATGTGGGACTGTTAGCGGAGGACGAGGTGTGTGACTGAGTGAGGAAAGCCATCTGGGGGTATGTGGAGATTAATGACACGGGGAGGTTTTGGCAGGTACGGTTTGGGAGGCACTGAAAGCAGTGATCAGGGGGAGAGTTTATTTTGATTCGGGCACACTGAGAAGGCGGAGTGAGTGGAGATAGAAAAGCTAGTGGAGGAAATCTTGCCGGTGGACAGGAGATATGCAGAGGCCCCGGAAGAAGGGCTGTTACAGGAACGCCAGAGGCTGCAAATGGAATTCGGGTTAATATCCACGTGTAAGGTGGTGGGGCAGTTGAGAAGGGTGAGAGCGGCGGTATATGAGTATGGCGAGAATGCGAGCAGGATGTTAGCGCACCAACTGAGGAAGGAGGAGGCGGCGAGAGAGATTGGGAAGGTGAAGGACACAGGTGGGAATACGGTCTTGGACCCGGTGGGGGTGAATGGCGTATTTCGGGAATTTTACAGCAAATTGTCGAATGAGTCGGAACCCCCAGCCAGGGAAGAGGGGATAAGGTGGTTTCTGGGAGGTTTGGAGTTCCCGAAGGTTGATGATGTGCTGGTGGAGGGCTTGTAGAGTAGTAGAGGAGTTGGAGGCAATGAAATTGGGTTAGGCCCCGGGACCGGATGGGTAATCGATGGTATTTTATGACGTTCTCGGGGGTGTTGGGACCGCACTTGGTAAGGGCCTTCAATGAAGCAAAGGAGTTGGGAGTGCTCCCCCCCGACGTCATCAGAGGCGTCGATCTCCCACATTTTAAAGCGGGATAAGGACCCGGAAAACTGTGGGTCGTACAGGCCGATCTCCCTGTTAAATGTGGATGCCAAACTATTGGCGAAGATCCTGGCCACAAGGATCGAAGACTGCGTCCCAGGTGTAATAGGGGAGGACCAGATGGGGTTCGATAAGAGGCGGCATTTGGCGACCAACATTAGGAAGTTACTTAATGTAATTATGATGCCTCCAGAGGGGTGCGAGGTTGAGGTGGTGGTGGCCAAAAACGCAGAGAACGCCTTTGATCAGGTGGAGTGGGAATACTTATGGGAGGTCCTGGGACGGTTTGGGATTGGGCAGAGATTTCTGGATTGGGTCCGGTTGCTATACCAGGCACCGGTGGCGAGTGTGCGGACGAATCGGGATGATCAGATTACTTCAGGTTGCACCGGGGCACGAGACAGGGATGCCCACTTTCCCCACTGTTGTTTGCCTTGGCTATAGAGCCGTTGGCATTGAGAGTGTCGAGGGTCTGGCAGGGGATAGTACGGGAGGTGGGGTGGAGCGCAGGGTCTCACTCCCGCTGGGGGGGATTGGAGGGATTATGGGGATATTAGAGGAATTTGGATGGTTTTTGGGATACAAATTGAATATGGGCAAGAGTGAGGTCTTTGCGATCCAGGCGAGGGGGCAGGAGAAGAGATTGGGTGAGATGCCGTTCAAGGTGGTGAAGGGAGATTTCGACATTTGGGTATCCAGGTGGCGCGGGAGTGGGAGCAGCTGCATAAACTGAATTTGGGTCGGTTGGTAGAACAGATGAGGGGGGACTTTCGGAGGTGTGATGCACTCACATAGTCATTGGTGGGGCGGGTACAGACAGTTAAAATGATGGTCCTCCCGAGATTTTGTTTTGTGTTTCGGAGCCTTCCAATATTTATCCCCAAGGCGTTCATCAAAAAAGTGAATGCAGAGATCTCCAGATTTGTTTGGGCGGGTAAAACCCCGCAGGTAAAAAAGGTTCTGCTGGAGGGGGGCGTGGGGAGCAGGGCAGGTGGAGAGGGGTGGGGAGGGCTGTCTGTTCCGAATTTCATTACTTACTACTGGGCGGTGAATATTGCGATGGTCAGGAGGTGGGTAGTGGGGGAGGGTTCGGTATGGGAGCGGGTGGAGGCGGCATCATGTACGGACAAGAATCTGGGGGCATTGTTAACGGCGCCTCTGCCGTTCTCGCAGGCTCGGTACTCCACAAGCCTGATAGTAGTGGCGGCCCTGAGGGTGTGGTGACAGTGGAGGCAATAAGTGGTGTTAGAGGGGGTGTCGGTGTGTGCACCAGTATGTGATAACCACCGGTTCGTTCTGAGGGGGCTGGACGGGGGGTGTCTCAGAGGTGGTAGTGGGCAGGGATCGAGAGATTTGGGGATCCCTTTATTGACGAGGGTTTCCCGAACTTGGAGGAGCTGGAGGAGGAGGTTGAGTTGCCAGGTAGAAATTGACTCTGCAGGTGAGGGATTTTGTGCGGAAGCAGATTCCGACCTTCCCGCGCCTGCCACCTCAGGGGCTACAGGATAAGGTGGTGTCGAGAACAGGAGTAGGAGAGGGGAAGGTCTTGGAGATCTATAAGGAGCTGATGGAGTGGGAGGGAAACCCGATAGGGGAGGTGAAGAGAAAATGGGAAGAAGAGCTGGGTGGGGTGTTGGAGGCCAGGTTATGGGAGGAGGCCCTGAGGAGAGTTGGTGCATCCTCATCGTGTGCCAGGCTCAACCTTATACAGTTTAAGGTGGTCCACAGGGCACACATGATTGTGGCCCGGATAAGCAGATTCTTTGAGGAGGGGGAGGATAGGTGTGGGCGCTTGTGCGGGAGGTCCTGCGAACCACGTCCATATGTTTTGGGCATGTCCGAGGCTGAGGGGTTTCTGGCAAGGGTTTGCTGACGTCATGTCAGAGGTCTTACAAGTGAGGGTGGTTCCGAGTTCAGAGGTGGTGACCTTCGTTGTGTCGGAAAACCTGGGAGCCCAGGGGATGAGAGAGGCTGACGTCCTGGCCTTTGCCTCCCTGGTGGTCCGGAGACGGATCTTACTAGGATGGAGGGACTCGGAACCCCCGAAGTCGGAGGTGTGGGTTAGTGACGTGGCGGGGTTTCTCAGACTTGAGAAAATTAAATTCGCCTTGAGGGGTTCATTGCAGGGGTTTGCTCGGAGGTGGCAGCCATTGATCGAATTCTTTGAGAAAAATTAAACTGTCAGCAGGGGGAAGTGGGGGAGGAGGGAAAGGGGAGGCATGGGAGAGGCGAGGTAAGGATAGGAGAACCAACAGAGGGGTGGCTGGGGAAGGTGGCACTGTTTGTGTAAGCCATGTTGGCTGGGGTCTGTGCCCGGGGGGGTTGTTGGTTATATTGTTGTGTTTCTGTTTTTGTTGACATTTGATGTTGAAAATTATAAATGATGTTGAAAGTTATAAATGCCTCAATAAAATATTTTCTAAAAAAAAATATATATATATATACTACCGTTTACAAATTCATGAGCTCAAATCATCCGGTCCCGTCAGCCATGGAAATCGTCTCAGACGGGACGGTAAATATGACGGATAAGTTGACCTCAGATGAAAATTTCTGGACCCAGAGCCGGCAGGACTGGAAAATCCCGCTCAAGACGTTTCAAAGCATTTTGCAGCCATTCAGTACTTTTGAAGTGTAGTCGCTGTTGTGGTGTGGGAAAGGTGGTGACTCAGTGCTACAATGGGCAGCGTGGTGGCACAGTTGGGTGGCTCAATGGCACAGTGGACAGATCGGTGGCACAGTGGTTAGCACTGCTGCCTCACAGCGCCATGGATCCGGGTTCGATTCTGGCCTTGGGTGACTGTCTGTGTGGAGTTTGCACGTTCTCCCCGTGTCTGCGTGGGTTTCCTCCGGGTGTTCCTGTTTTCTCCGAAAGTCCAAGGATGTGCAGGTTAGATGGATTTGCCGAACTAAATTGCCCCATGTGGTGGAGTTACATTGCGAGGGTTTGGGCCTCGGTAGGGTGGTCTTTCAAAGTGTTAGTGCAGACCCGATGGGCCAAATGGCCTCTTTCTGCACTATAGGGATCCCATGATTATATGATTCTAATTTGTACACAGCAATAAGATAATAACCAGATAATGAATTGAAAAAAAATCTTTATTAGTGTGACAAGTAGGCTTTCATTAACACTGCAATGAATTTACTGTGAATATCCCCCAGTGAGAGAAACAGAATTTGAGTCTAAAGAAGATGTTTCTCTCTACACAAATGATGCCAGACCAGCTGAGCTTTTACAGAAGTTTCTGTTTTTATCTCTTCATTTGAAAGAAGCTCTTTCTACAATGCAGCACTCCCCTCAGTACTGCCCTGCAGAGTCAATTTCGATTTAGTGCTGAGGTATCTGGATTTGAACCCGTGGAGCCTGGGAGTCTGTGCCCTTAAAGAATGAACAAAGTTATTCGAAAGCTTTTTTTCCCGATGTTGTGCTGTGTGGCAGAAAGCTTCAGGGCAGAAAGAGTTAAAGGATGTGACCAGCGCAGCCTCCTCACTTTACTGATAAAGCACTGTCAGATTGTTTAATGGGTTAAAGCCATTTATTTTCTCTTTAGGCTGCAGCCGGGAGCACTCCCAATCTGTAATTCCTGCTAATTACTGCTGTGGGCCAACCCACCACTGTCACTGGAGTGAGTGCCTGCAACTGGCTTAAAGCCAGCAAACCACCCCTGTCCCAGCCCCAGGCACAACAGTCAAATAGTTCTCTTTTCACTGAATATCAGCTTCTAAGCGGCCACCTTGCTGCACAGAATAGGGAGAGCTGAGTTGGTGGCACAGGTTCTTAATGACTAAAGGGGGCCTGATGTCTGCCACTGCTCATGGCTGTAAACTGGGATTCTCACTGCTGCATCGAGGATTCCTGGCAGCAATCAGTGTGGAACAGTCGGAAACACCTGCAGTCACTGGGAGTCCCACACTGAGGCCAGTAAGCTGCCTAAGCCTTCCCTCTCTGTGAACTAGCTGGACTGTGTGATATTGGGAAGAAATCTCTTTTGGAACCAACCGTCGCACTGGTAAGTACAGAATGCAAATATGCATGAAGTCTGCTCTCAGTAAACAGCACCACAATAAGAGATATACTGGAGTGCAGACTGAACAAGATTTCACATTTCATATTTCTACTCGGACTAACGTCAATATATCAGTGACTTTAGAATGCCTAATTTTCTAATGAAGTGCTTAGCAAGGTTGAGAAGGCACAATTAGAATGGCGATACGACACTGGTCACTCGTATAAACATGCACTGCAGCACAGTATGCTGCCACCACATTCTGTGTTATTGGGAAATGGTATAACAGTCTAAGTCCTGTGTTCATTCATTGGGGAAGCAGTGGGGCACTGTCTGAGTTCCATGCTATGGCTTAGGGAAGCCAAGGTTAATGGAGATCAGTGACATACCCAAGGGGAGGGGAGCGGATTGGCACCACGCTATGCGGGCAGTGGAGCCATTTAGTAGTTAGTAATCGGGTGATTGGCACTGAAGGGAGGGAGAGCTAGTTGGGCCTTATTTTTGTGAAATCGGAGAAGCAGTTGGGCGCTTCGCCGATCATGGGTGTAGATATGGAGGTCCTCCTGTGCTGCCTGCACTGGAAGTGAGCAACCCTATTTACTTTGATCTGACAATCGTGGGAATCTGTTTCCTTGAGGGTCTTACAAGCAGTCATCAAATTGACTGGGTCTGCTGTTTCTGGGTTGCTAAACACGTTGAATCGGTTTTACCGTGTCATTACCTTGGGGTGAAATTTACTGCCGCCCCCAGTGGATTTGAAGGTGGTGGGATGGGGGCTTTCTGCCACGTACCCCACCCACCACAACCTTCCCAAATTTTATGGCACTCGCTGTTGGGCACATTGGGCCTAATTGACTCATTCGCCCCCCCCTTCAACACTTTACCTGTCCAGTCAGAGCCCCAAACCAAGTAAGTAGCCCAACAGCTTTTACTGGGTGGGCTGATGTCAGACAATGATTTGATTTTTTTGATTTGATTTATTATTGTTCCGTGTATTAGTATACAGTGAAAAGTACTGTTTCTTGCATGCTGTACAAACAATGCATACCGTACACAGGGAAGGAAGGAGAGACTGCAGAATATAAAAGAGTTAGAATGAAGTTTTAGAAGCATAGAATGAGAGTAAAAGATAGAACAAAGAACAAAGAAACGTACAGCACAGGAACAGGCCCTTCGGCCCTCCAAGCCCGTGCCGACCATGCTGCCCAACTAAACTACAATCTTCTACACTTCCTGGGTCCGTATCCCTCTACTCCCATCCTATTCATGTATTCGTCAAGATGTCCCTTAAATGTCACTATCGTCCCTGCTTCCACCACCTCCTCCGGCAGCGGGTTCCAGGCACCCACTACCCTCTGTGTAAAAAACTTGCCTCGTACATCTACTCTAAACCTTGGCCCTCTCACCTTAAATCTATGCCCCCTAGTAATTGACCCCTCTACCCTGGGGAAAAGCGTCTGACTATCCACTCTGTCTATGCCCCTCATAGTTTTGTAGACCTTTATCAGGTCGCCCCTCAACCTCCGTCGTTTCAGTGAGAACAAACCAAGTTTATTCAACCGCTCCTCATAGCTAATGCCCTCCATACCAGGCAACATCCTGGTAAATCTCTTCTGCACACTCTCTAAAGCCTCCACATCCTTCTGGCAGTGTGGCAACCAGAATTGAACACTATACTCCAAGTGTGGCCTAACTAAGGTTCTATACAGCTGCAACATGACGTGCCAATTCTTATACTCAGTGCCCCGGCCAATGAAGGCAAGCATGCCGTATGCCTTCTTGACTACCTTCTCCACCTGTGTTGCCCCTTTCAGTGACCTGTGGACCTGTACTAGATCTCTCTGACTTTCAATACTCTTGAGGGTTCTACCATTCACTGTATATTCCTACCTGCATTTGACCTTCCAAAATGCATTACCTCACATTTGTCCGGATTAAACTCCATCAGACATCTCTCCACCCAAGTCTCCAAACGATCTTAATCCTGCTGTATCCTCTGACAGTCCTCATCGCTATTCGCAATTCCACCAACCTTTGTGTCATCTGCAAACTTACTAATCAGATCAGTTACATTTTCCTCCAAATCATTTATATATACTACGAACAGCAAAGGTCCCAGCACTGATTCCTATGGAACACCACTAGTCACAGCCCTCCAATTAGAAAAGCACCCTTCCATTGCTACTCTCTGTCTTCTGTGACCTAGCCAGTTCTGTATCCACCTTGCCAGCTCACCCCTGATCCCGTGTGATTTCACCTTTTGTACCAGTCTACCATGAGGGACCTTGTCAAAGGCCTTACTGATGTCCATATAGACAACATCCGCTGCCCTATCTGCATCAATCATCTTTGTGACCTCTTCGAAAAACTCTATCAAGTTAGTGAGACACGACCTCTCCTTCACAAAACCATGCTGCCTCTCACCAATACGTCCATTTGCTTCCAAATGGGAGTAGATCCTGTCTCGAAGAATTCTCTCCAGTAATTTCCCTACCACTGACATAAGGCTCACCGGCCTGTAGTTCCCTGGATTATCCTTGCTACTCTTCTTAAACAAAGGAACAACATTGGCTATTCTCCAGTCCTCCGGGACATCACCTGAAGACAGTGAGAACAAACAAAGAACAAAGAAATGTACAGCACAGGAACAGGCCCTTCGGCCCTCCAAGCCCGTGCCGACCATACTGCCCGACTAAACTACAATCTTCTACACTTCCTGGGTCCGTATCCTTCTATTCCCATCCTATTCATATATTTGTCAAGGTGCCCCTTAAATGTCCCTATCGTCCCTGCTTCCACTACCTCCTCCGGTAGTGAGTTCCAGGCACCCACTACCCTCTGCGTAAAAAACTTGCCTCGTACATCTACTCTAAACTTTGCCCCTCTCACCTTAAACCTATGCCCCCTAGTAATTGACCCCTCTACCCTGGGGAAAAGCCTCTGACTATCCACTCTGTCTATGCCCCTCATAATTTTGTATACCTCTATCAGGTCGCCCCTCAACCTCCTTCGTTCCAGTGAGAACAAACCGAGTTTATTCAATCGCTCCTCATAGCTTATGCCCTCCATACCAGGCAACATTCTGGTAAATCTCTTCTGCACCCTCTCTAAAGCCTCCACATCCTTCTGGTAGTGTGGCGACCAGAATTGAACACTATACTCCAAGTGTGGCCTAACTAAGGTTCTATACAGCTGCAACATGACTTGCCAATTCTTATACTCAATGCCCCGGCCAATGAAGGCAAGCATGCCGTATGCCTTCTTGACTACCTTCTCCACTTGTGTTGCACCTTTCATAGACCTGTGGACCTGTACTCCTAGATCTCTTTGACTTTCAATACTCTTGAGGGTTCTACCATTCACTGTATATTCCCTACCTGCATTAGCCCTTCCAAAATGCATTACCTCACATTTGTCCGGATTAAACTCCATCTGCCATCTCTCCGCCCAAGTCTCCAGACAATCTAAATCCTGCTGTATCCTCAGACAGTCCTCATCGCTATCCGCAATTCCACCAACCTTTGTGTCGTCTGCAAACTTACTAATCAGACCAGTTACATTTTCCTCCAAATCATTTATATATACTACAAAGAGCAAAGGTCCCAGCACTGATCCCTGTGGAACACCACTGGTCACAGCCCTCCAATGAGAAAAGCATCCCTCCATTGCTACCCTCTGCCTTCTATGGCCTAGCCAGTTCTGTATCCACCTTGCCAGTTCACCCCTGATCCCGTGTGACTTCACCTTTTGTACTAGTCTACCATGAGGGACCTTGTCAAAGGCCTTACTGAAGTCCATATAGACAACATCTACTGCCCTACCTGCATCAATCATCTTAGTGACCTCCTCGAAAAACTCTATCAAGTTAGTGAGACACGACCTCCCCTTCACAAAACCGTGCTGCCTCTCACTAATACGTCCATTTGCTTCCAAATGGGAGTAGATCCTGTCTCGAAGAATTCTCTCCAGTAATTTCCCTACCACTGAAGTAAGGCTCACCGGCCTGTAGTTCCCGGGATTATCCTTGCTACCCTTCTTAAACAGAGGAACAACATTGGCTATTCTCCAGTCCTCCGGGACATCCCCTGAAGACAGCGAGGATCCAAAGATTTCTGTCAAGGCCTCAGCAATTTCCTCTCCAGCCTCCTTCAGTATTCTGGGGTAGATCCCATCCGGCCCTGGGGACTTATCTACCTTAATATTTTTTAAGATACCCAACACCTCGTCTTTTTGGATCACAATGTGACCCAGGCTATCTACACCCCCTTCTCCAGACTCAACATCTACCAATTCCTTCTCTTTGGTGAATACTGATGCAAAGTATTCATTTAGTACCTCGCCCATTTCCTCTGGCTCCAAAGATTCCTGTCAAGGCCTCAGCAATTTCCTCTCTATCCTCCTTCAGTATTCTGGGGTAAATCCCATCAGGCCCTGGGGACATATCTACCTTAATATTTTTCAAGATGCCCAACACCTCGTCTTTTTGGATCTTAATGTGATCCAGGCTATCTACACACCCTCGCTCAGACTCAACATCCACCAATTCCTTCTCTTTGGTGAATACTGATGCAAAGTATTCGCTTAGTACCTCGCCCATTTCCTCTGGCTCCACACATAGATTCCCTTGCCTATCCTTCAGTGGGCCAACCCTTTCCCTGGCTACCCTCTTGCTTTTTAAGTACGTGTAAAAAGCCTTAGGATTTTCCTTAACCCTATTTGCCAATGACTTTTCGTGACCCCTTCTAGCCCTCCTGACTCCTTGCTTAAGTTCCTTCCTACTTTCCTTATATTCCACACTGGCTTTGTCTGTTCCCAGCCTTCTAGCCCTGACAAATGCCTCCTTTTTCTTTTTGACAAGGCCTACAATATCTCTCGTTATCCAAGGTTCCTGAAATTTGCCGTATTTATCCTTCTTCCTCACAGGAACATGCCGGTCCTGAATTCCTTTCAACTGACACTTGAAAGCCTCCCACATGTCAGATGTTGATTTACCCTCAAACATCCGCCCCCAATCTAGGTTCTTCAGTTCCCGCCTAATATTGTTATAATTAGCCTTCCCCCAATTTAGCATATTCACCCTAGGACCACTCTAATCCTTGTCCACCAGCACTTTAAAACTTACTGAATTGTGGTCACTGTTCCGGAGCTGCTCCCCTACTGAAACTTCTACCACCTGGCCGGGCTCATTTGCCAATACCAGGTCCAGTACAGCCCCTTCCCTAGTTGGACTGTCTACATATTGTTTTAAGAAGCCCTCCTGGATGCTCCTTACAAACTCTGCCCCGTCTAAACCCCAGCACTAAGTGAGTCCCAGTCAATATTGGGGAAGTTGAAGTCTCCCATCACAACAACCCTGTTGTTTTTACTCTTTTCCAAAATCTGTCTACCTATCTGCCCTTCTATCTCCCGCTGGCTGTTGGGAGGCCTGTAGTAAACCCCCAACATTGTGACTGCACCCTTCTTATTCCTGATCTCTACTCATATAGCCTCGCTGCCCTCTGAGGTGTCCTCCCGCAGTACAGCTGTGATATTCTCCCTAACCAGTAGCGCAACTCTGCCACCCCTTTTACATCCCCCTCTATCCCACCTGAAACATCTAAATCCTGGAACGTTTAGCTGCCAATCCTGCCCTTCCCTCAACCAGGTCTCTGTAATGGCAACAACATCATAGTTCCAAGTACTAATCCAAGCTCTAAGTTCATCTGCCTTACCCGTAAGAATTAGAGGGTATGCTGGGCATAGCTTGCAAGAAGTCGCCTCGCTCCGGCGCCATCTTGGATCTGAAGCAATGGGTGCATTACTTTATTTGGGGGCCCCCTGTGCCCATCGGAAGGACTGTCTCCTCCCCCTCCACCCCCATCCCCGCTTTCTCCTGTTCTCCTTCCAAATATTGCAATGGAATCTTACCCAAGAGGGCAGACAGGGCCTTAATTTAATGTCTTGTCCTAAAATGGGCAATGCAGCACTCCCTCAGTATTGCATTGTAAGCTTAAGCCTGGAACATAGGAGCAGGATTAGGCCAGTGGGTCCCTTGAGCCTCGTCTGCCATTCATAGCTGATCCGTTCACTTTCATGTCATTTTCCTGCACTATCCCATAACCCTTGATACCTTTACTATCTTGAAGATACTGAATGACTGAGCTTCCACAGTCCTCTAGGTAAAGAATTCCAAAGCTTCAACACCCCTCGGATTGAAGAAATCCGTCCTCATCTCAGTCCGAACTGGCCAACCTCTTATTGTGGGACTGTGTCCCTGGTTCTAGCCCCCCCCCTCCCCCCGCCCCCCCAGACCCCTCATCACCACTGCCCCGTGTATTATAACCAAACAATTTTGGTGATGGGGCATTTGGAATGATGACTGGACTGACTGCTGGTTCACGTGCCAGCTCCCTCCATCCACAGCTTTGCAAATTAACATCAAATTGGCAAAATCAGTCATATTATGTTACACAACAGAACAGGTTCTCACAGATGTTACACTGAGAGATCAGAGACTTCATTTGCAGGAAATAACAGGTCTCATATAAATAACGATGAATAACCTGCCCTGCATATACTATAGTGAGTGACAGTCGCTCCTTAATGTTATAGTGAGTGACCGGATCTGTATTTATTCAGTGAATGCTAGGCCTTGTATGTATCATAGTGAATAACAGACTTAATAGATGTTACAGTGAATAATCTGCCTTGGGTATATTATACGAGAACAGGCGCAGTAAATATTATTTTTATTTTTTCAATTAAGGGACAGTTTAGCATGGCCAATCCACCTACCCTGCACATTTTTGGGTTGAGGGGGTGAGACCCACGCAGGCATGAGGAGAATGCGCAAGCTCCACATGGACATTGGCCCTGGGCTGGGATTGAACCCGGGTCCTCGGCGCCATGAAGCAGCAATACCAACCACTGCGCCACTGTGCCACCTAGCACTGTATATATATTACGCTGAGTGACAGATTCTGTCTGTATTACAGTGAATGACAGACCCTCTGTAATATTATGTAGTGAATAACAGGGCCTGTGTGTATTACAGTGAATGATAGACTCTGTTTATATTCTAATAAAGAATAGAACCTGTGCACGGTGGCTCAGTGGTTAGCACTGCTGTCTCACAGCGCCAGGGACCCGGGTTCAAATCTGACCTTGGGTGACTGTGTGGAGTTTCCACATACTTCCCGTGTCTGCGTGGGTTTCCTCCGGATGCTTCGCTTTCCTCCCACATTCCAAAGATATGCAGGTTAGGTGGATTGGGCATGCTAAATTTCCCCTTAATGGGGGGGGAGTGGCTCTGGATAGGTCGTTCTTTCAGACTTTGCAGACTTGATGGGACGAATAGCCTTCTGCTCTGTATTCTATGATTTCAGTGAATGACAGCCTCTGTATATATTCCAGTGAACAACAGAATCTGTCTATATTACAGTGAATGACAGGCCCTGTAGATATTATAGTGAATGACAGACTCTCCATATATCACAGTGAATAACAGTTTATATATATATTATCGCTAGTGCATTTTCTGGTGAATCTAGACCCTATAGATATCAAAGCGAATAAACTGCCCTGTGTATGTTGTCGTGAATGACAGGCTTATACGCTAGGCCCTGTATATATTATTGTGAACATTAAATACTGTATGCTTAACAGTGAATAACAGGTATTATATATTTTAACAAATATACACCGATTGCTTTCAATGAAATTATCTACAATGATCTGTCCTGAAGTGAAATCTTCTTGATGTTAGTTATCAGACTCTGCAGTCCAGTGGGTCTAGTGTGTTATCCACATTCCTGCAGACTGTTAGAAAGTATCAGCGGTTGCTAACCTGACAGACAATTTTCCCCTCGTACGTCTCGTGAGCCAATGGGAGCCTGGTAAATGCCCAGGTTTGATCCCTGGTCAGTGCTGAACTTGGAGCTAGTTTCAAAGAGATTTTACAATCTGCTTCCGTACCCTTAGATTATGATTGTTAAAGGAGATTAGGGATCTAACAGAATAACTGGCCACATTAGCTAAATTGCCCCTTAATTGGAAAAAATGTATTTTAAATTTTTTATTAAAAAAAATAAATTTAGAGTACCCAATTCATTTTTTCCAATTATGGGGCAATTTAGGGTGGCCAATCCACCTACCCTGCACATCTTTGGGTTGTAGGGGGGAAAACCCACGCAAACACGGGGAGAATGTGCAAACTCCACATGGACAGTGACCCAGAGCCGGGATAGAACCTGGGACCTCGGCGCCATGAGTCAGCAAAGCTAACCACTGCACCACCGTGCTACCTGGTCACCACTTTCCAGGCGAGGAGCAGGGTTGAGGAACTGGGGCCTTCATGGATATTCTCAGCTAATATGGGAATTGAACACACGCTGTTGGCATCTCTGCACATCACAAACCAGCCGCCCAGCCAACTGGGCTAACCCAACCCTGCAATAGGTATTAATTCTCTCACGGGTTCCGTTTTAGCAGACATCACAGACCAGTTGCTTCTGGTCATCGGTGCTATCCAACTTGTTTGTTTTGTTTTAGAATACCCAATTACTTTTTCTAATTAAGGAGCAATTTAGCGTGGCCAATCCATCTACCCTGCACACCTTTTGGGTTGCGGGGGCAAAACCCACGCAAACACGGGGAGAATGCTCAAACTCCACACGGAAAGTGACCCAGAGCCAGGATCGAATCTGGGACCTCTGCGCCGTGAGGCCGCAGTGCTAACCACTTCACCACCTTGCTGCCCTCTTGTTTGCTTTGTTAATGAACCTGTTTTGGATAACTGGACTGACCTTGCGCTGTTCCTGTAGAACTGGTTCCTGAGCAGTTGACTAGCCCTGCTCCCCACTGACCCAACACGGAAAGGAAAAGGGAAAAGCAGCAGAGGTGGGTGGTCTCTAGTCTTGGCGGGCAAGTGTTAACTTGTTGAATTACATGAAAATGGATCATTCAGAGTACTTCTGTACTTTAACATGAGATTAGGAACAGACACAGTCAAACTATTAAATGTTAATGTTAGAAATCACGTCAGAAAATTCTTCAATCTGAGGGTGATCAACGCATGGAGACACTAAGGCCTGGAATCATTTAAAAGACAATTAGTTTCATCAATAGGAGGGCATTTGGGTCACTCTGAATGGTTCAATTAAGATGTGTTGAATGACCTTTCTCACCTTCCAGCATCTTGTGATCTGCATTGTGAATTTTACATTACAACAGCCATTTCAAAAGTACCTCGTTGGCTCTGACATGCTTTGGGGGCATTCTGAGGTCACGAAAGGACCTGCATTAATGGAAATTATTCCATTTGTTTTCTGGTGATTGTAAGACCCATGAGAAGGTACCTCTCCAACAGCATTGTGTTAACGATGGTCAGTTCCTTTATGTTGATGTCACCCGCAGCAGGTTCATGCATGTCTGCAGACAATACCATCTGCACCTGAAGGTTGCAGGCTCTTTTCCACAGCATCTTTAAAACAGGTCTGTCACTTTGATAGCCCAGTTACAAGATGGAACACTCCTGCTCAACCTGTGATGCATCATTGCTCAGAATCCATCCCATAGTTTAAATGGGGAGAATTCAGGAGATCTGCATCAACTGGGCCGCACCGGCGGCACGATGGCACAGTGGTTAGCACAGCTGCCTCACAGGCCAGGGACCCAGGTTCAATTCCAGCCTCGGGCGACTGTCTGCGTTGAGTCTGCACTTTCTCCCTGTGTCTGCGTGGGTTTCTTCTTGGTGCTCCGGTTTCCTCCCACAGTCCAAAGATGCGCAAGTTAGGTGTGTGGTGTTGGGTGTTCTGACACACAGATGAGCCAACACAGTTGCATATGGTACAACACTTCTTTATTTAAACTCACTATTTACAACTTGGTCTTTGCACTCTGCACGTGGGGGGCTCCCTGCTTGTGGTGTTTCATCAGCTCTTTCTGTTCCCTTCTCCCCAGACCTACTGACCTCCAGGTGTCGTGCTCGTGTTTTTTATGTGGTTGGTGTTCTTGTCTGTGATTGGTTGTGGTGTTGTGTACTCTGATTTGCCTGTTAGTGTGTCCATCATGATGTGTGTGTTTGAATATCATGACATCCCCCCTTTTTACAAAGATATGTGCCTACGTGGTAATAAATATGATCGTGACGTGAGTGCATCTAAGAGTGTGTGTGTGTCGTGTGCAGCATGTGTCTATGACGGAACTATGTACATGGGGCGATGTCGAGTGCGTCACATGAATCCAGTTGTACCATAACATAACAGAAATGCGAACGAGAGAAGAAGAAAAAAAAAATTTGATCAGTTGTCCAGTCAGACGACATCTGGAACGATAAACAACAACAGGTTATCATGTAAAATTGTCCAACTTATTAAGCATATGAACTGTATTATAAGTCCATTCTAATGGGTTTGCGACGAATTCGGGTTGACCGCCTTAAGGGTGGATCAAGAACCACCGGCTGCTGTGCAGGCATGGCCATGGGTGGCGATGGAAAGGGCGTGATGTGCGGCAGCTCCACAAAGTCATCCTCGGAAGCCTGTTGAGGATCTGGCGTGTTGTGTGGCTGTGAGCGTGGAAGTCGGCGAAGGGCGCGCCGATTGCGGCGACGCACGGAACCATCCGGCATGCGAACCAGGAACGAGCGGGGAGCCACTTGTCGGAGGACTTCGGCCGGTGCTGACCAGCCACCATACGGTTGATGGACGCGTACTTTGTCTCCGGAGGACAGGGGGGGCAGGTCCGTCGCTCGTGTGTCGTACCGACCTTTCTGGCGATCACGCTGCAGTTGCATGTTCCGAAGAACCGCCTCATGGTCTGTTGTCGGTGCCAGGACGGAAGGTACCGTCGTCCTGAGGGAGCGACCCATTAGTAGCTGCGCTGGCGAGAGGCCCGTGGATAACGGGGCCGATCGATAGGCCAGCAAGGCAAGGTTAAAGTCCGATCCGGCATCAGCCGCCTTGCACAGGAGCCGCTTTGCGATGTGGACACCCTTTTCAGCCTTCCCGTTCGATTGTGGATGCAGAGGGCTGGATGTCACATGAGTGAAACCATATGCTGCGGCAAAGGACGACCATTCACGGCTGGCAAAACAAGGTCCATTGTCTGACATGACAGTCCTTGGAATGCCATGGCGAGCAAACGTTTCCTTGCAGGCCCCAATGACTGCGGACGACGTCAGATCATGGAGAGGCATGACTTCCGGGTAGTTTGAGAAGTAGTCTATAATAACAATGTAATCTCTGCCGAGCGCGTGAAATAGGTCAACACCCACCTTCGCCCAGGGGGACGTCACCATCTCGTGTGGTAGAAGTGTTTCCGGAGGTTGCGCTGGCTGAAACCTCTGACAGGTTGTGCAGTTGAGCACCATGTTGGCTATGTCTTCATTAATACCCGGCCAATATACCGCCTCCCGGGCCCTTCGTCTGCATTTTTCGACGCCCAAGTGGCCTTCGTGTAGTTGACGAAGAATCATCTGGCGCACACTGTGTGGAATGACGATCCTATGCGATTTCATAAGGACCCCGTCTATATTGGTGAGATCATCTCGCACATTATAAAACTGGGGGCACTGCCCTTTTAGCCACCCTTCCGTCATGTGGCGCATCACTCGCTGCAGCAGAGGGTCAGTCGCCGTCTCTGCGCGTATGTGGGCCAGACTAGGATCATCAGCTGGCATATTTGCTGCTGTCAGAGTCACGTGTGCCTCAATTTGACGCACGAACCCCTCTGCATCTGGTGGTGTGCTCACTGCTCGGGAAAGAGTGTCCGCCACGATGAGTTCCTTCCCCGGAGTGTAGATCAGTTCAAAATCGTACCTCCTGAGTTTGAGTAAGATGCGCTGGAGGCGAGGAGTCATGTCGTTCAGGTCTTTGTTAATGATGTTGACCAGGGGGCGGTGGTCAGTTTCGACCGTGAATCGTGGCAGGCCATACACATAGTCGTGGAACTTGTCCAGTCCAGTTAACAAGCCCAGGCATTCTTTTTCGATTTGCGCGTAGCGCTGTTCGGTAGGGGTCATGGCTCGTGAGGCATACGCAACCGGGGCCCATGATGACGTGCTGTCTTTTTGGAGGAGTACCGCTCCAATACCAGATTGGCTGGCGTCTGTTGAGATCTTTGTAGGGCGAGTCGTGTCAAAGAAGGCCAGCACTGGTGCCGTGACCAGTTTGTGCTTGAGCTCCTCCCATTCCCGCTGATGCGACTGGTGCCAGTTGAATTCCGTCGATTTTTTTACGAGATGGCGCATGTTTGTTGTATGAGAAGCCAGGTTGGGAATGAACTTCCCAAGGAAGTTGACCATGCCGAGGAATCTTAAGACAGCCTTCTTGTCAGCCGGTCGTGGCATGGCTGTGATGGCGCTAACCTTGTCTGCATCGGGACGGACCCCGGACCTTGAGATGTGGTCCCCGAGGAATTTCAGCTCCGTCTGGCCGAAAGCACACTTCGCACGGTTGAGACGCAGGCCATTTTGCCGTATGCGGGTGAAGACACGTCGAAGACGATGCATGTGTTCCTGCGGAGTGGTGGACCAAATGATGATATCGTCCACATATACACGTACCCCTTCGATGCCTTCCATCATCTGTTCCATAATGCGGTGGAATACTTCAGATGCCGAAATGATGCCGAATGGCATCCGGTTGTAGCAGAATCTGCCAAAAGGGGTGTTGAATGTGCATAGTCTTCGGCTGGCCGGGTCCAGTTTGATCTGCCAGAATCCTTTGGACGCATCCAATTTAGTGAATATGTTGGCTCGCGCCATCTCGCTGGTGAGGTCTTCTCGTTTCGGGATGGGATAGTGTTCCCGCATGATGTTGTTGTTCAGATCTTTTGGATCTATACATATACGGAGCTCGCCAGAGGGCTTCTTTACACAGACCATGGAGCTGACCCATGGCGTGGGCTCCGTGACCTTGGATAGGACCCCTTGGTCCTGAAGAATCTGCAGTTGTGCCTTGAGGCGGTCTTTGAGAGGCGCAGGAACCCTGCGAGGTGCGTGAACGACAGGGATGGCGTCCGGTCTGAGTCGAATCTTGTACGTGTGTGGCAATGTCCCCATGCCTTCAAAAACCTCCTGGTTGTGAGCGAGGAGGGAATGGAGATTCGCGTGGAACTCAGCATCCGGGAAGTCGGATATCTCATCTGGAGAGAGAGACATGATGCGCTGTACCAGGTGAAGGACCTTACACGCTTGTGCGCCCAGTAACGAGTCCTTTGATGAGCCCACAACTTCGAAGGGGAGTGTGGCCGTGTACCTCTTGTGAGTCACCTGTAGCTGGCAAGATCCTATGGACGGGATAACGTTCCCGTTATAGTCAACCATCTTAAGCCGGGATGGTGTGATGGGTGGTTTGACCTTCATGGCCTGGACTGCAGAGTAAGCAATCAGGTTGGCGGATGCGCCGGTGTCCAGACGGAAGGCGACGCGCGATCGGTTGACCGTCAGGGTGGCACACCACTCATCGTCTGGATTGATGGCATTGACCTTGTTGACATCAATGACGGCAACTCGGAAGTCATCCTGGTCATCTGCATCACTTAATTGGAAGTCTTGATGCGTGGGCTGGACGGTCCTGACTCGTGTGCGAGGTTGTCGAGGATGCGCCGGATCCATGGGTTGAGCCGCACGACAGCGGGCTGCGTAGTGGCCTATCATGGCACATCTGTTGCACTGTCGGTATTTTGCAGGACATTGCCCTTTTAAGTGTAGACCTCCACAATTTCTGCACGTCATGACGTCACGGCGTTCGTTGCGCCACTGCGCATGCGCAGTGCGATCTTGCGGTGGGCGCGCCTGCGCAGTGCGTCCCTCGTTGTGGCCGTTATTTTTGGCGCGCACCTGCGCGGGAGACCGCGAGAAGCGCGGGAAGCGGCCGCTGTCGTCCGGGCCGTGGGGCGGGAAGAAATCGACGGCCTGGATGCGTTCAACGTCGTGGGCGGCCTGGCTTGCCGATTCGACGGCTGGGGACCCCCTCCGTGCCAACTCGGACGCCTGAAATCGGGCAAAACGGCAGGTAGCATTTTCATGGAGGACACAGGCTTCCACAGCAGACGCTAAGGTGAGGCTCTTTATTTTAAGAAGCTGCTGGCGTAGGCCACTAGAGGCAACGCCAAAAACAATCTGGTCCCTGATCATGGACTCTGTAGTGGTGCCGTAACCGCAGGACTGCGCTAGAATCCGGAGGTGCGTCAAAAAGGGTTGAAAAAGCTCCTCCTTACCTTGCAGGCGTTGCTGAAAGATGTATCTTTCAAAAGTTTCGTTTACTTCAGTTTGAAAGTGCTGGTCCAGTTTGAGGATGACCGTGTCATATTTGGCCTGGTTTTCGCCTTCTTCGAACACCAGTGAATTAAAGACATCGTTCGGGTGGGGGCCTGCGTAGAAGAGGAGCATTGCAATCTTCGAATCATCCGAGGCATTCTGTTTTTCGGTGGCACGGATGTACAGGTCAAATCGCTGCCTGTAGAGCTTCCAGTTGGTGCCTAGGTTCCCCGTGACTTGCATCGGCTGCGGTTTGCCGGTGTGGTCCATGTCCAGAATGGCAGGTTAGTAGGCAGGTATCGATCCACTCCTGTACCATGTGGTGTTGGGTGTTCTGACACACAGATGAGCCAACACAGTTGCATATGGTACAACACTTCTTTATTTAAACTCACTATTTACAACTTGGTCTTTGCACTCTGCACGTGGGGGGCTCCCTGCTTGTGGTGTTTCATCAGCTCTTTCTGTTCCCTTCTCCCCAGACCTACTGACCTCCAGGTGTCGTGCTCGTGTTTTTTATGTGGTTGGTGTTCTTGTCTGTGATTGGTTGTGGTGTTGTGTACTCTGATTTGCCTGTTAGTGTGTCCATCATGATGTGTGTGTTTGAATATCATGACAAGGTGGTGAATGGGCCATGCTAAACTGTCCCTTAGTGTCCAGGGATGTGCATGGCCGGCACCATGTTTTCCGGAGCGACCGGTGGGGACGTAGGCGTGCGCGGCTGCAACTTGTCAGTCCTGTGCATGCGCGGCCTGGGACCCACCGATTCTCCGCGCAATCCACAGGTGTTCCACACGGCGCCGGTACCGGTGAGGGATTTGCACCGATTTTCCCATTGTGGGGTACGGGGATAGGGCAGCGGAGTCGACCAAGGTAGAGTGGTCTTTCAGAGGGTTGGTGCAGACTCAATGGGCCAAATTACCTCCATCTGCACTGTAGGGATTATATGGTTCTATGGACCCAGTGCACACAGTGTGGCTTAAAGGTAGGGTTCCCAACTGTGTTTAAATGTATTCCTGGAGGTTTCATCACAACATATGCCCCCGTGTGTTATATTACGTGATTGTGATACGTCGTTAACTCTTTTGCTTACCCCCAGAATGGTCTGATGGTTGTAGTTCAATAAAACTATCAGTCTTCAATTTAAGCGAATAATATTTAATGAATAACAAATATAAATACTAACGAGTTTGTTCACTCTTCACAACTATAACTGATGATAAAGTAAATCAGAAGAAGTATTAATAATGTTTAACTACACATGCCAACTAAGCTATCTCTCTCCAACACTCTGCTATCTAGTCACTCCTGGTTCGAAGAGGCGGGAAGATCATCTGAGTTCAGTTTATATACACGGATTTGGTGCTGCCATCTAGTGGTTGTCTAACACTATGATACAGTTGTTAACCCGTTACATACCAGCAGATATACAGATCACTACACCGTGCTCTTGTGACCCCACGCCTTCCTGCAGCGATTAGAAAGTAAAAAGACTGGGCAGCACGGTGGCGCAAGTGGTTAGCACGGTTGCCTCACGGCGCCGAGGTCCCAGGTTTGATCCCCGCTCTGGGTCACTGTCCGTGTGGAGTTTGCATATTCTCCCCGTGTTTGCGTGGGTTTCGCCCCCACAACCCAAAAGATGTGCAAGGTAGGTGGATTGGCCGCGCTGAATTGCCCCCTAATTGGAAAAAATGAATCTAAATTTAGTAAAAAAACAAAGTAAAAAGACTCACGACCCAATTGGATGATGCTTGACTGTCAGCCAAACAAACATTCCCTCCATTTTTTATATTTAATATCTGGTAAAGAGAAATCATAGAATCCCAACAGTGCAGAAGAAAGCTATTCGGCCCATTGAGTCTGCACCGACCCTCTTAAAGGTACACTCCTCTACCATATTCCCATAATGTAACCGGGGAGAGTGCAGATGATCAAGATGAACGTACTGCCAAGGTTCCTCTTCCTGTTTAGATCCATACTGGTCTTCATCCCCATGGCCTTTTTCCAAAATGTAGATGGTCCAATCATGGCGTTTGTGTGTGTGTGTGTGTGGGGGGGGGGGGGGGGTTAAGAACCCGAGAATTCCCAAATCGACACTGCAAAGAAGGAAAATTAAAGGTGGCTTGGCTTTACCGATCCTACAATACTACCATTGTGCAGCAACGGCAGAAAGAGTGAGGGAATGGGTACACAAACCGACTCTGGGTACACAAACCAACTCTGAGTGGGTACAGATGGGCGAGGCCTCCTGTAAAGGAACGATCCTCCGGGCCCTGGCTACGGCAGCACTCCCATCCCCCTGAACAAGACACACAACGAGCCCAGTGGTAGCGGCCACGCTGAGAACGTGGATCCAAATGAGACAGCACTTCGGGATAACCAAGATATCCCCCATGGCCCCCAGCTGCAGCAATCACAAATTCCCCCCAGCCATGCTAGACACCACCTTCAAAAGGTGGAGACGAGAGGGGGCACACTGACGGTCAGGGACTTTTACGTAGGGCACAGACTGGCGATGGACCAACTGACGAAGAAGTGGAAACTACCGAAAGGACAATTTAGTGTGGCCAATCCACCTACCCTGCACATCTTTGGGTTGTGGCGGTGAGATCCACGCAGACACGGGGAGAGTGTCCGTGGCCTCACCCCTCCCTATCTCTGTAATCTCTTCTAGCCCTGCAGCTAAGCCCTGAACTCTGCTATTCCCTCCTAAACCTTTCTGTCTCTCCATCTTGTCCCTTCTTTAAGATGCACCTGAAAACCTCTTAAAAACTTTTTGCCAATTAGGGGGCAATTCAGTGTGGCCAATTCACCTACCCTGCACATCTAATAATCTATTTTTATTATTGTTACAAGTAGGCTTACATTAACACTGCAATGAAGTTACTGCGAAAATCCCCTAGTCGCCACACTGTTCAGGTACACAGAGGGAGAATTCAGAATGTCCAATTCACCTAACAAGCACGTCTTTCGGGACTTCTGGGAGGAAACAGGAGCACCCGGAGGAAACCAACACAGTCACGGGGAGAGCATGTAGACTCTACAGACACAGTGACCCAAGCGGGAATCGAACCTGGGACCCTGGCGCTGTGAAGCAATAGTGCTAACCACTGTGCTGCCGTGCTGCCCTAATTTTTGGGTTGTGGGGATGAGACCCATGCAGACATGAGAAGAAAGTGAAAATTCCTCACGGACAGTAACCCGGGGCCGGGATGAACCGGGGTCCTTGACGCCGTGAGGCAGCAGTGCTAACCAGTGCGACATTGTGGCGACCAAAGACCCGGGGCGGGATTCTCCGTAACCTGATGCCGAAATCGGGATCGGAAATTGGGCGGAGAATGAGGTCCGACGCCGGAATCGGGGCAGGCTCCCGTTGGCAATGCTCCAAATCGGCGTCATCGGGACACGTGCTGTGCGCAGTCGCAACACCGTTGGCGCGTCATCAGCTGGCCCACCCGCGATGCACTGCCCCCGATGGGCTGAGTCCCCAACAATGCGGGCCATGTGTTGTCTCAGTGGTCAGGAACCTAGCATTGCCGGCAGCGGACAGTGTCCAGCGCCGCCACATTCAGCCGGGGCCCTTGCCGCTGGCCGGGGGTGCTTTTGTGAGTGGTGGGGGGTAGCCAGGGGGTGGGCTGTGGGATCGGGGTGGGTGGGTATGCATTCCAGCATGGCCGGCGACCGGTGGGGACGTAGGCGTGTGCGGCTGCAACTTGTCAGTCCTGTGCATGCGCGGCCTGGGACCGGCCGAGTCTCCGCGCAATCCACAGGTGTTCCACGCGGCACCAGTACCGGTGAGGGATTTGCACCGATTTTCCCATTGTGGAGCACCACGGATTCTCCATTGGCGCTGCGGAAACGGAGAATCCAGCCATCTCTCTTTAACCATCCTTTTGGCCACCTGTCCTAAGATCTCCTTACGTGGCTCGTAACAATTTATTTCTTTAAGAATGCTTCTGTGAAGCATTTAGGGACATTGTATGTCAAAGGCCCTATTTAAGTGCAAGCTTCTTTCTGCCCGTAGACTCGTGCCTAAACCTTTAGGTTTCTTTTGTCCATCAATATTTAATATATTTTCTCCTTGGAGGAGGATTTCAAGAGATGGGATATGGTATCCCTGTCACTGGCAGGGAGGGTGCAGGCGGTTAAGATGGTGGTCCTCCCGAGATTCCTCTTTGTGTTTCAGTGCCTCCCGGTGGTGATCACGAAGGCTTTTTTTAAAAGGATTGAAAAGAGCATCATGGGTTTTGTGTGGGCCGGGAAGACCCCAAGAGTGAGGAAGGGATTCTTACATCGTAGTAGGGATAGGAGGGTGCTGGCACTACCGAGCCTAAGTGAGTATTATTGGGCCGCTAATATTTCAATGGTGAGTAAGTGGATGGGAGAGGAGGAGGGAGCGGCGTGGAAGAGATTAGAGAGGGCGTCCTGTAGGGGGACTAGCCTACAGGCTATGGTGACAGCCCCATTGCCGTTCTCACCGAGGAACTACACCACAAGCCCGGTGGTGGTGGCTACACTGAAGATTTGGGGACAGTGGAGATGGCATAGGGGAAAGACTGGAGCCTTGGGGGGGTCCCCGATAAGAAACAACCATAGGTTTGCCCCGGGGGGAATGGATGGGGGATATGGAATGTGGCAAAGAGCAGGAATAACGCAACTGAAAGATCTGTTTGTGGATGGGAAGTTCGCGAGTCTGGGAGCGCTGACCGAGAAATATGGGTTGCCCTAAGGGAATGCATTCAGGTATATGCAACTGAGGGCTTTTGCGAGGCAACAGGTGAGGGAATTCCCGCAGCTCCCGACACAAGAGGTGCAGGACAGAGTGATCTCAAAGACATGGGTGGGGGATGGTAAGGTGTCAGATATATATAGGGAAATGAGGGACGAGGGGGAGACTATGGTAGATGAACTAAAAGGGAAATGGGAAGAAGAGCTGGGGGAGGAGATTGAGGAGGGGCTGTGGGCTGATGCCCTACGTAGGGTAAACTCGTCGTCCTCGTGTGCCAGGCTAAGCCTGATTCAGTTTAAGGTATTACACAGGGCGCATATGACTGGAGCACGGCTCAGTAAATTTTTTGGGGTGGAGGATAGGTGTGCGAGGTGCTCGAGAAGCCCAGCGAATCATACCCATATGTTTTGGTCATGCCCGGCACTACAGGGGTTTTGGATGGGGGTGACAAAGGTGCTTTCAAAAGTAGTGGGGGTCCGGGTCGAACCAAGCTGGGGGTTGGCTATATTTGGGGTTGCACAAGAGCCGGGAGTGCAGGAGGCGAGAGAGGCCGATGTTTTGGCCTTTGCGTCCCTAGTAGCCCGGCGCAGGATATTGTTAATGTGGAAAGAAGCCAAGCCCCCGGGGGTGGAGACCTGGATAAATGACATGGCAGGGTTTATAAAGCTAGAGCGGATTAAGTTCGTTCTAAGGGGGTCGGCTCAAGGGTTCACCAGGTGGTGGCAACCGTTCGTCGAATGCCTCGTAGAAAGATAGATGGAATGGAAAAAAGAAGGCAGCAGCAGCAGCCCAGGATCGGGGGGGTGGGGGGGGGGGGGGGGGGGGGGAGGGGGGGAGGGGGGGGGGAGAGGGGGGGGTGGGGGGGGAGGAGGAACCAGAAGGACTCTCAGGGTTGTTAATATATACTGTATAATATGTATAGGTCGTTGCGACAGATAATTATATATTGGACTGTTAAATTATATTTTTGGAGAGTGTTTCTTGTGATAAGGCAGTTGCCAATTAGGGTTAGTTTTCATTTTTGTTATTTATTATTTATTCATTTTTTGTTTATAAAATAGGTCATTGTTATTTGTGTTGTTATAATATTGTGTAAAGGATGCACAATGTACTGTGTTGGTTGACCAAAAATTTTCAATAAAATATTTATTTAAAAAAAATAATATATTTTCTCCTCAGACTTGACAAATGCTCCTAAACAGTTACCTTCTGGCCATTTCCAAAGGCTTTCAAAATTTTTGTTCACCTATTCTGGCACACCCCTTTAATTGACCTCTTCCCTTTAATTTCCGCTTAATCCCCCAAACTGCCCTCTTTGCCCCTAAAACTGTGCAGATGTGTTAGCCACAAATTCTAGGCTGTCCAAAAATTAACAGTAAATCTTTGTATGAAAATTACATCGGCAGCAAGAAATTTCAGGTAATAATATTAAAATGAATTTGTCAGTTAAAATGGCCAGGGGATTGGTACCATTTCGAAAGGGGCCAGCACCAGGTTTCCAAAATGTTGCTTGTTTCAGACAATCGGCCCAATGGAATGTAGAAACTCGGGTCCTATGATCTAAATAGGACCTTGACTGCTATTTTAAATCAGAACTAGTCAAGCATGATCTATCTGGTTCCATGAGTAGACCCCTATACCAATAACAAAAACAGCAATTAATATAGTCCATTTAATGACATTAAATGTCAGGTGCTTCAAGAAATGTTATGAAAGAAACAGTGGCCGGGATTCTCTGAAAATGCAGCTAAGTGTTGACGCCGGGGTAAACACCCGAGTGTTTCATGCCGGCATCAACGGACCTCTTGGCCCAGCTGGCCCACAGGGGGCCAGCATGGCGCTAGAGCGCTCCACGCTGCTCCAGCTGCCGTACGTGGCCCTGCACTGCTTGCCGCGGGTCCGCGCATGCATGCGTTGGTCGGCCGCGGGTCCGCACATGCGCGCTCCGGCCACTTGCGCTCCGGCGCCGCGCAACATGGCGGAGCCACACAGCGGGCTGGCGCGGAAGAAGGTAGGCCGCCCCGGATCGTGAGCGCCCACTGATCGGTGGCCCCCGACCGCAGTCTTGGCGTCGTAGAGGCCCCCCCCCCGGAGTCTGATCCCCCCACCAGGACGGCCACCGCAGTGGCGGGTCCGAGCTCCTGCCGGGTGGAACCATACGGGAACCATGCCGGCGGAACTCGGCCGGTCGGCCCCAGAGAATCGCCGCAGGGGCCTCGTTCAACAGCCCCCAACTGGCGTGCGTCGACCACGTGCGCGCGGCTGGTGGCGATTCTCCGGTCGCCGGAGAATCATGTCCTGGCGTCGGACTGGTGTCACGAGCCATCTTGGCGTCAACACCAATTTACTGAGCTGGCGCGGGCTCGAAGAATCCCGTCCAGTGACACTGAGTTACATTTTTCTTTTATTCATCCATGGGTGTGGGCGTCGCTGGCTGATCATAAATTAGAATCATAGAATCCCTACATTCGACCCATTGAGTCTGCACTGACCCTCTGAAAGAGACCTTCACCCAAGTCCACTCCCTCCCACTATCCCAATAGCCCCTTAATCTATCCCACATATCTTTAGACACTAAAGGGCAATTTCAGCATCGCCAATAGACCTAACCTGCACATCTTTGGACTGTGGGAGGAAACTGGAGCACCCGGAGGAAACCCACGCAGACACGGGGAGAACGTGCAAACTCTTCACAGTCACCCAAGGCTGGAATTGAACCCAGGTCTCTCGTGCTGTGAGGCAGCAGTGCTAAACACTGTGCCACCGTGCCGCCCACGGGTGCTAGTATTTATTGCCCATCCCTAACCACCCTTGAGGTGGTGGTGAGCTCCCTTCTTGAACCACTGCAGTCCATGTGGTGTAGGTACCCCCGCAGTTCTGTCAGGGTATGTGTTCCAGAATTTTGACTCAGCGACAGTGAAGGAACGCGATATACTTCCAAGTCAGGCTGTTGAGTGGCTTAGAGGGGAACTTCCAATTGGTTGTGGCTGCTTCGCTTGTTTTCTAGATGGTAACCGTTGTGGGTTTGGAAGGTGCTGTCTGAGGAGCCTTGGTGAATTCCTGCAATGCATCTTGTAGATGGTACACACGGTTGCTACTGTGCGTCAGTGGTGCGACAACCCAAGAATGTGCAGGTTAGGTGGATTGGCCACGCTAAATTGCCCCTGAATTGGAAAAAAAAATTCGGGACTCTAAATTTAAAAAAGAAAAAAAAAAAGAGGAAAGCAAAGTAGGGAGGCCGAAGATGGAGCGATGTAGAGAAGGAATTCCAGAACTTGGGACCTAACTAATTGAAACAGAGCAGGAATGAAAATCCCCCCCACCCCACCCAACAAAAGATGAATTTGAGAAGAAGCAGGGTTCATTGGACCACTGAGGAAGCTCAGATAAAGGATTCCAGCAACAAGCACAGTTAGCGTTAAACATTTGTTATATATTAGTAGACTTGGGCTGTAGTAAAATACCACCCCACACTCTCTCGCTCTCTCTCTCTCTTTTTCGATGTGCTCCTTAGACAGATTCTAGGGGTCTAAAGTTCACATCATTGCAACCATTTTTTGGTTCTATAATAGTAATGATAGTAAAAGAACTAAGGAGAGTCCTATGGAGTTAAAACTACTGTTAAATTGGTTGTTAAGTTCCTATAGAACACTATAATAAGAACTAGAAAACAGGTCTTGGCTTCTTTGACTCTAAGTTTATTGTGTTCAGTTCTCTTCTCCAACACAATCTACCTGCATCCCCTTTGTATTTGGTGCAGTCCATTAAACAAGAAGTTTGGTCTATTAAATAATTAAAACCTCAATTCCAACTTGAGTGCTGGGGAACATTAGCTCTTTCCTAACAGACCCTGCCTTTAGGTAGCTCTGGTGGTTGCATGAAATGAATGCAGGTCTCATTTCAATATGAAATGAGATTTGCCGGCTTATTTCAGTTCTAGAATCACTACTCCATCAGTTTCAGACCGATAGACGCTCTCTCAGTCTGTTGCAGGCTGTCTTTTGTCAGTCAGGTTGATGCAGATGCTGCCCCTACAATTCTTGTGTGCCCTACACTCAGCATATTTACAGGCCTTCTCATGTGACCATCAGGCGTTTACCAGAGATCTCTCAAAATGATCAGGCCGATTCGAAAATGCTGAACCAAGACAGAAGGAGAGGACAGCAGCCAGTGTTAAAATAAACAGCCATTAGCTCTGTGGACGGCTCTGTAATCTCTGTCTCAGGCACATCCTCAGAGGGCACAGTAATGGGCCGACTCATGAAGCAGTATCTCTCACAGAGAACCAAAGGGAGTAGAGAAAATAGCATCAGTGCACAAATTGACTTTAATTGATGTGTCCAAGAGACAGTTCTCAAGAGGTTTGCACATGTTTGAAGGGGCCTGTGTCGAAGTGCTGGCTCAGTCAGTTAACTAAATATTGTATCACTTTTCATTGATTTTCAGCAGCCTTGTGCGTCATGCTGTAAGAATTGCATTCCGTACGGTGGTGCGATTTGTCAAGTAGCTGTTTGGATATGTACATCCTCTTGTGCATTGAGCCTGTGCTGCAATTTCAGTGAGTTCCTCTCCTGTAGACACCAATTCAAATCAGGATGCTGGTTGTCTCTTTGTGCTCTGACTCACACTGGGGTGCAACTCCCCTCCTGAAAACACTGCCTCGAGCAGGCCAGATGGGAATGCGAATGCGAGCTGGGCAGTTCCGGCGTGGAGCAAAACTTCCCCGGCTCGCGTTCACATTCCCATCTGGCCTGGTTCAGGCTAGTGCTCTTCACCATCCCTGTCCCTGCTCACATTGGCACCCTTTGCCCACCTTGCCCAGGTCAACAACTTGCATTCATAAGGAACCTGCAACATAGTAAAACATCCCCAGGCACGTCATTGGAGCATTCTCAGGTTGAATTTTACACCAGTCCACATGTTAGGACATGTGACGAAAGGCTTGCTTAATGAAATAGATGTTTAAGGAACACCTTGAAGAAGAATATAGGGCTGAATACTCCGATTCTGAGACTAAGTGCTGACGCCGGCGTGGGAACGATGGCGTTTTACGACCGAAAGAACGGCGCAAACCAGTCACCAATCCTCCATGTGGTGAGGGGCTAGCAGGCACGCAGCGTAGGGCCCCCGGCTCTAGCTGCGGATGCAGCTGGAGAATTGCCAGGTCTGTGGCTACGTATGTGCACGGCGGCGGCCTGCAGCGGCCGCGCTGTGCAACATGGCTGCACGCGGATCCGGCCTGCAAAATAGTGACCCCCTTTGGCCAAGGCCGCCACCCCCGTACCACCCCCCACCAGTAGCCCCAGCCCCCGCCAAAGCCCCCCACTGCCGATGGATTGGCTTCCTCCCGACTGTGGCGGCGGTGGACTTCGTCCTCAATCGCCACGCCGAGTTCCCGGAAAAAAATACCACACGTGACCGACGCCGTCGGCAACTCGGTCCATCGGGGATGGAGCATTGGAGGGAGGGCCTCAGGTAACGTCCTGAGGCTTGCCTTAACAGCGTGCTGCGTACGCCGTTTTGGAGGGGGAGGAGCATCGCAAAAGTGGCACTGCCCCCAATTTCGCCTCCAATGTGGATTCTCCGGCCGATTGCCAAACAACATTCCCGCCCATAGATTTATAGAGGTGGAAAGGTTTAAGGGGAGAATTCCAATGCTCGGGGCCTCGGATGTACAAGAGGCCAGAATTGGAGGAACACATTGGAGAGGCTTTTGGGGCTGGAAAAGGTTGCAGCGATAAGAGGAGTGAAATCAAGATGAGAATTTTAAAATCAAGGCATTGCTGAACGAGGGATAAATGTAGGGCAGTGAATTCAGGGACAAAGGGTGATGGGACTTTGTGCAAGTTAGAACACAGAGAGCAGCATGAGCTCAGGTTTCTAGAGATTGGAAGCTTGAAGCCAGGAAGCATTGAAATAGTTGAGTCTGGAGGTAACAAAGGCATGGATTGCGGCTTCAGACACAGATGAGCTGATGGCTGGAGATATGGGTTTGGAAGCTCCGCTCAGAGTCAGATGGAACACCAAAGTTGTAAATGGTCTGATTTAGTCTCAGACAATGGCCAGGGAGAGATTGGACAGGTTATGGAGTTTGAGTTGGGGACCGAAGACAAAGAGTCATTGGACTCGAAACGTTAGCTCTTTTCTCTCCCTACAGATGCTGCCAGACCTGCTGAGATTTTCCAGCATTTTCTCTTTCGTTTCAGATTCCAGCATCTGCAGTAATTTGCTTTTAACCAGGCTTAACACTGCAGGAATTTTTTCTCCTTCTTTTTTTTTAAAATTTAGAGTACCCAATTAATTTTTTTCCAATTAAGGGGCAATTTAGCTTGGCCAATCCATCTACCCTGCACATCTTTGAGTTGTGGAAACCCACGCAGACACGGGAAGAATATGCAAACTCCGCATGGAGTTCTTGGCCCGGGATGGGCCGAGCAGCCGTGAGAAAAACTGCGAGTCCCGTCGGCGCCGTCCACACCTGCTCTCAGCTGGCGGGAACTCGGGATGGAAGGGTTGGGGGGGTGGCCTGTGGGGGGGGGGGGGGGTCCGACCCCAGGGGGTGGGGCTTCTGATGTGGCCTGGCCCGTGATCGGGGCCCACCGGTCGGTGGGCCTGCCTCTGTGGCTGGGGGCCTCCTTTCATCCGCGCCGACCCCTGTAGTCCTGCGCCATGTTGCGTCGGGGCTGACGCGTTGAAGGAAGCCACTGCGCATGCGCGCGTTGACGCCGGTTCCACTGTGCATGTGCGCGTTGGCGCCAGTGCCACTGCGCATGCGCGGGTCCCATGGCGCCCAGTTGACGCCGGGATCAGCAGCTGGAGCGGCGTGAACCACTCCAGTGCCGTGCTGGCCCCCTGTAGGGGCCAGAATTGCTGATCCTGAGGCCGTGTTGACGGCGTATCCTGACTTAACCTCAGGTTCATAGAATCCCACCCTCTCTTCCTCAAAAGGCAGTGGAAGAAGAGTCTTTGAATATTTTTAAGGCAGAGTTGGATAGATTCTCGATTGATGAAGGGGTGAAAGGCTATCGGGGGGATAAACGGGGGCGGGGTTGAAAGGTATTCAGGGGGATGCAGAAATACAGGGCGCTATTCTCCCCCCCCAAGCCGGGTGGGAGAATCACCGGGGCGCCGCGTGAATTGCGCCACGCCGCCCCGACCCCCGCATGTGATTCTCCCACCCCCCCGGAAACCAGCGGCGCGCAATTCTCACCGGGCCACTCGGAGAACCGGCGAGCAGCGATTCTCCGGCTGGATGGGCCGAGCGGCCGCTACGACACGAAAGGTTCCCGCCGGCGCCGTCCAACCCTGGTCGCTGCCGGCGGGAACTCTGCGGGAACGCTGGGGGGGCGGCCTGTGGAGGGGGGGAAGGGGGGCTCCTTCACCCCGGGGTGGCCTCCGATGGGGTCTGGCCCGCGATCGGGGTCCACCGATCGGCGGGCCGGCCTCTCACCCCCCGGGCCTACCTCCTTCCACGCGCGCGGCCCCAGAACACCGGCTCCATGTTGGTGAGGGGCCGGCGTGCGTAAGACGTTCCCCGCGCATGCGCAGAATGGCGCGGCCCAACTGCGCATGCGCGGGTTGGCGCGGCGCCCATTTGACGCCGCATAAGGACGCTGGAGCAGCGTGAACCGCTCCAGCGCCGAGCTGGCCCCCTGTGGGGGCCAGAATAGGTTGTGTCCGGGCCCTGTTTGCGCCATCATGAAACGCGACGGCGTTCACGACGGCGCGAACACTTGGCCTCAATATCGGAGAATGGCCCCCACAGAGTTTTAAAAAAAATGTAGAGTACCCAATTCACCTTTTCCAATTAAGGGGCAATTTAGTGTGGCCAATCCACCTACCCTGCACATTTTTGGGTTGTGGGGGCGAAACCCACGCAAACACGGGGAGAATGTGCAAACTCCACACGGACAGTGACCCAGAGCCGGGATCGAACCTGGGACAGGCAACAGGCTAACCGACTGCGCCACCCTGCTGCCCCGAAATACGGAGTTGAGATTACAATCAGGCTGAGGCATTCGCAACAATCTTCAGCCAGAAGTGCTGAGTGGATGATTTATCTCTGTCTCCTCCAGAGGTTCCCAGCATCACAGATGTCAGTCTTCAGCCTATACGATTCACTCCACATGAAATCAAGAAATGGTTGAAGGCACTGGATACGACAAAGTCTATGGGCCCTGACAATATTCCGGCAATAATACTGAAGACTTGTGCTCCAGAATTTGCCGCACCCCTAGCCAAGTTGTTCCAGTACAGCTACAACACTGTCAGCAATGTGGAAAATTGCCCAGGTGTGTCCTGTACACAAGAAACAGGACAAATCCAACCCAGCCAATTACTGCCCTATCAGTCTACTGTCCATCATCAGCAAAGTGATGGAAGGAGTCAGCAATTGTGTGATCAAGGGTGGCACGGTGGCATTGCTGCCTGTGGCGCTGAGGACCGAGGTTCGATCCTGGCCCAGGGTCACTGTCCGTGTGCAGTTCACACATTCTCCCCGTGTCTGCATGGGTTTCACCCCACAACCCAAAGATGTGAAGGGTAGATGGATTGGCCACACTAAATTGCTCCTTAATTGGAAAAATATAGTTGGGTAAATTTATTTTAAAAAACAGTGCCATCAGGCAGCACTTACTCAGCAATAACCTGCTCGCGGACGCTCAGTTTGGGTTCCGCCAGGGTCATTCAGCTCTTGACCTCATTACAGCCTTGGTTCAAACATGGACCAAAGAGCTGAATGCCAGAGGTGAGGTGAGAGTAACTGCCCTTGACACCAAGGCAGCTTTTGACCATGTATGGCATCAAGGAACCATAGCAAAACTGAAGTCAATGGGAATCAGGGGGAAAACTCTCCACTGGTTGGAGTCATACCTGGCACAAAGGAAGATGGCTGTGGTGGTTGGAGATCAATCATCTCAGCTCCAGGACATCACTGCAGGAGTTCCTCAGGGTAGTGTCCTAGGCCCAACTATCGTCAGCTGCTTCATCAATAACCTCCCTTCCATCATAAGGTCAGAAGTTTGTGGGTGACTGCACAATGTTCAGCACCATTCGCGACACCTCAGACAATGAAGCAGTCCATGTCCAAATGCAGTAAGACCTAGACAATATCCAGGCTTGGGCTGACAAGTTACAAGTGGCAAGTTACATTCACACACACACAAGTGCCAGGCAATGACCATCTCCTACAAGAGATAATCGAACCATTGCCCCCTGACATTCAATGGCATTACCATCGCTGAATTCCCTACAATCAATATCCTGCGGTTACCATTGATCAGAAACTGAACTTGACTAGCCACATTAATACTGTGGCTACCAGGGCAGGTCAAAGGCTAGGAATCCTATGGCGAGCAACTCACCTCCTGACCCCCCCAAAAGCCTGTCCACCATCTACAAGGCACAAGGTAGGAGTGTAATGGAATATTCTCCACTTGCCTGGATGAGTGCAGCTCCAACAATACTCACTGAGCTCGACATGATCCAGGAAAAAGCAGCTCCTTGATTGCTCTTCCTTCGACAAACATTCAAACCCCCCCACCACCGATGAACAATGGCAGCCGTTTGTACCTTCTACAAGATGCACTGCAGGAACTCAACAAGGTTCCTTAGGCAGCACCTTCCAAACCCACGACCACTACCATTGAGAAGGACAACACCAGTAGATACCTGGGAATCCCTGGAGGTTCCCTTCCAAGTCACTCACCACGCTGACCTGGAAATATATAGCCGTTCCTTCACTGTCACTGGAGCACCATCCTGAAATCCCCTCCCTAACAGCACAGTGGGTGTACTTACACCTCAAGGACTGCAGCGGTTCAAGAAGGCTACTCACCACCACCTTCTGAAGGGCAACTGGGGATGGGCGATAAATGCTGGCCTAACCAGCGACGTCCACATCCGTAAATGAATTTTTAAAAATCAGATCAGCCCTGGTCATATTGTGACTTTAAAAAGAAAAGTGGGTAGTTTTAGTTGCAACTGACCCAGTCCAAGTAAAATGATAAAGATGCTATGAATGCTATGAATTTCACACTCAGAGTTCACACACACACAAATAAATCAGTGTGGGGATGATAGATTAGGTAATTTGGAATCCAGTAAAATTAAAGGGATATAGAACTCCTGAAGCGTGGTGCCTCGGTAGGTTCCTGGCTGAATTCTGTGGTCCAGCTGCTCTCCCTCGATGAACCTGCCACCTTTACCCACAGACCCTGCTGCTTTGGCCATTACGGCAGTTTAATGTTGCAGTCGGGCGATTCATCTCTACTTCCGGAGATAGCAGCATTGTGTTACTTTCAAAATCTCTGCCTGCAGCACCTGGGTAGTCAGAATCAGCAGATAGAGTGCAAATTGGATGGAGACAGAGTGAGAATCGGGGGAGAAGAGGAATCCATTCAGGATCTTTTCCTTCGGTGTCACAGTTGCATAATCCATTCTGCAGAGAAAACAGCTGCTTAAGCATACAAAGGGTTGGCTTGTCACATGATCTCCCTCCAACTGGTCAATGATGGGTGTGGCTACTGTATTCCAATTACCTTGATTGGATCATGGCTGGGAATTTGCCTCTCAGCCAGGGTCCCATTGTCCAAGTGATTATGTCTAATGGTTTGTCTCCACCCTGTTGAGTACCCAGATGATTGTCTGGACGCATTGCTAATGGTTTAGGAGATGGCATCCTTTCATCTCTTTCAGGGAAAGTGTTTCCTGGTGCGGATTCGCTGCCGTGATCCCAACTCGCGGGAATGTGACATTAGCCTTTCAAAAAAAAAAATCAGTTAGGGGTTTCCAGCCAGTAAATTCAAAAATAATTTTTTGCTATGAAGCACGGCAATGAATAGCGCCCCTGCCTCTCAGCAGGGAACTCCGAGTTTGAGTTCAATGGCAGATGGTAAGAATCGAAGTTACACCTGATCTGCCACGTTTGATGCAGAGTGGCACCCCTCAAGCTATAAGTCTCTGGTGACAGACTAGCGACCTGTTCCAGGATGTTGGAGGGTATCAGCTATGAGGAGAGGTTGGATAAACTCGGATTGTTTCCACTGGACCGAAGGAGGTTGAGGGGCAACCTGATAGAGGTTTACAAAATTATGAGGGGCATGGACAGAGTGGATAGTCAGAAGCTTTTTCCCAGGGTGGAAGAGTCAATTACTAGGGAACATTGGTTTAAGGTGCAAGGGGGAAAGTTTAGGGGAGATATGCAAGACACGTTTTTTACACTGAGGGTGGTGAGTGCCTGGAGCATGCTGCCAGGAGTGGGGGTGGAAGCAAATATGATAGCGACCTTTAAGAGGCATCTTGACGAATACATGAATAGGATGGGGATACGGACACCGGAGGTGTAGACGGTTTTAGATTAGACAGCCATCGTTATTGGCGCATGCTTGGAGGGCTGAAGGGCCTGTTCCTGCGCTGTACTGTTTGTTCTTATGCAGACGATGCCTGCATCTGCACACACTCGGAGGCCAAGCTCCAAGCCATCATCAACACCTTCACCAAGGCGTATGAGAGCATGGGCCTTACTGTAAATACCAGTAAGACAAAGGTCCTCACCAGCCTGCCTCTGCCACACAGCACTGTCGCCAGGCTATCAAAATCCTTGATGGGGCCTTGGACAATGTGGGCCTTGCATACTGTCAACAAAGGCAGACACGACTTCCGGTGGCGCCCTCGAGGAAGCAGGTCGCAGGTCAGATCGCTCCTGTCCGCAATGGGCAAACGGACCTTTTCCAACTGACTTTTTCGGGACCTGGCGACCTGAATCGGTGGAGGGGACAATAGGGAAGAGACCCCCCCCCCCCTGGGTATGGACAGCTGGACCAGAAGTGGTCGAGTGGAGCTGCAAGGATCGAAGCGGGAGCAGCGGAGACCCCAGACCGGGCGGCGAAGCATGGCGGATGGCAGGGACCAGGGAGCGGAGGCTCACTGGCCAAGGGAGCAACAGATGGAGTTCTTCAGGAATTGCATCGCCAAACTGAAGAGGGACACGCTGGACCCGATGAGAGCGGTAATGGACAGAATGGTCGAGACACAGGCGGTCCAAGAGAAGGTGCTGAGGGAGCTCGAGGTGAAGCTCTCCAGCCAGGCGGACACAGTAACGGAGCTGGAGCACGAGGTGGAGGAGCTGTGTTGCTAACTTTTGATTGTTTCAATTGGCTCTGTTTTATAACCTTTGCTCTCGAGTCGCCAGGTATCTTTATGATACCGTCACGAGGTTCAAGTTCAAGTAATGATCAATAACTCAATACGCCAATTAGTAAGATTCAAATCAAAGCACATTTAATTACACACAGTCAAATCTGCTCATGCATAAACTCTACTTTCTAAGATACTTCTACAACTAACAGGCCTATAATTAGCTTCGGACTGGCCCACCAGGTCAGGGGAACAAATGGCCTTTCGTTCGGGTTCTGAGTCTGTGGGATTCAAAAGCTGGTATGGCCTCGTAGCGAGCGTTGACTTGAGACTTACGTTCCTTTGGCGGCAGCTGAACAGGTCACTGTCGAGGGTTGGTTCGCGTTGCTGAGTGACCCTGTCAAGAAGGACGATTTGAACTTGGGGGCTTTACTTTATAGTCCCCAGGGGCTTCCCGCCTTTCAGGGCGGCCCCTTACCTGGTTCCAGGTGATTGGACTTTGTTCCAATCGCTTGGTTCGATTTCTCCAATACTGGAGCGGTTCCCTGATCGATGGGCGGTCTTGAGGTGTCCGTGAACCTCTTTTGTGTTGGCTCCTGCTGGCGCCGAGGAGTCTGGCTTGGCCTTGTTTATCTCAAATGTTTCGATTGTTCCAGGGGATCGCTCATTAGTATGTAGATGGCCGCTACATTATTGTGCAGATGGTTGCTGGTATCGATGCTGTCTGGGCTTTTGCAGAGTCTAATGCACAGTAAACTTGCACATGCTAGTTTCTGCCTGTGTTGGCTGAATTTCCCTTCAGCCTTTGCTGTTCTCCATTTTACGTCGGGAGTTGGCCAACCCAGGTGGCTACAGCTGAACGCCCGCCAGAGGAGGATGCAGGAGCAGCTTGAAGAGCTGGGGAACAGAGCCAGGAGGCAGAATTTGAGGATCGTTGGCCTCCCCGAGGGCTGCGAGGAATCGGATGTGGGTGCATACGTGCCAGGTATGCTCCAGGCGCTGATGGGACCGGAGGCCTTCCCTCGACCCCTGGAGTTGGATGGGGCACATAGAGCCCCCGCAAGGAAGCCCAGGACGGGCGACCGACCGAGGGCCTTGGTGGTCCGCTTTCACCGGCTGGCTGACCGGGAACGTGTGCTGCGATGGGCCAAGGCGGAGAGGAGCAGCAGATGGGAGAACTGCGAGGTGCGCATTTACCAGGACTTGGGAACGGAGCTGGCCAAGAGGCGTGCAGGATTCATCAAGGTAAAGGCAGCCCTCTACAAAAAGGTGGTGAGGTTTGGAATGCTGTATCCTGCAAAGCTTTGGGTTACGTTTGAGGAACTCCATCACTACTTCGAGACACCAGGACAGGTTTGGACTTTCATTAAAGATAAGGGACGAGATTCTCCGACCCCCCGCCGGGTCGGAGAATCGCCGGGGGCTGGCGTGAATCCCGCTCCCGCCGGTTGCCGAAGTCTCCGGCACCAGAGATTTTGTGGGGGCGGGAATCGCGCCGCGCCGGTTGGCGGGCCCCCCCCGCGCGATTCTCCGGCCAGGATGGGCCGAAGTCCCGCCGCTAAAATGCCTGTCCCGCCGGCGTAAATTAAACCACCTACCTTACCGGCTGGACAAGGCGGCGCGGGCGGGCTCCGGGGTCCTGGGGGAGGGGGGGGCGCGGGGCGATCTGGCCCCGGGGGGTGCCCCCACGGTGGCCTGGCCCGCGATCGGGGCCCATCGATCCGCTGGCGGGCCTGTGCCGTGGGGGCACTCTTTCCCTTCCGCCTCTGCCACGGTCTCCACCATGGCGGAGGCAGAAGAGACTCCCTCCACTGCGCATGCGTGGGAAGCTGTCAGCGGCCGCTGACGCTCCCGCGCATGCGCCGCCCGGAGATGTCATTTCCGCGCCAGCTGGCGGGGCACCAAAGGCCTTTCCCGCCAGCTGGCGGGGCGGAAATTCGTCCGGCGCCGACCTAGCCCCTCAATGTTGGGGCTCGGCCCCCAAAGATGCGGAGCATTGCGCACCTTTGGGGCGGCGCGATGCCCGTCTGATTTGCGCCGTTTTGTGCGCCAGTCGGCGGACATCGCGCCATTTCCGGAGAATTTCGCCCAAGAAGCTGGACTTGAACTAACGGACACTTAGTTTTTTCAGTGCTGTACAGTGGCGACAGTCTGTTAACCTAACTTGCTCTGACTAGGAGTGGACTTTTATTAAAAGAAGAAGCCTGGTGCGGCTATGCAGAGCTAGGTCGCATATTCGGTAGCTCCCGCTTGGAATGGACTTTTGGGCTCTTTTACCGGGCCCCCACGGCATTTGTTTGACATTTCCTGGTGTGGGAAGGAGACTGTAACATTCCCCTGACAGTGTCCCCCAGGAATGGTATGTCTTTTGGTTACCAGACCCGCCAGAAACAGTAAAAGATTTGCCTGTAACTGCAGGGGAGAGAGGAGCCTCTTACAGCATGCAGGCGGGGGAAGGGCAAGCTAAAACTGCAACCTGACTTGAGGGCCTCTAATAAAGGTGAATTCTAGCAACAGAGGGAACAATTGTGAAGAGATATACCAAGACCATTGAAGAAGCGGGGACGAGGCTTCCGGTGGCGGCCATGGAGGAGTAGGTCGCGCATTCGGCAGCTCCCGTCTGGAACGGACTGTCAGACCTTTTTCAGGAGTTTTCACAGACTTTTTGGGGCAGATTGGTGAAGCGAACACTGCCAAATGGATTCCCTCTCGAGACTTCCGGTTGCGGCTATGCGGAGCTAAGTCGAACATTCGGCGGCTCCCGCAAAAATGGACTTTTGTGCTCTTTTCAGGGCCCCCAAGGGCACTTTTTCGACGTTTCCCGGTGTGGGAGGGAGTTAATAAAAGCTCCCCGTCAGTATATGGCTTTAACTAGGAGCGGGGCGACAAAAAAGGTGGTGGTGGAACAGAAGAAGGGAGGGAAGAAGGACAAAATGGAGGCGGGCGGAGACCAGGCAGCGTGGAGGCAGTGGGCGGAGGAGCAACAGGAGGGTATCCAGCGCTGCCTCAGAGAGATTAAAACGGACCTGCTAGAGCCGATGAAGGCTTCTATTGATAAGCTGCTGGAGACACAGACGGCCCAGGGGGTGGCAATCCGAGAGGCTCGACAAAAGATCTCTGACAATGAGGATGAGATCTTAGGCCTGGCGGTAAAGGTGGAGGCGCACGAGGCGCTCCACAAGAAATGGCAGGAGCGGTTCGACGAGATGGAGAATCGGTCGAGGTAGAAGAATCTGCGGATTCTGGGCCTCCCGGAGGGGCTGGAGGGGCCGGACGTGGGGGCCTATGTGGTCACCATGTTGAACTCGCTGATGGGAGCGGGGTCCTTCCAGGGGCCCCTGGAACAGGAAGGGGCCCATAGAGTGTTGGCGAGGAGGCCCAAGGCTAACGAGCCTCCGCGGGCGGTGCTGGTGAGGTTCCATTGGTTCGTCGATCGGCAGTGTGTGCTCAGGTGGGCCAAGAAGGAGAGGAGCAGCAGGTGGGAGAACGTGGAGGTTCGGATATATCAGGACTGGAGTGCGGAGGTGGCGAAGAGGAGGGCCTGGTACAATCGAGCGAAGGCAGTGCTGCACAGGAAGGGGGTGAAGTTTGGCATGTTGCAGCCGGCGCGACTGTGGGTTACCTACAAGGACCAGCACCATTATTTTGAGTCTCCGGAGGAGGGGTGGGCCTTTGTTCAGGTCGAGAAGCTGGACACAGACTGAGGGTCGGGATGGGCGATTGGGGACTGCGGTGGATATGTTATGCCTATTTTTGGTTCGCGGGGGGGGGGCCTTTGCATTGTTTTGGGTTTCTTTTTCTCTGTGTTTTTCTCTTTTGGGTTGGGGAGGGTGGATGGGACGGGTTGGGCACTGTTTTGGTTGGTGGCGGGGCCTGGTAGGTGGAGACCGCGGGCTTTTTTCCCGCGCCGAAGACTGGGGGGGGGGCCAGGGAGGGGAAGCGAGGATTGTTTCCCGAGCTTAGAACGGAGGGGGGAGGGGGAGAGCTTGTTGATGGGGAGAGCCTGTTGATGGGGAGCGGGAGAGGAGGGTGTGCCACACAATGGGAGGAGTCGAAGGGGAGGCGGGAGTGGCCGGGGTCAGCTGGAGTCAGCTGACTTGCGGAAGTGCAATGGGGGGAGTAAACCAGCTAGGATGGGTCCTAGCCGGGGGGGCGGGGGGCGGAGAATCGAGTTGCTGCTGCTAAGGTCAAGGAGGAGCTGGAGCGAGTGGGGGGGGGGGGGTCGAGACGGGGGTATGCCGCTGTGGGGAACGGGCCGGGTGTGGGGTGCGGGCGCGTGGCTGGCCGAGGAGGGGTCATGGCTAGTCGGCGGGGGAGGGGGGCGGGTAGCCCCCTGATCCGGCTGATAACCTGGAATGTAAGGAGACTGAATGGGCCGGTTAAGCGGGCCCGCGTGTTCGCGCACCTGAAGGGGCTTAAGGCAGATGTGGTTATGCTCCAGGAGACACACCTGAAGGTGGCAGACCAGGTAAGACTGAGGAAAGGGTGGGTAGGTCAGGTGTTTCACTCGGGGCTAGATGCCAAAAATCGAGGGGTGGCGATCTTGGTGGGAAAGAAGGTGTCATTCGAGGCGTCGAGCATTGTGGCAGATAATGGCGGTAGGTACATAATGGTAAGTGGTAAGTTGCAGGGAGAGAGGGTGGTACTGGTCAATGTGTATGCTCCGAACTGGGACGATGCGAGTTTTATGTGACGTATGTTGGGTCGGATCCCAGACTTGGAAGTGGGGGGCCTGATAATGGGGGGAGACTTGAACACGGTGTTGGATCCGGCACTGGATCGCTCCAGGTCTAGGACGGGTAGGAAGCCGGCGGCGGCTAAAGTGTTGAGGGGATTTATGGACCAAATGAGAGGGGTGGACCCTTGGAGATTTGCAAGGCCGGGGCTAGGGAATTTTCATTCTTCTCACATGTCCATAAAGCTTATTCTCAAATCGACTTTTTCATTTTGAGGAGGGCGCTGATAGCGAGAGTAGAGGATACCGAGTATTCGGCAATAGCCATTTCGGACCACACCCCGCATTGGGTGGACTTGGAGATGGGGGAGGAGAGGGACCAGCGCCCGCTGTGGCGCTTGTAGGTGGGGCTGTTGGCGGACGAGGAGGTGAGCGAGCGGGTCCGAGGAAGTATAGAGAGGTACTTGGAGACCAACGACAACGGGGGGGTCCGAGTGGGGATGGTATGGGAGGCACTGAAGGCGGTGGTGAGAGGAGAGCTGATCTCCATCAGGGCCCACAAGGAGCAGAGGGAGCGGGGGGAGAGGGAGAGGCTGGTGGGGGAGATGGTGAGGGTAGACAGGAGGAATGCGTAAGAGCCTGAGGAAGGATTGTTGAGGAAGAGGCGCAGCCTCCAGGCCGAATTTGACCTGGTAACCACCAGGAAGGCGGAGGTGCAGTGGAGGAAGGCCCAGGGGGCGGTCTACAAGTATGGGGAAAAGGCAAGCCGGATGCTGGCGCATCAGCTTCGGAAGCGGGACGCAGCTAGGGAGATCGGGGGAGTTAAGGACAGGGGAGGGAGCGTGGTGCGGAGTGGGGTTGGCATCAATGGGGTCTTCAGGGACTTCTACGAGGAATTGTACCGATCCGAGCCCCCACGGGAGGAGGGAGGAATGGGCCGTTTCCTGGACCAATTGAGGTTTCCAAAGGTGGAAGAGGGACTGGTGGCGTGACTGGGGGCCCCGATTGGGCTGGAGGAGCTGATCAAAGGGATAGGAAGCATGCAGGCGGGGAAGGCACCGGGGCCGGACGGTTTCCCGGTCGAATTCTATTAAAAATATATGGACCTGTTGGGCCCGCTGTTAGTTAGGACTTTTAATGAGGCAAGGGAGGGGGGGGCTTTACCTCCGACGATGTCCCGGGCACTGATCTCCTTGATCCTGAAGCGGGACAAGGATCCCCTGCAATGTGGGTCTTACAGACCGATTTCCTTGCTAAATGTAGATGCTAAGGTGCTGGCGAAAGTCTTAGCCACGAGGATTGAGGATTGTGTGCCGCAGATCATCCATGAAGACCAGACGGGGTTTGTGAAGGGGAGACAGTTGAACGCGAATGTGCGGAGGCTTTTGAACATTATCATGATGCCGGCGAGGGAGGGGAGGCAGAGCTAGTGGTGGCGATGGACACTGAGAAAGCCTTCGACAGGGTAGAGTGGGGGTACCTGTGGGAGGTGCTGAAGAGGTTCGGGTTTGGGGAGGGGTTTGTCAGGTGGATTAGGCTGTTGTATGAGGTCCCGATGGCGAGTGTGGCCACAAATAGGAGGAGGTCCGAGTACTTTCGGTTGCACCGAGGGACGAGGCGGGGTGTCCCCTGTCCCCCCTGCTCTGGCGATTGAACCCCTGGCTATGGCACTGAGAGAGTCGAGGAACTGGAGGGGGTTGGTGCGGGGTGGGGAGGAGTATAGGATGTCGCTTTATGCGGACGACCTGCTGCTGTATGTGGCGGACCCGGTGGGAGGAATGCCAGAGGTAATGAGGATGCTTAGGGAATTCGGGGACTTTTCGGGGTACAACTCAATATGGGGAAGAGCGAGCTGTTCGTAGTTCAGCTAGGGGACCAGGAGAGGGGGATTGGCGAGCTCCCACTAAAAAGGGCGGAGAAGAGCTTCAGATATTTGGGGGTCCAGGTGGCCAGGAGCTGGGGGGCCCTGCTTAGGCTTAACTTTACAAGGCTGGTGGAGCAAATGGAGGAGGAGTTCAAGAGGTGGGACGCGTTGCCGCTGTCCTTGGCGCGCAGGGTGCAGTCAATCAAAATGATGGTGCTCCCAAGGTTTTTGTTCCTGTTCCAGTGCCTCCCCGTGTTTATCCCGAAGGCTTTTTTCAAGCGGGTTAACAGGAGTATAATGGGGTTTGTGTGGGCGCGAGGGACTCCGAGGGTGAGAAGGGTGTTCCTGGAGCGGAGTAGAGATAGGGGGGGGCTGGCGCTGCCCAACCTCTGTGGGTACTACTGGGCCGCCAATGCGACGATGGTGCGCAAGTGGGTGATGGAGGGGGAGGGGGCTGCATGGAAGAGGCTGGAGACGGCGTCCTGTGTGGGTACGAGTCTGGGGGCGCTGGCAACGGCGCCGCTGCCGCTCCCTCCAAGGAGGCATACCACGAGCCCGGTGGTGGTGGCGGCCCTCAAAATCTGGGGGCAGTGGAGGCGGCATAGGGGGGAAGTTAGGGCCTCGGCGTGGACCCCATTACGGGGGAACCACCAGTTTGCCACAGGAAGAACAGGTGGAGGGTTTTCGGGGTGGCACAGGGCAGGGATACGAAAGTTGGGGGACCTGTTTGTGGACGGGAAGTTCGCGAGCTTGGGTGAGCTGGAGGAGAAGTACGGGCTCCCCCCGGGGAACACCTTCAGGTACTTACAGGCAAGGTCATTTGCCAGACGGCAGGTGGTGGAATTCCCGCGGCTACTGCCACACACAGGGTGCTCTAGGGGGGGGTGGGTGGGAGTGGGGAAGATCTCGGAAACTTACCAGGTGATGCAGGAGGAGGAGGAGGCCTCGGTGGTGGAGTTGAAAGGTAAATGGGAGGAGGAGTTGGGAGAGGAGATCGAAGAGGGGACGTGGGCAGATGCCCTAGGGAGGGTGAATTCTTCCTATTCGTGGGTGAGGCTCAGACTCATACAGTTTAAGGTGCTGCACAGGGCACACATGACCGGGACAAGGATGAGCCGGTTCTTTGGGGGTGAGGACAGGTGTGTTAGGTGCTCAGGGAGCCCAGCAATTCACACCCATATGTTCTGGGCATGCCCAGCGCTGGAGGAATTTTGGAATGGCGTAGTGAGGACGGTGTCGAGGGTGGTAGGATCCAGGGTCAAACCGGGCTGGGGGCTCGCAATATTTGGGGTGGCCGAGGACCCGGGAATGCAGGAGGCGAAAGAGGCCGGAATTCTGGCCTTTGCGTCCCTGGTAGCCCGGCGAAGGGTTCTCCTTCAGTGGAAAGATGCGAGGCCCCCAAGCGTGGAATCCTGGATCAGCGATATGGCAGGGTTCATTAAATTGGAGAGGGTGAAATTCGCCTTGAGAGGGTCGGTGCAAGGGTTCTTTAGGCGGTGGCAACCGTTCTTAGACTTTCTGGCAGAACGATAGACATTGGTCAATGGCAGCAGCAGCTCGGGGGTTGTGGGGGGGGGGGGTTTACTTTACTTTACTTTTGTTTATGTTATTTACACTGGAGGGTCTGAGGGGGTGTATACACCTGTTATGTTAAGTCGGGGTGTTAATGTTAATTTATTATTTATGTACGGAGGGGAGGGGTTTGGGGGGTTGCTTTTTTAGATTGTGTTTTGTACTTAACCCTGTTGGGTTCTTTTTTCTTTCTCATTTTGTTATTGATATTTTATGAAAACCTTTAATAAAAATTATTTTTTTTTAAAAGAAGCTGGACTTGAACTAAAGGACTCTGGGCTCTCAGAGCTTTTGTGTGGCGGCGGTTTGTTAAATTATCCTGTACTGTAATGTTTTATCCAAGATTGTTTTCAGCCTGGACAGAGAGCGGGGGCTGGAGGGCGCACTGCTTAGGGTGTTTTGGGGAGTTTGCAACGGTTGGGGGGTTTGCATAGGGCCTTTTTTTTCTCTCTGTAAATGTTACAAATTTGTTTTAAATAAAAAATTTCAAAAAAAACCCAAAGGCAGACACAAGGGCAGCACAGTGTTACAGTGGTTAGCACTGCTGCCTACGGCGCTGAGGACTCGGGTTCGATCCTGGCCCCGGGTCACTGTTTGTGTGGAGTTTGCACATTGTCCCCGTGTCTGCGTGGGTTTCATTCCCACAACCCAAAGATGTGCAGGGTAGGTGGATTGGCCACGCTAAATTACCCCTTAATTGGAAAAAAAATAATTCGGTACTCTAAATTTATTTTAAAAAACAAGGGTAGACACTGTTCAACACCACCCTCAGTGTGCCACCGTCAGTGTGCCAGCCTCAGTGTGCCACCCTCAGTGTGCCACCCTCAATGTGCCAGCTTCAGTGTGCCACCCTCAGTGTGCCACCCTCAATGTGCCAGCTTCAGTGTGCCACCCTCAGTGTGCCACCCTCAGTGTGCCACCCTCAGTGTGCCACCCTCAATGTGCCAGCTTCAGTGTGCCACCCTCAGTGTGCCAGCCTCAGTGTGCCACCCTCAGTGTGCCAGCCTCAGTGTGCCACCCTCAGTGTGCCAGCCTCAGTGTGCCACCCTCAGTGTGCCAGCTCAACTTTGGTCACCTGAGGAGGAGAATGTTTGAAGACCTGGACCTCTGACCAGAGTACTTTAGAAAGTGGCCCTCGAAATAGTGAATGCATTGGTGGTCACCTTCCAAGATTGGAGGGTGGCTAATGTAACCCCACTATTTGAAAAGATGTAATAGCGGAGCACTTGGAAAACTGTGGCAGAATCGGGCAGAGTCAGCATGGATTTACTAAATGGAAATCATGCTTGGCAAATCTACTGGAATTCTTTGAAGATGTAACTAGTAGAGTTGGTGCAGGGAGCCAATGTATGTGTTCATTTCAGCTTAGAGAAGGCTTTTGACAAAGTGCTACATAGGAGGTTGGTGTTCAAAATTAAAGTGTATGTGGTTGAGGGTAGTGCATTGAAATGAATAGAAAACCGGTTGGCAGCCAGGAAACAAAGAGTAGGAATGAATGGTCTTTTTCCGAATGGCAAGCAGTGCCTAATGGGGAACCACAGGGATCGGTGCAGGAATCTCAGCTATTCATAATATATATTAATTATTTAGATGGTGGAATTAAATGTATTATCTCCAAATTTGCAGATGGCACAAAGCTGGGTGGGAGGGTGAGCTGTGAGGAGGATACAGAGATGCTTCAGTGTGATTTCGACAAGCTGATGAGTGGCAAATATATGATAGATGTCATATAATGCAGATAATTGTGACGTTATCCACTTTGGTAGCAACAGCAGAAGGCAGATTATTATCTAAATAGCTATAAATTGAAAGAGGCGAATGTGCGACGGGAACTGGGTGTTTTCATATAACAGTCACTGAAGGTAAGCATGCAGGTAAAAAAAGCAACTGGTATGTTGGCCATCATAGTGCGAGGATTTGAGTAGAGGAGCAGGAGTGTCTTGCTGCAATTATACAGGGCCTTGGTGCGACCACATCTGGAGTGTTGTGTGCCGTTTTGGTCTCCTTATCTGAGGAAAGGTGTTCTTGCTATAGAGGGAGTGCAACAAAGGTTTACCAGATTGATTCCTAGGATGGTGCGACTGACATATGAGGAGGGATTGAGTCGATTAAAATTATATTCGCTGGAGTTCAGAAAAATTAGGAGGGATCTCATAGAAATCTAAAAAATTCTAACAGAATTAGACAGGGTAGATGCAGGAAGGATGTTCTCGATGGAGGGGGAGTCCAGAACCAGGGGTCACAGTCTGAGGATATGGGGTTACACCATTTAGGACAGAGATGAGGAGAAATCTCTTCACCCATAGAGTGGTGAGCCTGTGCAATTCTCCACCATGGAAAGTAGCTGAGGACAAATCATTGTACAAGGCCACCCAAAGTGGTGGAAGAGCATCGGGGAATCGCTCCTCTGCCTTTTGGCTAAGATGAGCGTGAGGTCAGATGTAATGCCTGGATCTGATAAGTCTCTCTTGTGGGGACCATGAATTTGATTACATTTGAATTGTTTTTTGGAGCAGGCAATGAGCTAGATTCGGGGGTTGCCCCTGTCCACACTTTGAGCATTGGCTTTATAACTCTGATAAAGTAATTTTAAAAAAGCATCCGGGAAGGAGCTGAACACCTGGGGCGGGAATCTCCGCAAACTGGCGCGATGTCCGCTACCCAGCGCCAAACACGGCGCGGATCACTCCACGTCGGGCCGCCCCAAAGGTGCGGAAATCTCCGCACCATTGGAGGCCAAGCCGTCACCTTGAGGAGCTAGGCCCGCGCCGGAGTGGTTTCCGCTCCGCCAGCAGGCGGGAAAGGCCTTCGCCGGGCGACGCATGCGCGGGAGCGTCAGCAGCCGCTCACGGCATCCCCGCGCATGCGCAGGGGAGGGGGTCTCTTCCGCCTCCGCCATAGTGAAGACCATGGCGAAAGCGGAAGAAAAAGAGTGCCCCCCCCCCCAGGACCCCGGAGCCTGCCCGCGCAGCCTTGTCCCGCCGTTCAAAAGGAGGTCTAGTCCACACCGGCTAGCGAGGGTTGACAGCAGCTGGACTTCGGCCCATCGCGGGCCGGAGAATCGCCGGGGGTGGGCCCGCCGACCGGCGCGATTCCCGCCGACCGCCGCAGCACGAATCCCGCCCCCGCCGAATCTCTGGTGGCGGAGAATCCGGGACACGGGAAGGGCGGGATTCACGCCTGCCCCCGGCGATTCTCCGACCCGGTGGGGGGTCGGAGAATCGCGCCCCTTGTATTTCAGCGCGGAGAGCAAGCTGAAGCCAAACGTCAACAGCAAAAAGAACATGTGGCCACCCGGGCATCCCACCCTCTCGCTCCTCCAACCACTGTCTGTGTGGAGTTTACACATTCTCCCCATGTCTTTGACAAAGGTCATCTGGACTCAAAACGTTAGCTCTTTTCTCTCCGTACAGATGCTGCCAAACCTGCTGTGATTTTCCAGCATTTTATCTTTGGCTCCCCATGTCTGCGTGGGTTTCACCCCCACCACCCAAAGATGTGTAGGTTAGGTGGATGGGCCACAATAAATTACACCTTAATTTGAAAAAAAATGATTGGGCACACAAAATTAAAAAAAGAAAAAAAAAGAAGGGTGAAAAGGGACATTTTACCACAGCCACAGCCAGTCGAGTAAAATGTTCCTGTTGGCTCTCTTCACATTTTCAGTTTACATTGGCACTCCACCCAGTCCCTCCCCATCTATTCAGTCTCTCCCTGTTTACCCAATCCCTCCCAGTTTACTCAGTCTGACCCAGGCCACCCAATCCCTCCCAGTTCACCCAGTCTCTCCCAGTTTACCCAGTCCCTCCCAGTTTACCGAGTTAGTCCCAGTTCACTCTCTCTCTCCCAATTTACCCAAACTGTCCCAGTATACCCAGTCTGTCCCAGTATACCCAGTCTGTCCCAGTATACCCAGTCTGTCCCAGTTTACCCAGTCAGTCCCAGTTCACCCAGTCAGTCCCAGTTCACCCAGTCTGTCCCAGTTCACCCAGTCTGTCCCAGTTCACCCAGTCTGTCCCAGTTCACCCAGTCTGTCCCAGTTCACCCAGTCTGTCCCAGTTCACCCAGTCAGTCCCAGTTTACCGAGTCTGTCCCAGTTCACCCAGTCTGTCCCAGTTCACCCAGTCTGTCCCAGTTTACCCAGTCAGTCCCAGTTTACCGAGTCTGTCCCAGTTCACCCAGTCTGTCCCAGTTCACCCAGTCAGTCCCAGTTCACCCAGTCTGTCCCAGTTTACCCAGTCAGTCCCAGTTCACCCAGTCAGTCCCAGTTCACCCAGTCTGTCCCAGTTCACCCAGTCTGTCCCAGTTCACCCAGTCTGTCCCAGTTCACCCAGTCTGTCCCAGTTCACCCAGTCTGTCCCAGTTTACCCAGTCAGTCCCAGTTTACCGAGTCTGTCCCAGTTCACCCAGTCTGTCCCAGTTCACCCAGTCTGTCCCAGTTTACCCAGTCTGTCCCAGTTTACCCAGTCAGTCCCAGTTTACCCAGTCTGTCCCAGTTCATCCAGTCAGTCTCAGTTCAGCCAGTCAGTCCCAGTTTACCCAGTCTGTCCCAGTTTACCGAGTTAGTCCCAGTTCACCCAGTCTGTCCCAGTTCACCCAGTCAGTCCCAGTTCACCCAGTCAGTCCCAGTTTACCCAGTCAGTCCCAGTTCACCCAGTCTGTCCCAGTTTACCCAGTCAGTCCCAGTTCACCCAGTCTGTCCCAGTTTACCCAGTCTGTCCCAGTTTACCCAGTCAGTCCCAGTTCACCCAGTCAGTCCCAGTTTACCCAGTCAGTCCCAGTTCACCCAGTCTGTCCCAGTTTACCCAGTCAGTCCCAGTTCACCCAGTCTGTCCCAGTTTACCCAGTCAGTCCCAGTTCACCCAGTCAGTCCCAGTTCACCCAGTCAGTCCCAGTTTACCCAGTCAGTCCCAGTTTACCCAGTCTCTCCCAGTTTACCCAGTCAGTCCCAGTTCACCCAGTCTGTCCCAGTTCACCCAGTCAGTCCCAGTTCACCCAGTCTGTCCCAGTTCACCCAGTCTGTCCCGGTTCACCCAGTCTGTCCCTGTTTTCCCAGTCTGTCCCAGTTCACCCAGTCTGTCCCAGTTCACCCAGTCTGTCCCAGTTCACCCAGTCAGTCCCAGTTTACCCAGTCTGTCCCAGTTCACCCAGTCTGTCCCAGTTTACCCAGTCTCTCCCAGTTTACCCAGTCTGTCCCAGTTCACTCAGTCAGTCCCAGTTCACCCAGTCTGTCCCAGTTCACCCAGTCAGTCCCAGTTCACCCAATCTGTCCCAGTTCACCCAGTCTGTCCCAGTTCACCCAGTCAGTCCCAGTTTACCCAGTCAGTCCCAGTTTACCCAGTCTCTCCCAGTTTACCCAGTCAGTCCCAGTTCACCCAGTCTGTCCCAGTTCACCCAGTCAGTCCCAGTTCACCCAATCTGTCCCAGTTCACCCAGTCTGTCCCAGTTCACCCAGTCAGTCCCAGTTTACCCAGTCAGTCCCAGTTTACCCAGTCTCTCCCAGTTTACCCAGTCTCTCCCAGTTTACCCAGTCAGTCCCAGTTCACCCAGTCTGTCCCAGTTCACCCAGTCAGTCCCAGTTCACCCAATCTGTCCCAGTTCACCCAGTCTGTCCCAGTTCACCCAGTCAGTCCCAGTTTACCCAGTCTGTCCCAGTTCACCCAGTCTGTCCCAGTTTACCCAGTCTCTCCCAGTTTACCCAGTCAGTCCCAGTTCACCCAGTCTGTCCCAGTTCACCCAGTCAGTCCCAGTTCACCCAATCTGTCCCAGTTCACCCAGTCTGTCCCAGTTCACCCAGTCAGTCCCAGTTTACCCAGTCAGTCCCAGTTTACCCAGTCTCTCCCAGTTTACCCAGTCAGTCCCAGTTCACCCAGTCTGTCCCAGTTCACCCAGTCAGTCCCAGTTCACCCAATCTGTCCCAGTTCACCCAGTCTGTCCCAGTTCACCCAGTCAGTCCCAGTTTACCCAGTCAGTCCCAGTTTACCCAGTCTGTCCCAGTTCACCCAGTCAGTCCCAGTTCACCCAATCTGTCCCAGTTCACCCAGTCTGTCCCAGTTCACCCAGTCAGTCCCAGTTCACCCAGTCTGTCCCAGTTCACCCAGTCTGTCCCAGTTCACCCAGCCTGCCCCAGTTTACCCAGTCAGTCCCAGTTCACCCAGCCTGCCCCAGTTCACCCAGCCAGTCCCAGTTCACCCAGTCTGTCCCAGTTTACCCATTCAGTCCCAGTTCACCCAGTCTGTCCCAGTTCACCCAATCAGTCCCAGTTCACCCAGCCAGTCCCAGTTCACCCAGTCAGTCCCAGTTCACCCAGTCAGTCCCAGTTCACCCAGCCTGCCCCAGTTTACCCAGTCAGTCCCAGTTCACCCAGCCTGCCCCAGTTCACCCAGCCAGTCCCAGTTCACCCAGTCTGTCCCAGTTTACCCAGTCAGTCCCAGTTCACCCAGCCTGCCCCAGTTCACCCAGCCAGTCCCAGTTCACCCAGTCTGTCCCAGTTTACCCAGTCAGTCCCAGTTCACCCAGTCTGTCCCAGTTCACCCAATCAGTCCCAGTTCACCCAGCCAGTCCCAGTTCACCCAGTCTGTCCCAGTTCACCCAGCCTGTCCCAGTTCACCCAGTCAGTCCCAGTTTACCCAATCAGTCCCAGTTCACCCAGCCTGCCCCAGTTTACCCAGTCAGTCCCAGTTCACCCAGTCTGTCCCAGTTCACCCAGTCTGTCCCAGTTCACCGAGTCTGTCCCAGTTCACCCAGTCAGTCCCAGTTCACCCAGTCAGTCCCAGTTCACCCAGTCAGTCCCAGTTCACCCAGTCAGTCCCAGTTCACCCAGCCTGCCCCAGTTCACCCAGCCAGTCCCAGTTCACCCAGTCTGTCCCAGTTCACACAATCAGTCCCAGTTCACCCAGCCAGTCCCAGTTCACCCAGTCTGTCCCAGTTCACCCAGTCTGTCCCAGTTCACCCAATCTGTCCCAGTTCACCCAGTCAGTCCCAGTTCACCCAGTCAGTCCCAGTTCACCCAATCTGTCCCAGTTCACCCAGTCAGTCCCAGTTCAGCCAGTCAGTCCCAGTTCACCCAGTCTCTCCCAGTTCACCCAGTCTGTCCCAGTTCACCCAGTCAGTCCCAATTCATTCAGTCAGTCCCAGTTCAGCCAGTCAGTCCCAGTTCACCCAGTCTCTCCCAGTTCACCCAGTCTCTCCCAGTTCACCCATTCAGTCCCAGTTCACCCAGTCTGTCCCAGTTCACCCAATCAGTCCCAGTTCACCCAGCCAGTCCCAGTTCACCCAGTCTGTCCCAGTTCACCCAGTCTGTCCCAGTTCACCCAATCTGTCCCAGTTCACCCAGTCAGTCCCAGTTCACCCAGTCAGTCCCAGTTCACCCAGTCAGTCCCAGTTCACCCAATCTGTCCCAGTTCACCCAGTCAGTCCCAGTTCAGCCAGTCAGTCCCAGTTCACCCAGTCTCTCCCAGTTCACCCAGCCTGCCCCAGTTCACCCAGTCAGTCCCAATTCATTCAGTCAGTCCCAGTTCACCCAGTCAGTCCCAGTTCACCCAGTCTGTCCCAGTTTACCCAGTCAGTCCCAGTTCACCCAGTCAGTCCCAGTTCACCCAGTCTGTCCCAGTTCACCCAGTCACTCCCAGTTCACCCAGTCTGTCCCAGTTCACCCAGTCACTCCCAGTTCACCCAGTCTGTCCCAGTTCACCCAGTCAGTCCCAGTTCACCCAGTCAGTCCCAGTTTACCCAGTCAGTCCAAGTTCACCCAGTCTGTCCCAGTTCAACCAGTCAGTCCCAGTTCACCCAGTCAGTCCCAATTCATTCAGTCAGTCCCAGTTCACCCAGTCAGTCCCAGTTCACCCAGTCAGTCCCAGTTTACCCAGTCTGTCCCAGTTCACCCAGTCTGTCCCAGTTCACCCAGTCAGTCCCAGTTTACCCAGTCAGTCCCAGTTCACCCAGTCAGTCCCAGTTTACCCAGTCAGTCCCAGTTCACCCAGTCAGTCCCAGTTCACCCAGTCAGTCCCAGTTCACCCAGTCAGTCCCAGTTTACCCAGTCAGTCCCAGTTCACCCAGTCTGTCCCAGTTCACCCAGTCTGTCCCAGTTCACCCAATCTGTCCCAGTTCACCCAGTCAGTCCCAGTTTACCCAATCTGTCCCAGTTCACCCAGTCTGTCCCAGTTCACCCAGTCAGTCCCAGTTCACCCAGTCTGTCCCAGTTCACCCAGTCTGTCCCAGTTCACCCAATCTGTCCCAGATTACCCAGTCAGTCCCAGTTCACCCAGTCCGTCCCAGTTCACCCAGTCCGTCCCAGTTCACCCAGTCAGTCCCAGTTCACCCAGTCTGTCCCAGTTTACCCAGTCAGTCCCAGTTTACCCAATCTGTCCCGGTTCACCCAATCAGTCCCAGTTCACCCACTCTCTCCCAGTTCACCCAGTCTGGCCCAGTTCACCCAGTCTGGCCCAGTTCACCCAGTCTGTCCCAGTTCACCCAGTCTGGCCCAGTTCACCCAGTCTGTCCCAGTTCACCCAGTCTGTCCCAGTTCACCCAGTCTGTCCCAGTTTACCCAGTCTGTCCCAGTTCACCCAGTCTGTCCCAGTTTACCCAGCCTGTCCCAGTTCACCCAGTCTGTCCCAGTTTACCCAGTCTGTCACAGTTTACCCAGCCTGTCCCAGTTCACCCAGTTTGTCCCAGTTTACCCAGTCTGTCCCAGTTCACCCAATCTGTCCCGGTTCACGAAATCAGTCCCAGGTCACCCAGTCTGTCCCAGTTCACCCATTCAGTCCCAGTTTACCCAGTCTGTCCCAGTTCACCCAGTCTGTCCCAGTTTACCGAGTCAGTCCCAGTTCACCCAGTCTGTCCCAGTTTACCCAGTCTGTCCCAGTTTACCGAGTTAGTCCCAGTTCACCCAGTCTGTCCCAGTTCACCCAGCCTGTCCCAGTTTACCCAGCCTGTCCCAGTTCACCCAGTCAGTCCCAGTTCACCCAGTCTGTCCCAGTTCACCCAGTCAGTCCCAGTTCACCCAGTCTCTCCCAGTTTACCCAGTCCGTCCCAGTTTACCCAGTCAGTCCCAGTTCACCCAGTCAGTCCCAGTTCACCCAGTCAGTCCCAGTTTACCCAGTCAGTCCCAGTTCACCCAGTCAGTCCCAGTTTACCCAGTCAGTCCCAGTTCACCCAGTCTGTCCCAGTTCACCCAGTCTGTCCCAGTTCACCCAGTCAGTCCCAGTTCACCCAGTCTGTCCCAGTTCACCCAGCCTGCCCCAGTTTACCCAGTCAGTCCCAGTTCACCCAGCCTGCCCCAGTTCACCCAGCCAGTCCCAGTTCACCCAGTCTGTCCCAGTTTACCCATTCAGTCCCAGTTCACCCAGTCTGTCCCAGTTCACACAATCAGTCCCAGTTCACCCAGCCAGTCCCAGTTCACCCAGTCAGTCCCAGTTCACCCAGTCAGTCCCAGTTCACCCAGCCTGCCCCAGTTCACCCAGCCAGTCCCAGTTCACCCAGTCTGTCCCAGTTTACCCATTCAGTCCCAGTTCACCCAGTCTGTCCCAGTTCACCCAATCAGTCCCAGTTCACCCAGCCAGTCCCAGTTCACCCAGTCTGTCCCAGTTCACCCAGCCTGTCCCAGTTCACCCAGTCAGTCCCAGTTTACCCAATCAGTCCCAGTTCACCCAGCCTGCCCCAGTTTACCCAGCCAGTCCCAGTTCACCCAGTCTGTCCCAGTTCACCCAGCCTGTCCCAGTTCACCCAGTCAGTCCCAGTTTACCCAATCAGTCCCAGTTCACCCAGCCAGTCCCAGTTCACCCAGTCTGTCCCAGTTCACCCAGTCAGTCCCAGTTCACCCAGTCAGTCCCAGTTCACCCAGTCAGTCCCAGTTCACCCAGTCTGTCCCAGTTCACCCAGTCAGTCCCAGTTCACCCAGTCAGTCCCAGTTCACCCAGTCTGTCCCAGTTCACCCAGTCAGTCCCAGTTCACCCAGTCAGTCCCAGTTCACCCAGTCTGTCCCAGTTCACCCAATCAGTCCCAGTTCACCCAGCCAGTCCCAGTTCACCCAGTCTGTCCCAGTTCACCCAGTCTGTCCCAGTTTACCCAGTCAGTCCCAGTTCACCCAATCTGTCCCAGTTCACCCAGTCAGTCCCAGTTCAGCCAGTCAGTCCCAGTTCACCCAGTCTCTCCCAGTTCACCCAGTCTGTCCCAGTTCACCCAGTCAGTCCCAATTCATTCAGTCAGTCCCAGATCACCCAGTCAGTCCCAGTTCACCCAGTCTGTCCCAGTTCACCCAGTCTGTCCCAGTTTACCCAGTCTGTCCCAGTTTACGCAGTCTGTCCCAGTTTACCCAGTCTGCCCCAGTTCACCCAGTCTGTCCCAGTTCACCCAGTCTGTCCCAGTTTACCCAGTCTGTCCCAGTTCACCCAGTCTGTCCCAGTTTACCCAGTCAGTCCCAGTTTACCCAGTCAGTCCCAGTTTACCCAGTCTGTCCCAGTTTACCCAGTCTGCCCCAGTTCACCCAGTCTGTCCCAGTTCACCCAGTCTGTCCCAGTTTACCCAGTCTGTCCCAGTTCACCCAGTCTGTCCCAGTTTACCCAGTCAGTCCCAGTTTACCCAGTCAGTCCCAGTTTACCCAGTCTGTCCCAGTTTACCCAGTCTGTCCCAGTTCACCCAGTCTGTCCCAGTTCACCCAGTCTGTCCCAGTTCACCCAGTCTGTCCCAGTTTACCCAGTCTGTCCCAGTTCACCCAGTCTGTCCCAGTTTACCCAGTCTGTCCCAGTTCACCCAGTCTGTCCCAGTTTACCCAGTCTGTCCCAGTTTACCCAGTCTGTCCCAGTTTACACAGTCTGTCCCAGTTCACCCAGTCTCTCCCAGTTCACCCAGTCTGTCCCAGTTTACCCAGTCAGTCCCAGTTTACCCAGTCTGTCCCAGTTTACCCAGTCTGTCCCAGTTCACCCAGTCTGTCCCAGTTTACCCAGTCTGTCCCAGTTCACCCAGTCTGTCCCAGTTCATCCAGTCTGTCCCAGTTCACCCAGTCTGTCCCAGTTCACCCAGTCTGTCCCAGTTTACCCAGTCTGTCCCAGTTCACCCAGTCTGTCCCAGTTTACCGAGTCTGTCCCAGTTCACCCATTCAGTCCCAGTTTACCCAGTCTGTCCCAGTTCACCCAGTCTGTCCCAGTTTACCGAGTTAGTCCCAGTTCATTCAGTCTGCCCCAGTTCACCCAGTCTGTCCCAGTTCACCCATTCAGTCCCAGTTTACCCAGTCTGTCCCAGTTCACCCAGTCTGTCCCAGTTTACCGAGTTAGTCCCAGTTCATTCAGTCTGCCCCAGTTTACCCAGTCTGTCCCAGTTTACACAGTCTGTCCCAGTTCACCCAGTCTCTCCCAGTTCACCCAGTCTGTCCCAGTTTACCCAGTCAGTCCCAGTTTACCCAGTCTGTCCCAGTTTACCCAGTCTGTCCCAGTTCACCCAGTCTGTCCCAGTTCACCCAGTCTGTCCCAGTTTACCCAGTCTGTCCCAGTTCACCCAGTCTGTCCCAGTTCACCCAATCAGTCCCAGTTCACCCAGTCAGTCCCAGTTCACCCAGTCTGTCCCAGTTCACCCAGTCAGTCCCAGTTTACCGAGTTAGTCCCAGTTCACCCAATCAGTCCCAGTTTACCCAGTCTGTCCCAGTTTACCGAGTTAGTCCCAGTTCACCCAGTCTGTCCCAGTTCACCCAGCCTGTCCCAGTTTACCCAGCCTGTCCCAGTTCACCCAGTCAGTCCCAGTTCACCCAGTCTCTCCCAGTTTACCCAGTCTGTCCCAGTTCACCCAGTCAGTCCCAGTTCACCCAGTCCGTCCCAGTTTACCCAGTCAGTCCCAGTTCACCCAGTCAGTCCCAGTTCACCCAGTCAGTCCCAGTTCACCCAGTCTCTCCCAGTTTACCCAGTCCGTCCCAGTTTACCCAGTCAGTCCCAGTTCACCCAATCAGTCCCAGTTCACCCAGTCTGTCCCAGTTCACCCAGTCTGTCCCAGTTTACCGAGTTAGTCCCAGTTCACCCAATCAGTCCCAGTTCACCCAATCAGTCCCAGTTTACCCAGTCTGTCCCAGTTTACCGAGTTAGTCCCAGTTCACCCAGTCTGTCCCAGTTCACCCAGCCTGTCCCAGTTTACCCAGCCTGTCCCAGTTCACCCAGTCAGTCCCAGTTCACCCAGTCTCTCCCAGTTTACCCAGTCTGTCCCAGTTCACCCAGTCAGTCCCAGTTCACCCAGTCTCTCCCAGTTTACCCAGTCCGTCCCAGTTTACCCAGTCAGTCCCAGTTCACCCAGTCAGTCCCAGTTCACCCAGTCAGTCCCAGTTCACCCAGTCTCTCCCAGTTTACCCAGTCCGTCCCAGTTTACCCAGTCAGTCCCAGTTCACCCAGTCAGTCCCAGTTCACCCAGTCAGTCCCAGTTTACCCAGTCAGTCCCAGTTCACCCAGTCAGTCCCAGTTTACCCAGTCAGTCCCAGTTCACCCAGTCAGTCCCAGTTTACCCAGTCAGTCCCAGTTCACCCAGTCTGTCCCAGTTTACCCAGTCTGTCCCAGTTCACCCAGTCTGTCCCAGTTCACCCAGTCAGTCCCAGTTCACCCAGTCTGTCCCAGTTCACCCAGCCTGCCCCAGTTTACCCAGTCAGTCCCAGTTCACCCAGCCTGCCCCAGTTCACCCAGCCAGTCCCAGTTCACCCAGTCTGTCCCAGTTCACCCAGCCAGTCCCAGTTCACCCATTCAGTCCCAGTTCACCCAGTCTGTCCCAGTTCACCCAATCAGTCCCAGTTCACCCAGCCAGTCCCAGTTCACCCAGTCAGTCCCAGTTCACCCAGTCAGTCCCAGTTCACCCAGCCTGCCCCAGTTTACCCAGTCAGTCCCAGTTCACCCAGCCTGCCCCAGTTCACCCAGCCAGTCCCAGTTCACCCAGTCTGTCCCAGTTTACCCATTCAGTCCCAGTTCACCCAGTCTGTCCCAGTTCACCCAATCAGTCCCAGTTCACCCAGCCAGTCCCAGTTCACCCAGTCTGTCCCAGTTCACCCAGTCTGTCCCAGTTCACCCAGTCAGTCCCAGTTCACCCAGCCTGCCCCAGTTTACCCAGTCAGTCCCAGTTCACCCAGCCTGCCCCAGTTCACCCAGCCAGTCCCAGTTCACCCAGTCTGTCCCAGTTTACCCATTCAGTCCCAGTTCACCCAGTCTGTCCCAGTTCACCCAATCAGTCCCAGTTCACCCAGCCAGTCCCAGTTCACCCAGTCAGTCCCAGTTTACCCAATCAGTCCCAGTTCACCCAGCCTGCCCCAGTTTACCCAGTCTGTCCCAGTTCACCCAGTCAGTCCCAGTTCAGCCAGTCAGTCCCAGTTCACCCAGTCTCTCCCAGTTCACCCAGTCTGTCCCAGTTCACCCAGTCAGTCCCAATTCATTCAGTCAGTCCCAGATCACCCAGTCAGTCCCAGTTCACCCAGTCTGTCCCAGTTCACCCAGTCTGTCCCAGTTTACCCAGTCTGTCCCAGTTTACGCAGTCTGTCCCAGTTTACCCAGTCTGCCCCAGTTCACCCAGTCTGTCCCAGTTCACCCAGTCTGTCCCAGTTTACCCAGTCTGTCCCAGTTCACCCAGTCTGTCCCAGTTTACCCAGTCAGTCCCAGTTTACCCAGTCAGTCCCAGTTTACCCAGTCTGTCCCAGTTTACCCAGTCTGCCCCAGTTCACCCAGTCTGTCCCAGTTCACCCAGTCTGTCCCAGTTTACCCAGTCTGTCCCAGTTCACCCAGTCTGTCCCAGTTTACCCAGTCAGTCCCAGTTTACCCAGTCAGTCCCAGTTTACCCAGTCTGTCCCAGTTTACCCAGTCTGTCCCAGTTCACCCAGTCTGTCACAGTTCACCCAGTCTGTCCCAGTTCACCCAGTCTGTCCCAGTTTACCCAGTCTGTCCCAGTTCACCCAGTCTGTCCCAGTTTACCCAGTCTGTCCCAGTTCACCCAGTCTGTCCCAGTTTACCCAGTCTGTCCCAGTTTACCCAGTCTGTCCCAGTTTACACAGTCTGTCCCAGTTCACCCAGTCTCTCCCAGTTCACCCAGTCTGTCCCAGTTTACCCAGTCAGTCCCAGTTTACCCAGTCTGTCCCAGTTTACCCAGTCTGTCCCAGTTCACCCAGTCTGTCCCAGTTTACCCAGTCTGTCCCAGTTCACCCAGTCTGTCCCAGTTCATCCAGTCTGTCCCAGTTCACCCAGTCTGTCCCAGTTCACCCAGTCTGTCCCAGTTTACCCAGTCTGTCCCAGTTCACCCAGTCTGTCCCAGTTTACCGAGTCTGTCCCAGTTCACCCATTCAGTCCCAGTTTACCCAGTCTGTCCCAGTTCACCCAGTCTGTCCCAGTTTACCGAGTTAGTCCCAGTTCATTCAGTCTGCCCCAGTTCACCCAGTCTGTCCCAGTTCACCCATTCAGTCCCAGTTTACCCAGTCTGTCCCAGTTCACCCAGTCTGTCCCAGTTTACCGAGTTAGTCCCAGTTCATTCAGTCTGCCCCAGTTTACCCAGTCTGTCCCAGTTTACACAGTCTGTCCCAGTTCACCCAGTCTCTCCCAGTTCACCCAGTCTGTCCCAGTTTACCCAGTCAGTCCCAGTTTACCCAGTCTGTCCCAGTTTACCCAGTCTGTCCCAGTTCACCCAGTCTGTCCCAGTTCACCCAGTCTGTCCCAGTTTACCCAGTCTGTCCCAGTTCACCCAGTCTGTCCCAGTTCACCCAATCAGTCCCAGTTCACCCAGTCAGTCCCAGTTCACCCAGTCTGTCCCAGTTCACCCAGTCAGTCCCAGTTTACCGAGTTAGTCCCAGTTCACCCAATCAGTCCCAGTTTACCCAGTCTGTCCCAGTTTACCGAGTTAGTCCCAGTTCACCCAGTCTGTCCCAGTTCACCCAGCCTGTCCCAGTTTACCCAGCCTGTCCCAGTTCACCCAGTCAGTCCCAGTTCACCCAGTCTCTCCCAGTTTACCCAGTCTGTCCCAGTTCACCCAGTCAGTCCCAGTTCACCCAGTCCGTCCCAGTTTACCCAGTCAGTCCCAGTTCACCCAGTCAGTCCCAGTTCACCCAGTCAGTCCCAGTTCACCCAGTCTCTCCCAGTTTACCCAGTCCGTCCCAGTTTACCCAGTCAGTCCCAGTTCACCCAATCAGTCCCAGTTCACCCAGTCTGTCCCAGTTCACCCAGTCTGTCCCAGTTTACCGAGTTAGTCCCAGTTCACCCAATCAGTCCCAGTTCACCCAATCAGTCCCAGTTTACCCAGTCTGTCCCAGTTTACCGAGTTAGTCCCAGTTCACCCAGTCTGTCCCAGTTCACCCAGCCTGTCCCAGTTTACCCAGCCTGTCCCAGTTCACCCAGTCAGTCCCAGTTCACCCAGTCTCTCCCAGTTTACCCAGTCTGTCCCAGTTCACCCAGTCAGTCCCAGTTCACCCAGTCTCTCCCAGTTTACCCAGTCCGTCCCAGTTTACCCAGTCAGTCCCAGTTCACCCAGTCAGTCCCAGTTCACCCAGTCAGTCCCAGTTCACCCAGTCTCTCCCAGTTTACCCAGTCCGTCCCAGTTTACCCAGTCAGTCCCAGTTCACCCAGTCAGTCCCAGTTCACCCAGTCAGTCCCAGTTTACCCAGTCAGTCCCAGTTCACCCAGTCAGTCCCAGTTTACCCAGTCAGTCCCAGTTCACCCAGTCAGTCCCAGTTTACCCAGTCAGTCCCAGTTCACCCAGTCTGTCCCAGTTTACCCAGTCTGTCCCAGTTCACCCAGTCTGTCCCAGTTCACCCAGTCAGTCCCAGTTCACCCAGTCTGTCCCAGTTCACCCAGCCTGCCCCAGTTTACCCAGTCAGTCCCAGTTCACCCAGCCTGCCCCAGTTCACCCAGCCAGTCCCAGTTCACCCAGTCTGTCCCAGTTCACCCAGCCAGTCCCAGTTCACCCATTCAGTCCCAGTTCACCCAGTCTGTCCCAGTTCACCCAATCAGTCCCAGTTCACCCAGCCAGTCCCAGTTCACCCAGTCAGTCCCAGTTCACCCAGTCAGTCCCAGTTCACCCAGCCTGCCCCAGTTTACCCAGTCAGTCCCAGTTCACCCAGCCTGCCCCAGTTCACCCAGCCAGTCCCAGTTCACCCAGTCTGTCCCAGTTTACCCATTCAGTCCCAGTTCACCCAGTCTGTCCCAGTTCACCCAATCAGTCCCAGTTCACCCAGCCAGTCCCAGTTCACCCAGTCTGTCCCAGTTCACCCAGTCTGTCCCAGTTCAACCAGTCAGTCCCAGTTCACCCAGCCTGCCCCAGTTTACCCAGTCAGTCCCAGTTCACCCAGCCTGCCCCAGTTCACCCAGCCAGTCCCAGTTCACCCAGTCTGTCCCAGTTTACCCATTCAGTCCCAGTTCACCCAGTCTGTCCCAGTTCACCCAATCAGTCCCAGTTCACCCAGCCAGTCCCAGTTCACCCAGTCAGTCCCAGTTTACCCAATCAGTCCCAGTTCACCCAGCCTGCCCCAGTTTACCCAGTCTGTCCCAGTTCACCCAGTCAGTCCCAGTTCACCCAGTCAGTCCCAGTTCACCCAGCCTGCCCCAGTTCACCCAGCCAGTCCCAGTTCACCCAGTCTGTCCCAGTTTACCCATTCAGTCCCAGTTCACCCAGTCTGTCCCAGTTCACCCAATCAGTCCCAGTTCACCCAGCCAGTCCCAGTTCACCCAGTCTGTCCCAGTTCACCCAGTCTGTCCCAGTTTATCCAGTCAGTCCCAGTTCACCCAATCTGTCCCAGTTCACCCAGTCAGTCCCAGTTCAGCCAGTCAGTCCCAGTTCACCCAGTCTCTCCCAGTTCACCCAGTCAGTCCCAATTCATTCAGTCAGTCCCAGTTCACCCAGTCTGTCCCAGTTTACCCAGTCAGTCCCAGTTCACCCAGTCTGTCCCAGTTTACCCAGTCAGTCCCAGTTCACCCAGTCTGTCCCAGTTTACCCAGTCAGTCCCAGTTCACCCAGTCTGTCCCAGTTCACCCAGTCAGTCCCAATTCATTCAGTCAGTCCCAGTTCACCCAGTCTGTCCCAGTTCACCCAGTCACTCCCAGTTCACCCAGTCTGTCCCAGTTCACCCAGTCAGTCCCAGTTCACCCAGTCAGTCCCAATTCATTCAGTCAGTCCCAGTTCACCCAGTCTGTCCCAGTTCACCCAGTCACTCCCAGTTCACCCAGTCTGTCCCAGTTCACCCAGTCAGTCCCAGTTCACCCAGTCAGTCCCAGTTCACCCAGTCTGTCCCAGTTCACCCAGTCAGTCCCAGTTCACCCAGTCAGTCCCAATTCATTCAGTCAGTCCCAGTTCACCCAGTCAGTCCCAGTTCACCCAGTCAGTCCCAGTTTACCCAGTCAGTCCCAGTTCACCCAGTCTGTCCCAGTTCACCCAGTCTGTCCCAGTTCACCCAATCAGTCCCAGTTCACCCAGTCAGTCCCAGTTCACCCAGTCAGTCCCAGTTCACCCAGTCTGTCCCAGTTCACCCAGTCAGTCCCAGTTCACCCAGTCTGTCCCAGTTCACCCAGTCTGTCCCAGTTCACCCAATCTGTCCCAGATTACCCAGTCAGTCCCAGTTCACCCAGTCCGTCCCAGTTCACCCAGTCCGTCCCAGTTCACCCAGTCAGTCCCAGTTCACCCAGTCTGTCCCAGTTTACCCAGTCAGTCCCAGTTTACCCAATCTGTCCCGGTTCACCCAATCAGTCCCAGTTCACCCACTCTCTCCCAGTTCACCCAGTCTGGCCCAGTTCACCCAGTCTGGCCCAGTTCACCCAGTCTGTCCCAGTTCACCCAGTCTGTCCCAGTTTGCCCAGTCTGTCCCAGTTCACCCAGTCTGTCCCAGTTCACCCAGTCTGTCCCAGTTTACCCAGTCAGTCCCAGTTTACCCAGTCTGTCCCAGTTCATCCAGTCAGTCCCAGTTTACCCAGTCAGTCCCAGTTCACCCAGTCTGTCCCAGTTCACCCAGTCTGTCCCAGTTTACCCAGTCTGTCCCAGTTTACCCAGTCTGTCACAGTTTACCCAGCCTGTCCCAGTTCACCCAGTCTGTCCCAGTTTACCCAGTCTGTCACAGTTTACCCAGCCTGTCCCAGTTCACCCAATCTGTCCCGGTTCACGAAATCAGTCCCAGGTCACCCAGTCTGTCCCAGTTCACCCAGTCTGTCCCAGTTCACCCATTCAGTCCCAGTTTACCCAGTCTGTCCCAGTTCACCCAGTCTGTCCCAGTTTACCGAGTTAGTCCCAGTTCACCCAGTCTGTCCCAGTTCACCCAGTCTGTCCCAGTTTACCGAGTTAGTCCCAGTTCACCCAATCAGTCCCAGTTCACCCAGTCTGTCCCAGTTTACCCAGTCTGTCCCAGTTTACCGAGTTAGTCCCAGTTCACCCAGTCTGTCCCAGTTCACCCAGCCAGTCCCAGTTTACCCAGCCTGTCCCAGTTCACCCAGTCAGTCCCAGTTCACCCAGTCTCTCCCAGTTTACACAGTCTGTCCCAGTTCACCCAGTCAGTCCCAGTTCACCCAGTCTCTCCCAGTTTACCCAGTCCGTCCCAGTTTACCCAGTCAGTCCCAGTTCACCCAGTCAGTCCCAGTTCACCCAGTCTGTCCCAGTTCACCCAGTCTGTCCCAGTTCACCCAGTCAGTCCCAGTTCACCCAGTCTGTCCCAGTTCACCCAGCCTGCCCCAGTTTACCCAGTCAGTCCCAGTTCACCCAGCCTGCCCCAGTTCACCCAGCCAGTCCCAGTTCACCCAGTCTGTCCCAGTTTACCCATTCAGTCCCAGTTCACCCAGTCTGTCCCAGTTCACCCAATCAGTCCCAGTTCACCCAGCCAGTCCCAGTTCACCCAGTCAGTCCCAGTTCACCCATAAAGTCCCAGTTCACCCAGCCTGCCCCAGTTTACCCAGTCAGTCCCAGTTCACCCAGCCTGCCCCAGTTCACCCAGCCAGTCCCAGTTCACCCAGTCTGTCCCAGTTTACCCATTCAGTCCCAGTTCACCCAGTCTGTCCCAGTTCACCCAATCAGTCCCAGTTCACCCAGCCAGTCCCAGTTCACCCAGTCTGTCCCAGTTCACCCAGCCTGTCCCAGTTCACCCAGTCAGTCCCAGTTTACCCAATCAGTCCCAGTTCACCCAGCCTGCCCCAGTTTACCCAGTCAGTCCCAGTTCACCCAGTCTGTCCCAGTTCACCCAGTTCACCCAGTCTGTCCCAGTTCACCCAGTCAGTCCCAGTTCACCCAGTCAGTCCCAGTTCACCCAGTCAGTCCCAGTTCACCCAGCCTGCCCCAGTTCACCCAGCCAGTCCCAGTTCACCCAGTCTGTCCCAGTTTACCCATTCAGTCCCAGTTCACCCAGTCTGTCCCAGTTCACCCAATCAGTCCCTGTTCACCCAGCCAGTCCCAGTTCACCCAGTCTGTCCCAGTTCACCCAGTCTGTCCCAGTTTACCCAGTCAGTCCCAGTTCACCCAATCTGTCCCAGTTCACCCAGTCAGTCCCAGTTCAGCCAGTCAGTCCCAGTTCACCCAGTCTCTCCCAGTTCACCCAGTCTGTCCCAGTTCACCCAGTCAGTCCCAATTCATTCAGTCAGTCCCAGTTCACCCAGTCAGTCCCAGTTCACCCAGTCTGTCCCAGTTTACCCAGTCAGTCCCAGTTCACCCAGTCTGTCCCAGTTTACCCAGTCAGTCCCAGTTCACCCAGTCAGTCCCAGTTCACCCAGTCAGTCCCAGTTCACCCAGCCTGTCCCAGTTCACCCAGTCAGTCCCAATTCATTCAGTCAGTCCCAGTTCACCCAGTCTGTCCCAGTTCACCCAGTCACTCCCAGTTCACCCAGTCTGTCCCAGTTCACCCAGTCAGTCCCAGTTCACCCAGTCAGTCCCAATTCATTCAGTCAGTCCCAGTTCACCCAGTCAGTCCCAGTTCACCCAGTCAGTCCCAGTTTACCCAGTCAGTCCCAGTTCACCCAGTCTGTCCCAGTTCACCCAGTCAGTCCCAGTTCACCCAGTCAGTCCCAATTCATTCAGTCAGTCCCAGTTCACCCAGTCAGTCCCAGTTTACCCAGTCAGTCCCAGTTCACCCAGTCTGTCCCAGTTCACCCAGTCAGTCCCAGTTCACCCAGTCAGTCCCAATTCATTCAGTCAGTCCCAGTTCACCCAGTCAGTCCCAGTTTACCCAGTCAGTCCCAGTTCACCCAGTCTGTCCCAGTTCACCCAGTCTGTCCCAGTTCACCCAATCTGTCCCAGTTCACCCAGTCAGTCCCAGTTCACCCAGTCAGTCCCAGTTCACCCAGTCTGTCCCAGTTCACCCAGTCAGTCCCAGTTCACCCAGTCTGTCCCAGTTCACCCAGTCTGTCCCAGTTCACCCAATCTGTCCCAGATTACCCAGTCAGTCCCAGTCCACCCAGTCCGTCCCAGTTCACCCAGTCCGTCCCAGTTCACCCAGTCAGTCCCAGTTCACCCAGTCTGTCCCAGTTTACCCAGTCAGTCCCAGTTTACCCAATCTGTCCCGGTTCACCCAATCAGTCCCAGTTCACCCACTCTCTCCCAGTTCACCCAGTCTGGCCCAGTTCACCCAGTCTGGCCCAGTTCACCCAGTCTGTCCCAGTTCACCCAGTCTGGCCCAGTTCACCCAGTCTGTCCCAGTTCACCCAGTCTGTCCCAGTTTGCCCAGTCTGTCCCAGTTCACCCAGTCTGTCCCAGTTCACCCAGTCTGTCCCAGTTTACCCAGTCTGTCCCAGTTCACCCAGTCTGTCCCAGTTTACCCAGTCTGTCCCAGTTTACCCAGTCTGTCACAGTTTACCCAGCCTGTCCCAGTTCACCCAGTCTGTCCCAGTTTACCCAGTCTGTCACAGTTTACCCAGCCTGTCCCAGTTCACCCAGTTTGTCCCAGTTTACCCAGTCTGTCCCAGTTCACCCAATCTGTCCCGGTTCACGAAATCAGTCCGAGGTCACCCAGTCTGTCCCAGTTCACCCAGTCTGTCCCAGTTCACCCAGCCTGTCCCAGTTCACCCAGTCAGTCCCAGTTTACCCAATCAGTCCCAGTTCACCCAGCCTGCCCCAGTTTACCCAGTCAGTCCCAGTTCACCCAGTCTGTCCCAGTTCACCCAGTCTGTCCCAGTTCACCCAGTCTGTCCCAGTTCACCCAGTCAGTCCCAGTTCACCCAGTCAGTCCCAGTTCACCCAGTCAGTCCCAGTTCACCCAGCCTGCCCCAGTTCACCCAGCCAGTCCCAGTTCACCCAGTCTGTCCCAGTTTACCCATTCAGTCCCAGTTCACCCAGTCTGTCCCAGTTCACCCAATCAGTCCCAGTTCACCCAGCCAGTCCCAGTTCACCCAGTCTGTCCCAGTTCACCCAGTCTGTCCCAGTTTACCCAGTCAGTCCCAGTTCACCCAATCTGTCCCAGTTCACCCAGTCAGTCCCAGTTCAGCCAGTCAGTCCCAGTTCACCCAGTCTCTCCCAGTTCACCCAGTCTGTCCCAGTTCACCCAGTCAGTCCCAATTCATTCAGTCAGTCCCAGTTCACCCAGTCAGTCCCAGTTCACCCAGTCTGTCCCAGTTTACCCAGTCAGTCCCAGTTCACCCAGTCTGTCCCAGTTTACCCAGTCAGTCCCAGTTCACCCAGTCAGTCCCAGTTCACCCAGTCAGTCCCAGTTCACCCAGTCTGTCCCAGTTCACCCAGTCAGTCCCAATTCATTCAGTCAGTCCCAGTTCACCCAGTCTGTCCCAGTTCACCCAGTCACTCCCAGTTCACCCAGTCTGTCCCAGTTCACCCAGTCAGTCCCAGTTCACCCAGTCAGTCCCAATTCATTCAGTCAGTCCCAGTTCACCCAGTCAGTCCCAGTTCACCCAGTCAGTCCCAGTTTACCCAGTCAGTCCCAGTTCACCCAGTCTGTCCCAGTTCACCCAGTCAGTCCCAGTTCACCCAGTCAGTCCCAATTCATTCAGTCAGTCCCAGTTCACCCAGTCAGTCCCAGTTCACCCAGTCAGTCCCAGTTCACCCAGTCTGTCCCAGTTCACCCAGTCTGTCCCAGTTCACCCAATCTGTCCCAGTTCACCCAGTCAGTCCCAGTTCACCCAGTCAGTCCCAGTTCACCCAGTCTGTCCCAGTTCACCCAGTCAGTCCCAGTTCACCCAGTCTGTCCCAGTTCACCCAGTCTGTCCCAGTTCACCCAATCTGTCCCAGATTACCCAGTCAGTCCCAGTTCACCCAGTCCGTCCCAGTTCACCCAGTCCGTCCCAGTTCACCCAGTCAGTCCCAGTTCACCCAGTCTGTCCCAGTTTACCCAGTCAGTCCCAGTTTACCCAATCTGTCCCGGTTCACCCAATCAGTCCCAGTTCACCCACTCTCTCCCAGTTCACCCAGTCTGGCCCAGTTCACCCAGTCTGGCCCAGTTCACCCAGTCTGTCCCAGTTCACCCAGTCTGGCCCAGTTCACCCAGTCTGTCCCAGTTCACCCAGTCTGTCCCAGTTTGCCCAGTCTGTCCCAGTTCACCCAGTCTGTCCCAGTTCACCCAGTCTGTCCCAGTTTACCCAGTCTGTCCCAGTTTACCCAGTCTGTCCCAGTTCACCCAGTCTGTCCCAGTTTACCCAGTCTGTCCCAGTTCACCCAGTCTGTCCCAGTTTACCCAGTCTGTCCCAGTTTACCCAGTCTGTCACAGTTTACCCAGCCTGTCCCAGTTCACCCAGTCTGTCCCAGTTTACCCAGTCTGTCACAGTTTACCCAGCCTGTCCCAGTTCACCCAGTTTGTCCCCGTTTACCCAGTCTGTCCCAGTTCACCCAATCTGTCCCGGTTCACGAAATCAGTCCCAGGTCACCCAGTCTGTCCCAGTTCACCCAGTCTGTCCCAGTTCACCCAGTCTGTCCCAGTTCACCCAATCTGTCCCGGTTCACCCAATCAGTGCCAGTTCACCCAGTCCCTCCCAGTTCACCCAGTCTCTCCCAGTTCACCCAGTCAGTCCCAGTTCACCCAGTCAGTCCCAGTTCACCCAGTCTGTCCCAGTTCACCCAGTCTGTCCCAGTTCACCCAGTCTGTCCCAGTTCACCCAGCCTGTCCCAGTTCACCCAGTCTGTCCCAGTTCACCCAATCTGTCCCGGTTCACCCAATCAGTCCCAGTTTACCCAGTCTCTCCCAGTTTACCCAGTCAGTCGCAGTTCACCCAGTCTGTCACAGTTCACCCAGTCTGTCCCAGTTTACCCAGTCTGTCCCGGTTCACCCAGTCAGTCCCAGTTCACCCAGTCTGTCCCAGTTTACCCAGTCAGTCCCAGTTCACCCAATCTGTCCCAGTTTACCCAGTCAGTCCCAGTTCACCCAGTCCGTCCCAGTTCACCCAGTCCGTCCCAGTTTACCCAGTCAGTCCCAGTTCACCCAGTCTGTCACAGTTCACCTAGTCTCTCCCAGTTTACCCAGTCAGTCCCAGTTCACCCAGCCTGTCCCAGTTTACCGAGTCTGTCCCAGTTCACCCAATCAGTCCCAGTTCACCCAGTCTGTCCCAGTTCACCCAGTCTGTCCCAGTTCACCCATTCAGTCCCAGTTCACCCAGTCTGTCCCAGTTCACCCAGTCAGTCCCAGTTCACCCAGTCTGTCCCAGTTCACCCAGTCTGTCCCAGTTCACCCAATCAGTCCCAGTTTACCCAGTCTGTCCCAGTTCATCCAGTCTGTCCCAGTTCACCCAGTCTGTCCCAGTTCACCCAGTCTGTCCCAGTTTACCCATTCAGTCCCAGTTCACCCAGTCTGTCCCAGTTCACCCAGTCTGTCCCAGTTCACCCAGTCTGTCCCAGTTCACCCAATCAGTCCCAGTTCACCCAGCCTGTCCCAGTTTACCCATTTTTTTTACGCAGAGGGTAGTGGGTGCCTGGAACTCACTACCGGAGGAGGTAGTGGAAGCAGGGACGATAGGGACATTTAAGGGGCATCTTGACAAATATATGAATAGGATGGGAATAGAAGGATACGGACCCAGGAAGTGTAGAAGATTGTAGTTTAGTCGGGCAGTATGGTCGGCACGGGCTTGGAGGGCCGAAGGGCCTGTTCCTGTGCTGTACATTTCTTTGTTCTTTGTTTGTTCTTTGTTCAGTCCCAGTTCACCCAGTCTGTCCCAGTTCACCCAGCCTGTCCCAGTTTACCCAGTCTGTCCCAGTTCACCCAGTCTGTCCCAGTTCACCCAATCAGTCCCAGTTCACCCAGCCTGTCCCAGTTCACCCAGTCAGTCCCAGTTTACCCAGTCTGTCCCACTTTACCCATTTTTTTTACGCAGAGGGTAGTGGGTGCCTGGAACTCACTAGGGGAGGAGGTAGTGGAAGCAGGGACGATAGGGACATTTAAGGGGCATCTTGACAAATATATGAATAGGATGGGAATAGAAGGATACGGACCCAGGAAGTGTAGAAGATTGTAGTTTAGTCGGGCAGTATGGTCGGCACGGGCTTGGAGGGCCGAAGGGCCTGTTCCTGTGCTGTACATTTCTTTGTTCTTTGTTTGTTCTTTGTTCAGTCCCAGTTCACCCAGTCTGTCCCAGTTCACCCAATCAGTCCCAGTTCACCCAGCCTGCCCCAGTTTACCCAGTCAGTCCCAGTTCACCCAGTCTGTCCGAGTTCACCCAGTCAGTCCCAGTTCACCCAGTCTGTCCCAGTTCACCCAGTCTCTCCCAGTTCACCCAATCTGTCCCAGTTCACCCAGTCAGTCCCAGTTCACCCAGTCAGTCCCAGTTCACCCAGTCAGTCCCAGTTCACCCAGCCTGCCCCAGTTCACCCAGCCAGTCCCAGTTCACCCAGTCTGTCCCAGTTTACACATTCAGTACCAGTTCACCCAGTCAGTCCCAGTTCACCCAGTCAGTCCCAGTTCACCCAGCCAGTCCCAGTTCACCCAGTCAGTCCCAGTTCACCCAGCCTGCCCCAGTTTACCCAGTCTGTCCCAGTTCACCCAGTCAGTCCCAGTTCACCCAGCCAGTCCCAGTTCACCCAGTCAGTCCCAGTTCACCCAGCCTGCCCCAGTTTACCCAGTCTGTCCCGGTTCACCCAGTCTGGCCCAGTTCACCCAGTCTGTCCCAGTTCACCCAGTCAGTCCCAGTTCACCGAGTCTGTCCCAGTTCACCCAGTCTGGCCCAGTTCACCCAGTCAGTCCCAGTTCACCCAGTCAGTCCCAGTTTACCGAGTCTGTCCCAGTTCACTCAGTCAGTCCCAGTTCACCCAGTCAGTCCCAGTTCACCCAATCAGTCCCAGTTCACCCAATCAGTCCCAGTTCACCCAGTCAGTCCCAGTTCACCCAGTCTGTCCCAGTTCACCCAGTCTGTCCCAGTTTACCGAGTTAGTCCCAGTTCACCCAATCAGTCCCAGTTCACCCAGTCTGTCCCAGTTTACCCAGTCAGTCCCAGTTTACCGAGTTAGTCCCAGTTCACCCAGTCTGTCCCAGTTCACCCAGCCTGTCCCAGTTCACCCAGTCAGTCCCAGTTCACCCAGTCTCTCCCAGTTTACCCAGTCTGTCCCAGTTTACCGAGTTAGTCCCAGTTCACCCAATCAGTCCCAGTTCACCCAGTCTGTCCCAGTTTACCCAGTCAGTCCCAGTTTACCGAGTTAGTCCCAGTTCACCCAGTCTGTCCCAGTTTACCCAGCCTGTCCCAGTTCACCCAGTCAGTCCCAGTTCACCCAGTCTCTCCCAGTTTACCCAGTCTGTCCCAGTTTACCCAGTCCGTCCCAGTTTACCCAGTCAGTCCCAGTTCACCCAGTCAGTCCCAGTTCACCCAGTCAGTCCCAGTTCACCCAGTCAGTCCCAGTTCACCCAGTCAGTCCCAGTTTACCCAGTCAGTCCCAGTTCACCCAGTCTGTCCCAGTTTACCCAGTCTGTCCCAGTTTACCCATTCAGTCCCAGTTCACCCAATCAGTCCCAGTTCACCCAGTCTGTCCCAGTTCACCCAATCAGTCCCAGTTCACCCAGTCTGTCCCAGTTCACCCAGTCAGTCCCAGTTCACCCAGTCTGTCCCAGTTCAACCAGTCTGTCCCAGTTCACCCAGTCAGTCCCAGTTCACCCAGTCTGTCCCAGTTCACCCAGTCAGTCCCAGTTCACCCAGTCTGTCCCAGTTCACCCAGTCAGTCCCAGTTCACCCAGTCTGTCCCAGTTCACCCAGTCAGTCCCAGTTCACCCAGTCTGTCCCAGTTTACCCATTTTTTTTACGCAGAGGGTAGTGGGTGCCTGGAACTCACTACCGGAGGAGGTCGTGGAAGCAGGGACGATAGGGACATTTAAGGGGCATCTTGACAAATATATGAATAGGATGGGAATAGAAGGATACGGACCCAGGAAGTGTAGAAGATTGTAGTTTAGTCGGGCAGTATGGTCGGCACGGGCTTGGAGGGCCGAAGGGCCTGTTCCTGTGCTGTACATTTCTTTGTTCTTTGTTTGTTCTTTGTTCAGTCCCAGTTCACCCAGCCTGTCCCAGTTCACCCAGTCAGTCCCAGTTTACCCAATCAGTCCCAGTTCACCCAGCCTGCCCCAGTTTACCCAGTCAGTCCCAGTTCACCCAGTCTGTCCCAGTTCACCCAGTCTGTCCCAGTTCACCCAGTCAGTCCCAGTTCACCCAGTCAGTCCCAGTTCACCCAGTCAGTCCCAGTTCACCCAGCCTGCCCCAGTTCACCCAGCCAGTCCCAGTTCACCCAGTCTGTCCCAGTTTACCCATTCAGTCCCAGTTCACCCAGTCTGTCCCAGTTCACCCAATCAGTCCCAGTTCACCCAGCCAGTCCCAGTTCACCCAGTCAGTCCCAGTTCACCCAGCCTGCCCCAGTTTACCCAGTCAGTCCCAGTTCACCCAGTCAGTCCCAGTTCACCCAATCTGTCCCAGTTCACCCAGTCAGTCCCAGTTCAGCCAGTCAGTCCCAGTTCACCCAGTCTCTCCCAGTTCACCCAGTCTGTCCCAGTTCACCCAGTCAGTCCCAATTCATTCAGTCAGTCCCAGTTCACCCAGTCAGTCCCAGTTCACCCAGTCAGTCCCAGTTCACCCAGTCAGTCCCAGTTCACCCAGTCTGTCCCAGTTCACCCAGCCTGCCCCAGTTCACCCAGTCTGTCCCAGATTACCCAGTCAGTCCCAGTTCACCCAGTCCGTCCCAGTTCACCCAGTCCGTCCCAGTTCACCCAGTCAGTCCCAGTTCACCCAGTCTGTCCCAGTTTACCCAGTCAGTCCCAGTTTACCCAATCTGTCCCGGTTCACCCAATCAGTCCCAGTTCACCCACTCTCTCCCAGTTCACCCAGTCTGGCCCAGTTCACCCAGTCTGTCCCAGTTCACCCAGTCTGGCCCAGTTCACCCAGTCTGTCCCAGTTCACCCAGTCTGTCCCAGTTTGCCCAGTCTGTCCCAGTTCACCCAGTCTGTCCCAGTTCACCCAGTCTGTCCCAGTTTACCCAGTCTGTCACAGTTTACCCAGCCTGTCCCAGTTCACCCAGTCTGTCCCAGTTTACCCAGTCTGTCACAGTTTACCCAGCCTGTCCCAGTTCACCCAGTTTGTCCCAGTTTACCCAGTCTGTCCCAGTTCACCCAATCTGTCCCGGTTCACAAAATCAGTCCCAGGTCACCCAGTCTGTCCCAGTTCACCCAGTCTGTCCCAGTTCACCCAGTCTGTCCCAGTTCACCCAATCTGTCCCGGTTCACCCAATCAGTGCCAGTTCACCCAGTCTCTCCCAGTTCACCCAGTCTCTCCCAGTTCACCCAGTCAGTCCCAGTTCACCCAGTCTGTCCCAGTTCACCCAGTCTGTCCCAGTTCACCCAGTCAGTCCCAGTTCACCCAGTCTGTCCCAGTTCACCCAGTCTGTCCCAGTTTACCCAGTCCGTCCCAGTTCACCCAGTCTGTCCCAGTTCACCCAGTCTGTCCCAGTTCACCCAGCCTGTCCCAGTTCACCCAGTCTGTCCCAGTTCACCCAATCTGTCCCGGTTCACCCAATCAGTCCCAGTTTATCCAGTCTCTCCCAGTTCACCCAGTCAGTCCCAGTTCACCCAGTCAGTCCCAGTTTACCCAGTCAGTCCCAGTTCACCCAGTCTCTCCCAGTTCACCCAGTCAGTCCCAGTTCACCCAGTCTGTCCCAGTTCACCCAGTCTGTCCCAGTTTACCCAGTCAGTCCCAGTTCACCCAATCTGTCCCAGTTCACCCAGTCAGTCCCAGTTCACCCAGTCCGTCCCAGTTCACCCAGTCCGTCCCAGTTTACCCAGTCAGTCCCAGTTCACCCAGTCTGTCACAGTTCACCTAGTCTCTCCCAGTTTACCCAGTCAGTCACAGTTCACCCAGTCCGTCCCAGTTCACCCAGTCTGTCCCAGTTCATCCAGTCAGTTCCAGTTTACCCAGTCTGTCCCAGTTCACCCAGTCTGTCCCAGTTCACCCAGTCTGTCCCAGTTCACCCAGTCAGTCCCAGTTCACCCAGTCTGTCCCAGTTCACCAAGTCAGTCCCAGTTCACCCAGTCAGTCCCAGTTCACCAAGTCAGTCCCAGTTCACCCAGTCAGTCCCAGTTCACCCAGTCAGTCCCAGTTCACCAAGTCAGTCCCAGTTCACCCAGTCAGTCCCAGTTCACCAAGTAAGTCCCAGTTCAACCAGTCAGTCCCAGTTCACCCAGTCAGTCCCAGTTCACCAAGTCAGTCCCAGTTCACCCAGTCAGTCCCAGTTCACCCAGTCAGTCCCAGTTCACCCAGTCAGTCCCAGTTCACCCAGTCAGTCCCAGTTCACCCAGTCAGTCCCAGTTCACCCAGTCTGTCCCAGTTTACCCAGTCTGTCCCAGTTCACCCAGTCTGTCCCAGTTCACCCAGTCTGTCCCAGTTCACCCAGTCTGTCCCAGTTCACCCAACCTGTCCCAGTTTACCCAGTCTGTCCCAGTTCACCCAATCAGTCCCAGTTTATCCAGTCTGTCCCAGTTCACCCAGTCAGTCCCAGTTCACCCAGTCTGTCCCAGTTCACCCAGTCTGTCCCAGTTCACCCAGTCAGTCCCAGTTTACCCAGTCAGTCCCAGTTCACCCAGTCCTTCCCAGTTCACCCAGTCTGTCCCAGTTCATCCAGTCAGTTCCAGTTGAACCAGTCTGTCCCAGTTCACCCAATCAGTCCCAGTTCACCCAACCTGTTCCAGTTCACCCAATCAGTCCCAGTTCACCCAGACTGTCCCAGTTCACACAGTCTGTCCCAGTTTACCCAGTCTGTCCCAGTTCATTCAGTCTGTCCCAGTTCACCCAGTCTGTCCCAGTTCACCCAGTCGGTCCCAGTTCACCCAGTCTGTCCCAGTTTACCGAGTTAGTCCCAGTTCATTCAGTCTGCCCCAGTTCACCCAGCCTGTCCCAGTTTACCCAGTCTGTCCCAGTTCACCCAGTCTGTCCCAGTTCACCCAGTCTGTCCCAGTTCACCGAGTCTGTCCCAGTTCACCCAGTCAGTCCCAGTTCACCCAGTCAGTCCCAGTTCACCCAGTCTGTCCCAGTTTACCGAGTTAGTCCCAGTTCATTCAGTCTGTCCCAGTTCACCCAGTCTGTCCCAGTTCACCCAGTCTGTCCCAGTTCACCCTCCCTCTCCCAGTTTAACCAGCCAGTCCCAGTTTACCCAGTCTGTCCCAGTTCACCCAGTCAGTCCCAGTTCACCCAGTCTGCCCCAGTTGACCCAGTCTGTCCCAGTTCACCCAGTCTGTCCCAGTTCATTCAGTCTGCCCCAGTTCACCCAGTCTGTCCCAGTTTACCCAGTCTGTCCCAGTTCATTCAGTCTGTCCCAGTTTACCCAGTCTGTCCCGGTTCACCCAGTCAGTCCCAGTTCACCCAGTCTGCCCCAGTTGACCCAGTCTGTCCCAGTTCACCCAGTCTGTCCCAGTTCATTCAGTCTGCCCCAGTTCACCCAGTCTGTCCCAGTTTACCCAGTCTGTCCCAGTTCATTCAGTCAGTCCCAGTTTACCCAGTCTGTCCCAGTTCACCGAGTCTGTCCCAGTTCACCCAGTCAGTCCCAGTTCACCCAGTCTGTCCCAGTTCACTCTCTCTCTCCCAATTTACCCAAACTGTCCCAGTATACCCAGTCTGTCTCAGTTCACGCAGTCTGTCCCAGTTCATCCAGTCTGTCCCAGTTTACCCATTCAGTCCCAGTTCACCCAGCCTGTCCCAGTATACCCAGTCTGTCTCAGTTCACGCAGTCTGTCCCAGTTCACCCAGTCTGTCCCAGTTTACCCAGTCAGCCCCAGGTCACCCAGTCTGTCCCAGTTCACCCAGTCTGTCCCAGTTCACCCAGCCTGTCCCAGTTCACCCAGTCAGTCCCAGTTCACCCAGTCTGTCCCAGTTTACCCATTCAGTCCCAGTTCACCCAGTCTGTCCCAGTTCACCCAGTCAGTCCCAGTTCACCCAGCATGTCCCAGTTCACCCAGCCTGTCCCAGTTTACCGAGTCTGTCCCAGTTTACCCATTCAGTCCCAGTTCACCCAGTCTGTCCCAGTTTACCCAGTCAGTCCCAGTTCACCCAATCAGTCCCAGTTCACCCAGTCTGTCCCAGTTCACCCAGTCTGTCCCAGTTCACCCAGTCTGTCCCAGTTCACCCATTCAGTCCCAGTTCACCCAGTCTGTCCCAGTTCACCCAATCAGTCCCAGTTCACCCAGTCTGTCCCAGTTCACCCAGTCTGTCCCAGTTCATCCAGTCTGTCCCAGTTCACCCAGTCTGTCCCAGTTCACCCAGTCTGTCCCAGTTTACCCATTCAGTCCCAGTTCACCCAGTCTGTCCCAGTTCACCCAGTCTGTCCCAGTTCACCCAGTCTGTCCCAGTTCACCCAATCAGTCCCAGTTCACCCAGCCTGTCCCAGTTTACCCATTTTTTTTACGCAGAGGGTAGTGGGTGCCTGGAACTCACTACCGGAGGAGGTAGTGGAAGCAGGGACGATAGGGACATTTAAGGGGCATCTTGACAAATATATGAATAGGATGGGAATAGAAGGATACGGACCCAGGAAGTGTAGAAGATTGTAGTTTAGTCGGGCAGTATGGTCGGCACGGGCTTGGAGGGCCGAAGGGCCTGTTCCTGTGCTGTACATTTCTTTGTTCTTTGTTTGTTCTTTGTTCAGTCCCAGTTCACCCAGTCTGTCCCAGTTCACCCAGTCTGTCCCAGTTCACCCAGCCTGTCCCAGTTCACCCAGTCAGTCCCAGTTCACCCAGCCTGCCCCAGTTTACCCAGTCAGTCCCAGTTCACCCAGTCTGTCCCAGTTCACTCAGTCAGTCCCAGTTCACCCAGTCTGTCCCAGTTCACCCAGTCTGTCCCAGTTCACCCAATCAGTCCCAGTTCACCCAGCCTGTCCCAGTTCACCCAGTCAGTCCCAGTTTACCCAGTCTGTCCCAGTTTACCCATTTTTTTTACGCAGAGGGTAGTGGGTGCCTGGAACTCACTAGGGGAGCAGGCAGTGGAAGCAGGGACGATAGGGACATTTAAGGGGCATCTTGACAAATATATGAATAGGATGGGAATAGAAGGATACGGACCCAGGAAGTGTAGAAGATTGTAGTTTAGTCGGGCAGTATGGTCGGCACGGGCTTGGAGGGCCGAAGGGCCTGTTCCTGTGCTGTACATTTCTTTGTTCTTTGTTTGTTCTTTGTTCAGTCCCAGTTCACCCAGTCAGTCCCAGTTTACCCAGTCAGTCCCAGTTTACCCAATCAGTCCCAGTTCACCCAGTCAGTCCCAGTTCACCCAGCCTGCCCCAGTTTACCCAGTCAGTCCCAGTTCACCCAGTCTGTCCCAGTTCACCCAGTCTGTCCCAGTTCACCCAGTCTGTCCCAGTTCACCCAGTCTCTCCCAGTTCACCCAATCTGTCCCAGTTCACCCAGTCAGTCCCAGTTCACCCAGTCAGTCCCAGTTCACCCAGTCAGTCCCAGTTCACCCAGCCTGCCCCAGTTCACCCAGCCAGTCCCAGTTCACCCAGTCTGTCCCAGTTTACACATTCAGTCCCAGTTCACCCAGTCTGTCCCAGTTCACCCAGTCAGTCCCAGTTCACCCAGTCTGTCCCAGTTCACCCAGTCAGTCCCAGTTCACCCAGTCTGTCCCAGTTTACCCATTCAGTCCCAGTTCACCCAATCAGTCCCAGTTCACCCAGTCTGTCCCAGTTCACCCAATCAGTCCCAGTTTACCCATTCAGTCCCAGTTCACCCAGTCAGTCCCAGTTTACCCAATCAGTCCCAGTTCACCCAGCCTGCCCCAGTTTACCCAGTCAGTCCCAGTTCACCCAGTCTGTCCCAGTTCACCCAGTCTGTCCCAGTTCACCCAGTCAGTCCCAGTTCACCCAGTCAGTCCCAGTTCACCCAGTCAGTCCCAGTTCACCCTGTCTGTCCCAGTTTACCCATTCAGTCCCAGTTCACCCAGTCTGTCCCAGTTCACCCAATCAGTCCCAGTTCACCCAGCCAGTCCCAGTTCACCCAGTCAGTCCCAGTTCACCCAGCCTGCCCCAGTTTACCCAGTCAGTCCCAGTTCACCCAGTCTGTCCCAGTTCACCCAGTCTGTCCCAGTTTACCCAGTCAGTCCCTGTTCACCCAATCTGTCCCAGTTCACCCAGTCAGTCCCAGTTCACCCAGTCAGTCCCAGTTCACCCAGTCTCTCCCAGTTCACCCAGTCAGTCCCAATTCATTCAGTCAGTCCCAGTTCACCCAGTCAGTCCCAGTTCACCCAGTCTGTCCCAGTTCACACAATCTGTCCCAGTTCACCCAGTCAGTCCCAGTTCACCCAGTCAGTCCCAGTTCACCCAGTCAGTCCCAGTTCGCCCAGTCTCTCCCAGTTCACCCAGTCAGTCCCAATTCATTCAGTCAGTCCCAGTTTACCCAGTCAGTCCCAGTTCACCCAATCTGTCCCAGTTCACCCAGTCAGTCCCAGTTCACCCAGTCAGTCCCAGTTCACCCAGTCTCTCCCAGTTCACCCAGTCAGTCCCAATTCATTCAGTCAGTCCCAGTTCACCCAGTCAGTCCCAGTTCACCCAGTCTGTCCCAGTTCACACAATCTGTCCCAGTTCACCCAGTCTGTCCCAGTTCACCCAGTCAGTCCCAGTTCACCCAGTCTGTCCCAGTTTACCCAGTCAGTCCCAGTTCACCCAGTCTGTCCCAGTTCACCCAGTCTGTCCCAGTTCACCCAGCCTGTCCCAGTTCACCCAGTCAGTCCCAGTTCACCCAGTCAGTCCCAGTTCACCCAGTCTGTCCCAGTTCACCCAGTCAGTCCCAATTCATTCAGTCAGTCCCAGTTCACCCAGTCAGTCCCAGTTCACCCAGTCAGTCCCAGTTCACCCAGTCTGTCCCAGTTCACCCAGTCAGTCCCAGTTCACCCAGTCAGTCCCAATTCATTCAGTCAGTCCCAGTTTACCCAGTCAGTCCCAGTTTACCCAGTAAGTCCCAGTTCACCCAGTCTGTCCCAGTTCACCCAGTCTGTCCCAGTTCACCCAATCTGTCCCAGTTCACCCAGTCAGTCCCAGTTCACCCAGTCAGTCCCAGTTCACCCAGTCTGTCCCAGTTCACCCAGCCTGCCCCAGTTCACCCAGTCTGTCCCAGATTACCCAGTCAGTCCCAGTTCACCCAGTCCGTCCCAGTTCACCCAGTCCGTCCCAGTTCACCCAGTCAGTCCCAGTTCACCCAGTCTGTCCCAGTTTACCCAGTCAGTCCCAGTTTACCCAATCTGTCCCGGTTCACCCAATCAGTCCCAGTTCACCCACTCTCTCCCAGTTCACCCAGTCTGGCCCAGTTCACCCAGTCTGTCCCAGTTTACCCAGTCAGTCCCAGTTCACCGAGTCTGTCCCAGTTCACCCAGTCTGGCCCAGTTCACCCAGTCTGTCCCAGTTCACCCAGTCTGTCCCAGTTTACCCAGTCTGTCACAGTTTACCCAGCCTGTCCCAGTTCACCCAGTCTGTCCCAGTTTACCCAGTCTGTCACAGTTTACCCAGCCTGTCCCAGTTCACCCAGTTTGTCCCAGTTTACCCAGTCTGTCCCAGTTCACCCAATCTGTCCCGGTTCACGAAATCAGTCCCAGGTCACCCAGTCTGTCCCAGTTCACCCAGTCTGTCCCAGTTCACCCAATCTGTCCCGGTTCACCCAATCAGTGCCAGTTCACCCAGTCTCTCCCAGTTCACCCAGTCTCTCCCAGTTCACCCAGTCAGTCCCAGTTCACCCAGTCTGTCCCAGTTCACCCAGTCTGTCCCAGTTCACCCAGTCAGTCTCAGTTTACCCAGTCTGTCCCAATTTACCCAGTCCGTCCCAGTTCACCCAGTCAGTCCCAGTTCACCCAGTCTGTCCCAGTTCACCCAGTCTGTCCCAGTTCACCCAGTCTGTCCCAGTTTACCCAGTCTGTCCCAGTTCACCCAGTCTGTCCCGGTTCACCCCGTCTGTCCCAGTTTACCCAGTCCGTCCCAGTTCACCCAGTCCGTCCCAGTTTACCCAGTCAGTCCCAGTTCACCCAGTCTGTCACAGTTCGCCTAGTCTCTCCCAGTTTACCCAGTCAGTCCCAGTTCACCCAGTCCGTCCCAGTTCACCCAGTCTGTCCCAGTCCATCCAGTCAGTTCCAGTTTACCCAGTCTGTCCCAGTTCACCCAGTCTGTCCCAGTTCACCCAGTCAGTCCCAGTTCACCCAGTCTGTCCCAGTTCACCAAGTCAGTCCCAGTTCACCCAGTCAGTCCCAGTTCACCAACTCAGTCCCAGTTCACCCAGTCAGTCCCAGTTCACCCAGTCAGTCCCAGTTCACCAAGTCAGTCCCAGTTCACCCAGTCAGTCCCAGTTTACCCAGTCTGTCCCAGTTCACCCAGTCTGTCCCAGTTTACCCAGTCTGTCCCAGTTCACCCAGTCTGTCCCAGTTCACCCAGTCTGTCCCAGTTCACCCAACGTGTCCCAGTTTACCCAGTCTGTCCCAGTTCACCCAATCAGTCCCAGTTTATCCAGTCTGTCCCAGTTCACCCAGTCAGTCCCAGTTCACCCAGTCTGTCCCAGTTCACCCAGTCTGTCCCAGTTCACCCAGTCAGTCCCAGTTTACCCAGTCAGTCCCAGTTCACCCAGTCAGTCCCAGTTTACCCAGTCTGTCCCAGTTCACCCAGTCAGTCCCAGTTCACCCAGTCTGTCCCAGTTCACCCAGTCTGTCCCAGTTCACCCAGTCAGTCCCAGTTTACCCAGTCTGTCCCAGTTCACCCAGTCAGTTCCAGTTGAACCAGTCTGTCCCAGTTCACCCAGTCTGTCCCAGTTCATCCAGTCAGTTCCAGTTGAACCAGTCTGTCCCAGTTTACCCAGTCTGTCCCAGTTCACCCAACCTGTCCCAGTTCACCCAATCAGTCCCAGTTCACCCAGTCTGTCCCAGTTCACACAGTCTGTCCCAGTTTACCCAGTCTGTCCCAGTTCATTCAGTCTGTCCCAGTTCACCCAGTCTGTCCCAGTTCACCCAGTCGGTCCCAGTTCACCCAGTCTGTCCCAGTTTACCGAGTTAGTCCCAGTTCATTCAGTCTGCCCCAGTTCACCCAGCCTGTCCCAGTTTACCCAGTCTGTCCCAGTTCACCCAGTCTGTCCCAGTTCACCCAGTCAGTCCCAGTTCACCCAGTCAGTCCCAGTTCACCCAGTCTGTCCCAGTTCACCCTCCCTCTCCCAGTTTAACCAGCCAGTCCCAGTTTACCCAGTCTGTCCCAGTTCACCCAGTCAGTCCCAGTTCACCCAGTCTGCCCCAGTTGACCCAGTCTGTCCCAGTTCACCCAGTCTGTCCCAGTTCATTCAGTCTGTCCCAGTTTACCCAGTCTGTCCCGGTTCACCCAGTCAGTCCCAGTTCACCCAGTCTGCCCCAGTTGACCCAGTCTGTCCCAGTTCACCCAGCCAGTCCCAGTTTACCCAGTCTGTCCCAGTTCATTCAGTCTGTCCCAGTTTACCCAGTCTGTCCCGGTTCACCCAGTCAGTCCCAGTTCACCCAGTCTGCCCCAGTTGACCCAGTCTGTCCCAGTTCACCCAGTCTGTCCCAGTTCATTCAGTCTGCCCCAGTTCACCCAGTCTGTCCCAGTTTACCCAGTCTGTCCCAGTTCATTCAGTCTGCCCCAGTTCACCCAGTCTGTCCCAGTTTACCCAGTCTGTCCCAGTTCATTCAGTCAGTCCCAGTTTACCCAATCTGTCCCAGTTCACCGAGTCTGTCCCAGTTCACCCAGTCAGTCCCAGTTCACCCAGTCTGTCCCAGTTCACTCTCTCTCTCCCAATTTACCCAAACTGTCCCAGTATACCCAGTCTGTCTCAGTTCACGCAGTCTGTCCCAGTTCACCCAGTCTGTCCCAGTTTACCCATTCAGTCCCAGTTCACCCAGCCTGTCCCAGTTTACCCAGTCAGCCCCAGGTCACCCAGTCTGTCCCAGTTCACCCAGTCTGTCCCAGTTCACCCAGCCTGTCCCAGTTCACCCAGTCAGTCCCAGTTCACCCAGTCAGTCCCAGTTCACCCAGCCTGTCCCAGTTCACCCAGCCTGTCCCAGTTTACCGAGTCTGTCCCAGTTTACCCATTCAGTCCCAGTTCACCCAGTCTGTCCCAGTTTACCCAGTCAGTCCCAGTTCACCCAGTCTGTCCCAGTTCACCCAGTCTGTCCCAGTTCACCCAGTCTGTCCCAGTTCACCCATTCAGTCCCAGTTCACCCAGTCTGTCCCAGTTCACCCAATCAGTCCCAGTTCACCCAGTCTGTCCCAGTTCACCCAGTCTGTCCCAGTTCACCCAGTCTGTCCAAGTTCACCCAGTCTGTCCCAGTTTACCCATTCAGTCCCAGTTCACCCAGTCTGTCCCAGTTCACCCAGTCTGTCCCAGTTCACCCAGTCTGTCCCAGTTCACCCAATCAGTCCCAGTTCACCCAGCCTGTCCCAGTTTACCCATTTTTTTTACGCAGAGGGTAGTGGGTGCCTGGAACTCACTACCGGAGGAGGTAGTGGAAGCAGGGACGATAGGGACATTTAAGGGGCATCTTGACAATATATGAATGGGATGGGAATAGAAGGATACGGACCCAGGAAGTGTAGAAGATTGTAGTTTAGTCGGGCAGTATGGTCGGCACGGGCTTGGAGGGCCGAAGGGCCTGTTCCTGTGCTGTACATTTCTTTGTTCTTTGTTTGTTCTTTGTTCAGTCCCAGTTCACCCAGTCTGTCCCAGTTCACCCAGTCTGTCCCAGTTCACCCAGCCTGTCCCAGTTCACCCAGTCAGTCCCAGTTCACCCAGCCTGCCCCAGTTTACCCAGTCAGTCCCAGTTCACCCAGTCTGTCCCAGTTCACTCAGTCAGTCCCAGTTTACCCAATCAGTCCCAGTTCACCCAGCCTGTCCCAGTTCACCCAGTCAGTCCCAGTTCACCCAGTCTCTCCCAGTTTACCCAGTCTGTCCCAGTTCACCCAATCAGTCCCAGTTCACCCAGCCTGTCCCAGTTCACCCAATCAGTCCCAGTTCACCCAGTCTGTCCCAGTTCACCCAGTCTGTCCCAGTTCACCCAATCAGTTCCAGTTCACCCAGCCTGTCCCAGTTCACCCAGTCAGTCCCAGTTCACCCAGTCTGTCCCAGTTTACCCATTTTTTTTACGCAGAGGGTAGTGGGTGCCTGGAACTCACTAGGGGAGGAGGTAGTGGAAGCAGGGACGATAGGGACATTTAAGGGGCATCTTGACAAATATATGAATAGGATGGGAATAGAAGGATACGGACCCAGGAAGTGTAGAAGATTGTAGTTTAGTCGGGCAGTATGGTCGGCACGGGCTTGGAGGGCCGAAGGGCCTGTTCCTGTGCTGTACATTTCTTTGTTCTTTGTTTGTTCTTTGTTCAGTCCCAGTTCACCCAGTCTGTCCCAGTTCACCCAGCCTGCCCCAGTTTACCCAGTCAGTCCCAGTTCACCCAGTCTGTCCCAGTTCACCCAGCCTGCCCCAGTTCACCCAGTCAGTCCCAGTTCACCCAGTCTGTCCCAGTTCACCCAGTCTGTCCCAGTTCACCCAGTCTGTCCCAGTTCACCCAGTCTCTCCCAGTTCACCCAATCTGTCCCAGTTCACCCAGTCAGTCCCAGTTCACCCAGTCAGTCCCAGTTCACCCAGTCAGTCCCAGTTCACCCAGCCTGCCCCAGTTCACCCAGCCAGTCCCAGTTCACCCAGTCTGTCCCAGTTTACACATTCAGTCCCAGTTCACCCAGTCTGTCCCAGTTCACCCAGCCTGCCCCAGTTTACCCAGTCTGTCCCAGTTCACCCAGTCAGTCCCAGTTCACCCAATCTGTCCCGGTTCACCCAGTCTGGCCCAGTTCACCCAGTCTGTCCCAGTTCACCCAGTCAGTCCCAGTTCACCGAGTCTGTCCCAGTTCACCCAGTCTGGCCCAGTTCACCCAGTCAGTCCCAGTTCACCCAGTCTGTCCCAGTTCACCCAGTCAGTCCCAGTTCACCCAATCTGTCCCGGTTCACCCAATCAGTCCCTGTTCACCCAGTCTGGCCCAGTTCACCCAGTCTGTCCCAGTTCACCCAGTCTGTCCCAGTTTACCCAGTCTGTCCCAGTTCACCCAGTCTGGCCCAGTTCACCCAGTCTGTCCCAGTTCACCCAGTCAGTCCCAGTTCACCGAGTCTGTCCCAGTTCACCCAGTCTGTCCCAGTTCACCCAGTCAGTCCCAGTTTACCGAGTCTGTCCAAGTTCACCCAGTCAGTCCCAGTTCACCCAGTCTGTCCCAGTTCACCCAGTCAGTCCCAGTTCACCCAGTCTGGCCCAGTTCACCCAGTCTGTCCCAGTTCACCCAGTCAGTCCCAGTTCACCGAGTCTGTCCCAGTTCACCCAGTCTGTCCCAGTTCACCCAGTCTGTCCCAGTTTACCCAGTCTGTCCCAGTTTACCCATCCTGTCACAGTTTACCCATCCTGTCACAGTTTACCCAGTCTGTCCCAGTTCACCCAGTCTGTCCCAGTTTACCCAGTCAGTCCCAGTTCAACCAATCAGTCCGAGTTCACCGAGTCTGGCCAAGTTCACCCAGTCTGGCCCAGTTCACCCAGTCAGTCCCAGTTTACCGAGTCTGTCCAAGTTCACCCAGTCTGTCCCAGTTCAACCAATCAGTCCGAGTTCACCGAGTCTGGCCAAGTTCACCCAGTCTGGCCCAGTTCACCCAGTCTGTCCCAGTTCACCCAGTCAGTCCCAGTTTACCGAGTCTGTCCAAGTTCACCCAGTCTGTCCCAGTTCACCCAGTCAGTCCCAGTTCACCCAGTCTGTCCCAGTTTATCCAGTCTCTCCCAGTTCACCCAGTCAGTCCCAGTTCACCCAGTCTGTCCCAGTTTATCCAGTCTCTCCCAGTTCACCCAGTCTGCCCCAGTTCACCCAGTCAGTCCCAGTTCACCCAGTCTGTCCCAGTTTATCCAGTCTCTCCCAGTTCACCCAGTCTGCCCCAGTTCACCCAGTCAGTCCCAGTTCACCCAGTCTGTCCCAGTTCACCCAGTCTGTCCCAGTTTATCCAGTCTCTCCCAGTTCACCCAGTCTCTCCCAGTTTACCCAGTCTGTCCCAGTTCACCCAGTCTGTCCCAGTTTACCCAGTCTGTCCCAGTTCACCCAGTCTCTCCCAGTTCACCCAGTCTCTCCCAGTTCACCCAGTCTGTCCCAGTTCACCCAGTCTGTCCCAGTTCACCCAGTCAGTCCCAGTTCACCCAATCTGTCCCAGTTCACCCAGTCTGTCCCAGTTCACCCAGTCAGTCCCAGTTCACCCAGTCTGTCCCAGTTCACCCAGTCTCTCCCAGTTTACCCAGTCAGTCCCAGTTCACCCAGTCAGTCCCAGTTCACCCATACCGTCCCAGTTTACCCAGTCAGTCCCAGTTCACCCAGTCAGTCCCAGTTCACCCAGTCAGTCCCAGTTCACCCAGTCAGTCCCAGTTCACCCAGTCTGTCCCAGTTCACCCAGTCTCTCCCAGTTTACCCAGTCAGTCCCAGTTCACCCAGTCAGTCCCAGTTCACCCATACCGTCCCAGTTTACCCAGTCAGTCCCAGTTTACCCAGTCAGTCCCAGTTCACCCAGTCCGTCCCAGTTTACCCAGTCAGTCCCAGTTCACCCATACCGTCCCAGTTTAACCAGTCAGTCCCAGTTCACCCAGTCAGTCCCAGTTCACCCAGTCTCTCCCAGTTTACCCAGTCAGTCCCAGTTTACCCAGTCAGTCCCAGTTCACCCAGTCCGTCCCAGTTTACCCAGTCAGTCCCAGTTCACCCAGTCTGTCACAGTTCACCCAGTCTGTCCCAGTTTACCCAGTCTGTTCCAGTTCACCAAGTCAGTCCCAGTTTACCCAGCCAATCCCAGTTCACCCAGTCTGTCCCAGTTCACCCAGTCTGGCCCAGTTCACCCAGTCTGTCCCAGTTCACCCAGTCAGTCCCAGTTCACCGAGTCAGTCCCAGTTCACCGAGTCTGTCCCAGTTCACCCATTCAGTCCCAGTTCACCCAGTCTGTCCCAGTTCACCCAGTCAGTCCCAGTTCACCGAGTCTGTCCCAGTTCACCCAGTCAGTCCCAGTTCACCGAGTCTGTCCCAGTTCACCCAGTCAGTCCCAGTTCACCAAGTCAGTCCCAGTTCACCCAGTCAGTCCCAGTTCACCCAGTCTGTCCCAGTTCACCCAGTCAGTCCCAGTTCACCCAATCTGTCCCGGTTCACCCAATCAGTCCCAGTTCACCCAGTCTGGCCCAGTTCACCCAGTCTGTCCCAGTTCACCCAGTCTGTCCCAGTTTACCCAGTCTGTCCCAGTTCACCCAGTCTGGCCCAGTTCACCCAGTCTGTCCCAGTTCACCCAGTCAGTCCCAGTTCACCGAGTCTGTCCCAGTTCACCCAGTCTGTCCCAGTTCACCCAGTCAGTCCCAGTTTACCGAGTCTGTCCAAGTTCACCCAGTCTGTCCCAGTTCACCCAGTCTGTCCCAGTTCACCCAGTCTGTCCCAGTTTACCCAGTCTGTCCCAGTTTACCCATCCTGTCACAGTTTACCCAGTCTGTCCCAGTTCACCCAGTCGGTCCCAGTTTACCCAGTCTGTCCCAGTTTACCCAGTCTGTCCCAGTTTACCCAGTCAGTCCCAGTTCACCCAGTCGGTCCCAGTTTACCCAGTCTGTCCCAGTTCAACCAATCAGTCCGAGTTCACCGAGTCTGGCCAAGTTCACCCAGTCTGGCCCAGTTCACCCAGTCTGTCCCAGTTCACCCAGTCAGTCCCAGTTTACCGAGTCTGTCCAAGTTCACCCAGTCTGTCCCAGTTCAACCAATCAGTCCGAGTTCACCGAGTCTGGCCAAGTTCACCCAGTCTGTCCCAGTTCACCCAGTCTGTCCCAGTTCACCCAGTCTGTCCCAGTTTACCCAGTCTGTCCCAGTTTACCCAGTCTGTCCCAGTTTACCCATCCTGTCACAGTTTACCCAGTCTGTCCCAGTTCACCCAGTCAGTCCCAGTTCACCCAGTCGGTCCCAGTTCACCCAGTCTGTCCCAGTTTACCCAGTCTCTCCCAGTTCACCCAGTCTGTCCCAGTTCACCCAGTCAGTCCCAGTTCACCCAGTCTGTCCCAGTTTATCCAGTCTCTCCCAGTTCACCCAGTCAGTCCCAGTTCACCCAGTCTGTCCCAGTTTATCCAGTCTCTCCCAGTTCACCCAGTCTGCCCCAGTTCACCCAGTCAGTCCCAGTTCACCCAGTCTGTCCCAGTTTATCCAGTCTCTCCCAGTTCACCCAGTCTGCCCCAGTTCACCCAGTCAGTCCCAGTTCACCCAGTCTGTCCCAGTTCACCCAGTCTGTCCCAGTTTATCCAGTCTCTCCCAGTTCACCCAGTCTCTCCCAGTTTACCCAGTCTGTCCCAGTTCACCCAGTCTGTCCCAGTTTACCCAGTCTGTCCCAGTTCACCCAGTCTCTCCCAGTTCACCCAGTCTCTCCCAGTTCACCCAGTCTGTCCCAGTTCACCCAGTCTGTCCCAGTTCACCCAGTCAGTCCCAGTTCACCCAATCTGTCCCAGTTCACCCAGTCTGTCCCAGTTCACCCAGTCAGTCCCAGTTCACCCAGTCTGTCCCAGTTCACCCAGTCTCTCCCAGTTTACCCAGTCAGTCCCAGTTCACCCAGTCAGTCCCAGTTCACCCAGTCTCTCCCAGTTTACCCAGTCAGTCCCAGTTCACCCAGTCCGTCCCAGTTTACCCAGTCAGTCCCAGTTCACCCATACCGTCCCAGTTTAACCAGTCAGTCCCAGTTCACCCAGTCAGTCCCAGTTCACCCAGTCTCTCCCAGTTTACCCAGTCAGTCCCAGTTTACCCAGTCAGTCCCAGTTCACCCAGTCCGTCCCAGTTTACCCAGTCAGTCCCAGTTCACCCAGTCTGTCACAGTTCACCCAGTCTGTCCCAGTTTACCCAGTTTGTCCCAGTTTACCCAGTCTGTTCCAGTTCACCAAGTCAGTCCCAGTTTACCCAGCCAATCCCAGTTCACCCAGTCTGTCCCAGTTCACCCAGTCTGTCCCAGTTCACCCAGTCAGTCCCAGTTCACCCAGTCTCTCCCAGTTTACCCAGTCAGTCCCAGTTTACCCAGTCAGTCCCAGTTCACCCAGTCCGTCCCAGTTTACCCAGTCAGTCCCAGTTCACCCAGTCTGTCACAGTTCACCCAGTCTGTCCCAGTTCACCCAGTTTGTCCCAGTTTACCCAGTCTGTTCCAGTTCACCAAGTCAGTCCCAGTTTACCCAGCCAATCCCAGTTCACCCAGTCTGTCCCAGTTCACCCAGTCTGTCCCAGTTCACCCAGTCTGTCCCAGTTTAACCAGTCAGTCCCAGTTCAACCAATCAGTCCCAGTTCACCCAACCTGTCCCAGTTCACCCAGTCTGTCCCAGTTTACCCAGTCAGTCCCAGTTCACCCAGTCTGTCCCAGTTCACCCAGTCTGTCCCAGTTTACCCAGTCTGTCCCAGTTCTCCCAGTCTGTCCCAGTTTACCGAGTCTGTCCCAGTTCACCCAGTCTGTCCCAGTTCACCCATTCAGTCCCAGTTCACCCAGTCTGTCCCAGTTCACCCAATCAGTCCCAGTTCACCCAGTCTGTCCCAGTTCACCCAGTCTGTCCCAGTTCACCCAGTCTGTCCCAGTTCACCCAGTCTGTCCCAGTTTGCCGAGTCTGTCCCAGTTCACCCAGTCAGTCCCAGTTCACCCAATCTGTCCCAGTTCACCCAGTCTGTCCCAGTTCACCCAGTCAGTCCCAGTTCACCCAGTCAGTCCCAGTTCACCCAGACCGTCCCAGTTCACCCAGTCCGTCCCAGTTTACCCAGTCAGACCCAGTTCACCCAGTCCGTCCCAGTTCATCCAGTCCGTCCCAGTTTACCCAGTCAGTCCCAGTTTACCCAGTCAGTCCCAGTTCACCCAGACCGTCCCAGTTCACCCAATCTGTCCCAGTTTACCCAGTCAGTCCCAGTTTAGCCAGTCGGTTGCAGTTCACCCAGTCTGTCCCAGTTCACCCAGTCTGTCCCAGTTCACCCAGTCTGTCCCAGTTCACCCAGTCTGTCCCTGTTTTCCCAGTCAGTCCCAGTTCAACCAATCAGTCCCAGTTCACCCAACCTGTCCCAGTTCACCCAGTCTGTCCCAGTTTACCCAGTCTGTCCCAGTTCACCCAGTCTGTCCCAGTTTACCCAGTCTGTCCCAGTTCACCCAGTCTGTCCCAGTTTACCGAGTCTGTCCCAGTTTACCCAGTCTGTCCCAGTTTAACCAGTCAGTCCCAGTTCAACCAATCAGTCCCAGTTCACCCAACCTGTCCCAGTTCACCCAACCTGTCCCAGTTCACCCAGTCTGTCCCAGTTCACCCAGTCTGTCCCAGTTTACCCAGTCTGTCCCAGTTCACCCAGTCTGTCCCAGTTCACCCAGTCTGTCCCAGTTTACCGAGTCTGTCCCAGTTCACCCAGTCTGTCCCAGTTCACCCAGTCTGTCCCAGTTCACCCATTCAGTCCCAGTTCACCCAGTCTGTCCCAGTTCACCCAATCAGTCCCAGTTCACCCATTCAGTCCCAGTTCACCCAGTCTGTCCCAGTTCACCCAATCAGTCCCAGTTCACCCAGTCTCTCCCAGTTCACCCAGTCTGTCCCAGTTCACCCAGTCTGTCCCAGTTCACCCAGTCTGTCCCAGTTCACCCATTCAGCCCCAGTTCACCCAGTCTGTCCCAGTTTACCCAGTCTGTCCCAGTTCTCCCAGTCTGTCCCAGTTTACCGAGTCTGTCCCAGTTCACCCAGTCTGTCCCAGTTCACCCATTCAGTCCCAGTTCACCCAGTCTGTCCCAGTTCACCCAGTCTGTCCCAGTTCACCCAGTCTGTCCCAGTTCACCCATTCAGCCCCAGTTCACCCAGTCTGTCCCAGTTTACCCAGTCTGTCCCAGTTCTCCCAGTCTGTCCCAGTTTACCGAGTCTGTCCCAGTTCACCCAATCAGTCCCAGTTCAGCCAGTCTCTCCCAGTTTACCCAGTCAGTCCCAGTTCACCCTGACCGTCCCAGTTCACCCAGTCAGTCCCAGTTCACCCAGTCTCTCCCAGTTTACCCAGTCAGTTCCAGTTCACCCAGTCCGTCCCAGTTTACCCAGTTCACCCAGTCTGTCACAGTTCACCCAGTCTGTCCCAGTTCATCCAGTCAGTTCCAGTTGAACCAGTCTGTTCCAGTTCACCAAGTCAGTCCCAGTTTACCCAGCCAGTCCCAGTTCACCCAGTCAGTCCCAGTTCACCCAGTCTCTCCCAGTTTACCCAGTCTGTCCCAGTTCACCCAGTCTGTCCCAGTTCACCCAGTCTGTCCCGGTTCACCCAGTCTGTCCCTGTTTTCCCAGTCAGTCCCAATTTACCCAGTCTGTCCCAGTTTACCCAGTCTGTCCCAGTTTAACCAGTCAGTCCCAGTTCAACCAATCAGTCCCAGTTCACCCACCCTGTCCCAGTTCACCCAGTCTGTCCCAGTTTACCCAGTCTGTCCCAGTTCACCCAGTCTGTCCCAGTTCACCCAGTCTGTCCCAGTTTACCCAGTCTGTCCCAGTTCACCCAGTCTGTCCCAGTTTACCAAGTCTGTCCCAGTTCACCCAGTCTGTCCCAGTTCACCCAGTCTGTCCCAGTTCACCCATTCAGTCCCAGTTTGCCGAGTCTGTCCCAGTTCACCCAGTCTGTCCCAGTTCACCCAGTCTGTCCCAGTTTGCCGAGTCTGTCCCAGTTCACCCAGTCAGTCCCAGTTCACCCAGTCTGTCCCAGTTCACCCAGTCAGTCCCAGTTCACCCAGTCAGTCCCAGTTCACCCAGTCTGTCCCAGTTCACCCAGTCTGTCCCAGTTCACCCAGTCTGTCCCAGTTTGCCGAGTCTGTCCCAGTTCACCCAGTCAGTCCCAGTTCACCCAGTCTGTCCCAGTTCACCCAGTCAGTCCCAGTTCACCCAGTCAGTCCCAGTTCACCCAGACCGTCCCAGTTCATCCAGTCAGTTCCAGTTGAACCAGTCTGTTCCAGTTCACCAAGTCAGTCCCAGTTCACCCAGTCTGTCCCAGTTCATCCAGTCAGTTCCAGTTGAACCAGTCTGTTCCAGTTCACCAAGTCTGTCCCAGTTCACCCAGTCTGTCCCAGTTCACCCAGTCTGTCCCAGTTCACCCAGTCTGTCCCAGTTCACCCAGTCTGTCCCAGTTCACCCAGTCTGTCCCTGTTTTCCCAGTCAGTCCCAATTTACCCAGTCTGTCCCAGTTTACCCAGTCTGTCCCAGTTTAACCAGTCAGTCCCAGTTCAACCAATCAGTCCCAGTTCACCCAGTCTGTCCCAGTTCACCCAGTCTGTCCCAGTTTACCCAGTCTGTCCCAGTTCACCCAGTCTGTCCCAGTTCACCCAGTCTGTCCCAGTTTACCCAGTCTGTCCCAGTTCACCCAGTCTGTCCCAGTTTACCCAGTCTGTCCCAGTTCTCCCAGTCTGTCCCAGTTTACCGAGTCTGTCCCAGTTCACCCAGTCTGTCCCAGTTCACCCAGTCTGTCCCAGTTCACCCATTCAGTCCCAGTTCACCCAGTCTGTCCCAGTTCACCCAATCAGTCCCAGTTCACCCAGTCTGTCCCAGTTCACCCAGTCTGTCCCAGTTCACCCAGTCTGTCCCAGTTCACCCATTCAGTCCCAGTTCACCCAGTCTGTCCCAGTTTACCCAGTCTGTCCCAGTTCACCCAGTCTGTCCCAGTTCACCCAGTCTGTCCCAGTTCACCCATTCAGTCCCAGTTTACCCAGTCTGTCCCAGTTTACCCAGTCTGTCCCAGTTCTCCCAGTCTGTCCCAGTTTACCGAGTCTGTCCCAGTTCACCCAGTCTGTCCCAGTTCACCCAGTCTGTCCCAGTTCACCCATTCAGTCCCAGTTCACCCAGTCTGTCCCAGTTCACCCAATCAGTCCCAGTTCACCCAGTCTGTCCCAGTTCACCCAGTCTGTCCCAGTTCACCCATTCAGTCCCAGTTCACCCAGTCTGTCCCAGTTCACCCAGTCTGTCCCAGTTCACCCAGTCTGTCCCAGTTCACCCAATCAGTCCCAGTTCACCCAGCCTGTCCCAGTTTACCCATTTTTTTTACGCAGAGGGTAGTGGGTGCCTGGAACTCACTAGGGGAGGAGGTAGTGGAAGCAGGGACGATAGGGACATTTAAGGGGCATCTTGACAAATATATGAATAGGATGGGAATAGAAGGATACGGACCCAGGAAGTGTAGAAGATTGTAGTTTAGTCGGGCAGTATGGTCGGCACGGGCTTGGAGGGCCGAAGGGCCTGTTCCTGTGCTGTACATTTCTTTGTTCTTTGTTTGTTCTTTGTTCAGTCCCAGTTCACCCAGTCAGTCCCAGTTTACCCAATCAGTCCCAGTTCACCCAGCCTGCCCCAGTTTACCCAGTCAGTCCCAGTTCACCCAGTCTGTCCCAGTTCACCCAGTCTCTCCCAGTTCACCCAGTCTGTCCGAGTTCACCCAGTCTGTCCCTGTTTTCCCAGTCAGTCCCAATTTACCCAGTCTGTCCCAGTTTACCCAGTCTGTCCCAGTTCAACCAATCAGTCCCAGTTCACCCAGTCTGTCCCAGTTTACCCAGTCTGTCCCAGTTCACCCAGTCTGTCCCTGTTTTCCCAGTCAGTCCCAATTTACACAGTCTGTCCCAGTTTACCCAGTCAGTCCCAGTTCACCCAGTCTGTCCCAGTTTACCCAGTCTGTCCCAGTTCACCCAGTCTGTCCCAGTTCACCCAGTCTGTCCCAGTTCACCCAGTCTGTCCCTGTTTTCCCAGTCAGTCCCAATTTACCCAGTCTGTCCCAGTTCACCCAGTCTGTCCCAGTTCACCCAGTCAGTCCCAGTTCAACCAATCAGTCCCAGTTCACCCAACCTGTCCCAGTTCACCCAGTCTGTCCCAGTTCACCCAGTCTGTCCCAGTTTACCCAGTCTGTCCCAGTTCACCCAGTCTGTCCCAGTTCACCCAGTCTGTCCCAGTTTACCCAGTCTGTCCCAGTTCACCCAGTCTGTCCCAGTTTACCCAGTCTGTCCCAGTTCTCCCAGTCTGTCCCAGTTTACCGAGTCTGTCCCAGTTCACCCAGTCTGGCCCAGTTCACCCAGTCTGTCCCAGTTTACCCAGTCCGTCACAGTTCACCCAGTCTGTCCCAGTTCACCCAGTCCTTCCCAGTTCACCCAGTCTGTCCCAGTTCATCCAGTCAGTTCCAGTTGAACCAGTCTGTCCCAGTTTACCCAGTCTGTCCCAGTTTACCCAGTCTGTCCCAGTTCACCCAACCTGTCCCAGTTTACCCAGTCTGTCCCAGTTTACCTAGCCAGTCCCAGTTCATTCAGTCTGTCCCAGTTCACCCAGTCTGTCCCAGTTCCCCAGTCAGTCCCAGTTCATTCAGTCTGTCCCAGTTCACCCAGTCTGTCCCAGTTCACCCAGTCTGTCCCAGTTCACCCAGTCTGTCCCAGTTCACCCAGTCTGTCCCAGTTCACCCAGTCTGTCCCAGTTTACCGAGTTAGTCCCAGTTCATTCAGTCTGTCCCAGTTCACCCAGTCTGTGCAAGTTTACCGAGTTAGTCCCAGTTCATTCAGTCAGTCCCAGTTTACCCAGTCTGTCCCAGTTTACCCAGTCAGTCCCAGTTTACCCAGTCAGTCCCAGTTTACCCAGTCTGTCCCAGTTTACCCAGTCTGTCCCAATTCACCCAGTCTGTCCCAGTTTACCCAGTCTGTCCCAGTTCACCCAGTCAGTCCCAGTTCACCCAGACCGTCCCAGTTCACCCAGTCCGTCCCAGTTTACCCAGTAAGTCCCAGTTTACCCAGTCTGTCCCAGTTTACCCAGTCTGTCCCAGTTCACCCAGTCTGTCCCAGTTCACCCAGTCTGTCCCAGTTCACCCAGTCTGTCCCAGTTCACCCAGTCTGCCCCAGTTCACCCAGTCTGTCCCAGTTCATTCAGTCTGCCCCAGTTTACCCAGTCTTTCTCAGTTTACCCAGTCTGTCACAGTTTACCCAGTTTGTCCCAGTTTACCCAATCTGTCCCGGTTCACCCAATCAGTCCCAGTTCACCCAGTCTGTCCCAGTTCACCGAGTCTGTCCCAGTTCACCCAGTCTGTCCCAGTTCACCCAGTCTGTCCCAGTTCACTCTCTCTCTCCCAATTTACCCAAACTGTCCCAGTATACCCAGTCTGTCCCAGTTCACCCAGTCTGTCCCAGTTTACCGAGTATGTCCCAGTTCACCCAGTCTGTCCCAGTTCACCCAGTCTGTCCCAGTTCACCCAGTCGGCCCCAGTTCACCCAGTCAGTCCCAGTTCACCCAGTCAGTCCCAGTTCACCCAGTCTGTCCCAGTTCACCCAGTCAGTCCCAGTTCACCCAGTCTGTCCCAGTTTACCCATTCAGTCCCAGTTCACCCAGCCTGTCCCAGTTCACCCAGCCTGTCCCAGTTTACCGAGTCTGTCCCAGTTTACCCATTCAGTCCCAGTTCACCCAGTCTGTCCCAGTTCACCGAGTCTGTCCCAGGTCACCCAGTCTGTCCCAGTTCACCCAGTCTGTCCCAGTTTACCCATTTTTTTTACACAGAGGGTAGTGGGTGCCTGGAACTCACTACCGGAGGAGGTAGTGGAAGCAGGGACGATAGGGACATTTAAAGGTCATCTTGACAAATATATGAATAGGATGGGAATAGAAGGATACGGACCCAGGAAGTGTAGAAGATTATAGTTTAGTCGGGCAGTATGGTCGGCACGGGCTTGGAGGTCCGAAGGACCTGTTCCTGTGCTGTACATTTCTTTGTTCTTTGTTTGTTCTTTGTTCAGTCCCAGTTCACCCAGTCTGTCCCAGTTCACCCAGTCTGTCCCAGTTCACCCAGCCTGCCCCAGTTTACCCAGTCTCTCCCAGTTCACCCAGTCTGTCCCAGTTCACCCAATCAGTCCCAGTTTGTCCAGTGTGTCCCAGTTTACCCAGTCTGTCCCAGTTCACCCAGTCCGTCCCAGTTCACCCAGTCCGTCCCAGTTTACCCAATCAGTCCCAGTTTACCCAGTCAGTCCCAGTTTACCCAATCTGTCCCGGTTCACCCAATCAGTCCCAGTTCACCCAGTCTCTCCCAGTTCACCCAGTCTGGCCCAGTTCACCCACTCTGTCCCAGTTCACCCAATCAGTCCCAGTTCACCCAGTCTCTCCCAGTTCACCCAGTCTCTCCCAGTTCACCCAGTCTGTCCCGGTTCACCCAATCAGTCCCAGTTCACCCAGTCTCTCCCAGTTCACCCAGTCTGGCCCAGTTCACCCACTCTGTCCCAGTTCACCCAATCAGTCCCAGTTCACCCAGTCTCTCCCAGTTCACCCAGTCTCTCCCAGTTCACCCAGTCTGTCCCAGTTCACCCAGTCTCTCCCAGTTCACCCAGTCTCTCCCAGTTCACCCAGTCTGTCCCAGTTCACCCAGTCAGTCCCAGTTCACCCTGTCAGTCCCAGTTCACCCAGTCTCTCCCAGTTCACCCAGTCTGTCCCAGTTTACCCAGTCTGGCCCAGTTCACCCAGTCTGTCCCAGTTCACCCAGTCAGTCCCAGTTCACCCTGTCAGTCCCAGTTCATTCAGTCTGTCCCAGTTCACCCAGTCAGTCCCAGTTCACCCAGTCTGCCGCAGTTCACCCAGTCTGTCCCAGTTTACCCAGTCTGTCCCAGTTCACCCAGTCTGTCCCAGTTCACCCAATCTGTCCCGGTTCACCCAATCAGTGCCAGTTCACCCAGTCTCTCCCAGTTCACCCAGTCAGTCCCAGTTCACCCAGTCTGTCCCAGTTCACCCAGTCTGTCCCAGTTCACCCAATCTGTCCCGGTTCACCCAATCAGTGCCAGTTCACCCAGTCTCTCCCAGTTCACCCAGTCAGTCCCAGTTCACCCAGTCTGTCCCAGTTCACCCAGTCTCTCCCAGTTTACCCAGTCTGTCCCAGTTCACCCAGTCTGTCCCAGTTTACCCAATCTGTCCCAGTTCACCCAGTCTGTCCCTGTTTTCCCAGTCAGTCCCAATTTACCCAGTCTGTCCCAGTTTACCCAGTCTGTCCCAGTTTAACCAGTCAGTCCCAGTTCAACCAATCAGTCCCAGTTCACCCAATCTGTCCCAGTTCACCCAGTCTGTCCCAGTTCACCCAGTCTGTCCCAGTTCAACCAATCAGTCCCAGTTCACCCAGTCTGTCCCAGTTCACCCAGTCTGTCCCAGTTCACCCAGTCTGTCCCAGTTCACCCAGTCTGTCCCTGTTTTCCCAGTCAGTCCCAATTTACACAGTCTGTCCCAGTTTACCCAGTCTGTCCCAGTTTAACCAGTCAGTCCCAGTTCAACCAATCAGTCCCAGTTCACCCAACCTGTCCCAGTTCACCCAGTCTGTCCCAGTTCACCCAGTCTGTCCCAGTTTACCCAGTCTGTCCCAGTTCACCCAGTCTGTCCCAGTTTACCCAGTCTGTCCCAGTTCACCCAGTCTGTCCCAGTTTACCCAGTCTGTCCCAGTTCACCCAGTCTGTCCCAGTTTACCCAGTCTGTCCCAGTTTACCTAGCCAGTCCCAGTTCATTCAGTCTGTCCCAGTTCACCCAGTCTGTCCCAATTCCCCAGTCAGTCCCAGTTCATTCAGTCTGTCCCAGTTCACCCAGTCTGTCCCAGTTCACCCAGTCTGTCCCAGTTCACCCAGTCTGTCCCAGTTCATTCAGTCTGTCCCAGTTCACCCAGTCTGTCCCAGTTCACCCAGTCTGTCCCAGTTCACCCAGTCTGTCCCAGTTCACCCAGTCTGTCCCAGTTTACCGAGTTAGTCCCAGTTCATTCAGTCTGTCCCAGTTCACCCAGTCTGTCCCAGTTTACCGAGTTAGTCCCAGTTCATTCAGTCTGTCCCAGTTCACCCAGTCAGTCCCAGTTCACCCAGACCGTCCCAGTTCACCCAGACCGTCCCAGTTCACCCAGTCTGTCCCAGTTTACCCAGTCTTTCCCAATTCACCCAGTCTGTCCCAGTTCACCCAGTCCGTCCCAGTTCACCCAGTCCGTCCAAGTTTACCCAATCAGTCCCAGTTTACACAGTCAGTCCCAGTTTACCCAATCTGTCCCGGTTCACCCAATCAGTCCCAGTTCACCCAGTCTGTCCCAGTTCACCCAATCAGTCCCAGTTCACCCAGTCTCTCCCAGTTCACCCAGTCTCTCCCAGTTCACCCAGTCTGTCCCAGTTCACCCAATCAGTCCCAGTTCACCCAGTCTCTCCCAGTTCACCCAGTCTGGCCCAGTTCACCCAGTCTGTCCCAGTTCACCCAGTCAGTCCCAGTTCACCCTGTCAGTCCCAGTTCATTCAGTCTGTCCCAGTTCACCCAGTCAGTCCCAGTTCACCCAGTCAGTCCCAGTTCACCCAGTCTGTCCCAGTTTACCCAGTCTGTCCCAGTACACCCAGTCTGTCCCAGTTCACCCAATCTGTCCCGGTTCACGAAATCAGTCCCAGGTCACCCAGTCTGTCCCAGTTCACCCAGTCTGTCCCAGTTCACCCAATCTGTCCCGGTTCACCCAATCAGTGCCAGTTCACCCTGTCTCTCCCAGTTCACCCAGTCAGTCCCAGTTCACCCAGTCTGTCCCAGTTCACCCAGTCTCTCCCAGTTTACCCAGTCTCTCCCAGTTCTCCCAGTCAGTCCCAGTTCACCCAGTCTCTCCCAGTTTACCCAGTCAGTCGCAGTTCACCCAGTCTGTCACAGTTCACCCAGTCTCTCCCAGTTCACCCAGTCAGTCGCAGTTCACCCAGTCAGTCCCAGTTCACCCAATCTGTCCCACTTTACCCATCTGTCCCAGTTCACCCAGTCTGTCCCAGTTCACCCAGTCCGTCCCAGTTTACCCAGTCTGTCCCAGTTCACCCAGTCTGTCCCAGTTTAACCAGTCAGTCCCAGTTCAACCAATCAGTCCCAGTTCACCCAATCTGTCCCAGTTTAACCAGTCTGTCCCAGTTTAGCCAGTCGGTTGCAGTTCACCCAGTCAGTCCCAGTTCACCCAGTCTGTCCCAGTTCACCCAACCTGTCCCAGTTTACCCAGTCTGTCCCAGTTCACCCAGTCTGTCCCAGTTTACCCAGTCTGTCCCAGTTCACCCAGTCTGTCCCAGTTTAACCAGTCAGTCCCAGTTCAACCAATCAGTCCCAGTTCACCCAATCTGTCCCAGTTTAACCAGTCTGTCCCAGTTTAGCCAGTCGGTTGCAGTTCACCCAGTCAGTCCCAGTTCACCCAGTCTGTCCCAGTTCACCCAACCTGTCCCAGTTTACCCAGTCTGTCCCAGTTCACCCAGTCTGCCCCAGTTCACCCAGTCTGTCCCAGTTCACCCAGTCTGTCCCAGTTCACCCAGTCTGCCCCAGTTCACCCAGTCTGTCCCAGTTCACCCAGTCTGTCCCAGTTTACCCAGTCAGTCCCAGTTCACCCAGTCTGTCCCAGTTCACCCAGTCAGTCCCAGTTCACCCAGTCTGCCCCAGTTCACCCAGTCTGTCCCAGTTCACCCAGTCTGTCCCAGTTCACCCAGTCTGCCCCAGTTCACCCAGTCTGTCCCAGTTCACCCAGTCTGTCCCAGTTTACCCAGTCAGTCCCAGTTCACCCAGTCTGTCCCAGTTCATCCAGTCAGTTCCAGTTGAAACAGTCTGTCCCAGTTTACCCAGTCTGTCCCAGTTCACCCAATTTGTCCCAGTTTATCCAGTCCGTCCCAGTTCACCCAGTCTGTCCCAGTTCACCCAGTCTGTCCCAGTTCACCCAGTCTGTCCCAGTTCATCCAGTCAGTTCCAGTTGAAACAGTCTGTCCCAGTTTACCCAGTCTGTCCCAGTTCACCCAACCTGTCCCAGTTTACCCAGTCTGTCCCAGTTTACCTAGCCAGTCCCAGTTCATTCAGTCTTTCCCAGTTTACCCAGTCTGTCCCAGTTCACCCAACCTGTCCCAGTTTACCCAGTCTGTCCCAGTTTACCTAGCCAGTCCCAGTTCATTCAGTCTGTCCCAGTTCACCCAGTCTGTCCCAGTCCACCCAGTCTGTCCCAGTTCACCCAGTCAGTCCCAGTTCACCCAGTCTGTCCCAGTTCACCCAGTCTGTCCCAGTTTACCGAGTTAGTCCCAGTTCATTCAGTCTGCCCCAGTTCACCCAGTCTGTCCCAGTTCACCCAGTCTGTCCCAGTTTACCCAGTCAGTCCCAGTTCACCCAGTCTGTCCCAGTTTACCCAGCCTGTCCCAGTTTACCGAGTTAGTCCAAGTTCATTCAGTCTGCCCCAGTTCACCCAGTCTGTCCCAGTTCACCCAACCTGTCCCAGTTCACTCTCTCTCTCCCAATTTACCCAAACTGTCCCAGTATACCCAGTCTGTCTCAGTTCACGCAGTCTGTCCCAGTTCACCCAGTCTGTCCCAGTTTACCCAGTCAGTCCCAGTTTACCCAGTCAGTCCCAGTTCATTCAGTCTGTCCCAGTTCACCCAGTCTGTCCCAGTTCACCCAGTCTGTCCCAGTTTACCCAGTCAGTCCCAGTTTACCCAGTCAGTCCCAGTTCATTCAGTCTGTCCCAGTTCACCCAATCAGTCCCAGTTCACCCAGTCTGTCCCAGTCCACCCAGTCTGTCCCAGTTCACCCAGTCAGTCCCAGTTCATTCAGTCTGTCCCAGTTCACCCAGTCTGTCCCAATTCACCCAGTCAGTCCCAGTTCATTCAGTCTGTCCCAGTTCACCCAGTCTGTCCCAGTCCACCCAGTCAGTCCCAGTTCACCCAGTCTGTCCCAGTTTACCCAGTCTGTCCCAGTCCACCCAGTCAGTCCCAGTTCACCCAGTCAGTCCCAATTCACCCAGTCAGTCCCAGTTCACCCAATCAGTCCCAGTTTACCCAGTCTGTCCCAGTTCACCCAGTCTGTCCCAGTTCACCCAGTCTGTCCCAGTTTACGCAATCAGTCCCAGTTCACCCAGTCTGTCCCAGTTCACCCAGTCTGTCCCAGTTCACCCAGTCTGTCCCAGTTCACCCAGTCTGTCCCAGTTTACCCAGTCTGTCCCAGTTTACCCAGTCTGTCCCAGTTCACCCAGTCTGTCTCAGTTTACCCAGTCTGTCCCAGTTTACCCAGTCTGTCCCAGTTCACCCAGTCTGTCTCAGTTCACCCAGTCTGTCACAGTTTACCCAGTTTGTCACAGTTTACCCAGTTTGTCCCAGTTCACCCACTCTGTCCCAGTTCACCCAGTCAGTCCCAGTTCACCGAGTCAGTCCCAGTTCACCGAGTCTGTCCCAGTTCACCGAGTCTGTCCCAGTTCACCCAGTCTGTCCCAGTTCACCCAGTCAGTCCCAGTTCACCGAGTCAGTCCCAGTTCACCCAGTCAGTCCCAGTTCACCCAGTCAGTCCCAGTTCACCGAGTCAGTCCCAGTTCACCCAGTCAGTCCCAGTTCACCCAGTCAGTCCCAGTTCACCCAGTCAGTCCCAGTTTACCCAGTCAGTCCCAGTTCACCCAGTCAGTCCCAGTTTACCCAGTCAGTCCCAGTTCACCCAGTCAGTCCCAGTTCACCCAGTCAGTCCCAGTTTACCCAGTCAGTCCCAGTTTACCCAATCAGTCCCAGTTCACCCAGTCAGTCCCAGTTCACCCAGTCAGTCCCAGTTTACCCAGTCAGTCCCAGTTTACCCAGTCAGTCCCAGTTCACCCAGTCTGTCCCAGTTTACCCAGTCTGTCCCAGTTCACGAAATCAGTCCCAGGTCACCCAGTCAGTCCCAGTTCACCCAGTCTGTCCCAGTTCACCCAGTCTCTCCCAGTTTACCCAGTCTGTCCCAGTTCACCCAGTCAGTCCCAGTTCACCCAGTCTCTCCCAGTTTACCCAGTCAGTCGCAGTTCACCCAGTCTGTCCCAGTTCACCCAGTCTGTCCCGGTTCACCCAGTCAGTCCCAGTTCACCCAGTCTGTCCCAGTTTACCCAGTCTCTCCCAGTTTACCCAATCAGTCCCAATTCACCCAATCTGTCCCAGTTTACCCAGTCTCTCCCAGTTCACCCAGTCCGTCCCAGTTCACCCAGTCTGTCCCAGTTCATCCAGTCAGTCCCAGTTTACCCAGTCTGTCACAGTTCACCCAGTCTGTCCCAGTTCACCCAGTCTGTCCCAGTTTACCCAGTCTGTCCCAGTTCAACCAATCAGTCCCAGTTCACCCAGTCAGTCCCAGTTCACCCAGTCTGTCCCAGTTCATCCAGTCAGTCCCAGTTTACCCAGTCTGTCCCAGTTCAACCAATCAGTCCCAGTTCACCCAGTCAGTCCCAGTTCACCCAGTCTGTCACAGTTCACCCAGTCAGTCCCAGTTCACCCAGTCAGTCCCAGTTTACCCAGTCTGTCCCAGTTCACCCAGTCAGTCCCAGTTCACCCAGTCTGTCCCAGTTCACCCAGTCAGTCCCAGTTTACCCAGTCTGTCCCAGTTCACCCAGTCTGTCACAGTTCACCCAGTCAGTCCCAGTTCACCCAGTCAGTCCCAGTTTACCCAGTCTGTCACAGTTCACCCAGTCAGTCCCAGTTCACCCAGTCTGTCCCAGTTCACCCAACCTGTCCCAGTTTACCCAGTCTGTCCCAGTTTACCCAGTCTGTCCCAGTTCACCCTCCCTCTCCCAGTTTAACCAGCCAGTCCCAGTTTACCCAGTCTGTCCCAGTTTACCCAGTCTGTCCGAGTTCACCCAGTCAGTCCCAGTTCACCCAGTCTGCCCCAGTTCACCCAGTCTGTCCCAGTTCACCCAGTCAGTCCCAGTTCACCCAGTCTGTCCCAGTTCACCCAGTCTGTCCCAGTTCATTCAGTCTGGCCCAGTTCACCCAGTCTGTCCCAGTTCACCCAGTCAGTCCCAGTTCACCCAGTCTGCCCCAGTTCACCCAGTCTGTCCCAGTTCATTCAGTCTGCCCCAGTTCACCCAGTCTGTCCCAGTTTACCCAGTCTGTCCCAGTTCACCCAGTCTGTCCCAGTTCACCCAGTCTGTCCCAGTTTACCCAGTCTGTCCCAGTTCACCCAGTCTGTCCTAGTTCACCCAGTCTGTCCCAGTTCACCCAGTCTGTCCCAGTTCACCCAGTCTGCCCCAGTTCACCCAGTCTGTCCCAGTTCACCCAATTTGTCCCAGTTTATCCAGTCCGTCCCAGTTCACCCAGTCTGTCCCAGTTCACCCAGTCTGTCCCAGTTCATCCAGTCAGTTCCAGTTGAACCAGTCTGTCCCAGTTCACCCAATTTGTCCCAGTTTATCCAGTCCGTCCCAGTTCACCCAGTCTGTCCCAGTTCACCCAACCTGTCCCAGTTCACCCAGTCTGTCCCAGTTCACCCTCCCTGTCCCAGTTCACCCAGTCTGTCCCAGTTCACCCAGTCTGTCCCAGTTTACGCAATCAGTCCCAGTTCACCCAGTCTGTCCCAGTTCACCCAGTCTGTCCCAGTTCACCCAGTCTGTCCCAGTTCACCCAGTCTGTCCCAGTTCACCCAGTCTGTCCCAGTTCACCCAGTCTGTCCCAGTTCACCCAGTCTGTCTCAGTTTACCCAGTCTGTCCCAGTTTACCCAGTCTGTCCCAGTTCACCCAGTCTGTCTCAGTTTACCCAGTCTGTCCCAGTTCACCCAGTCTGTCCCAGTTTACCCAGTCTGTCCCAGTTTACCCAGTCTGTCCCAGTTTACCCAGTCTGTCCCAGTTTACCCAGTCTGTCCCAGTTCACCCAGTCTGTCTCAGTTTACCCAGTCTGTCCCAGTTTACCCAGTCTGTCCCAGTTCACCCAGTCTGTCTCAGTTCACCCAGTCTGTCACAGTTTACCCAGTTTGTCACAGTTTACCCAGTTTGTCCCAGTTCACCCACTCTGTCCCAGTTCACCCAGTCAGTCCCAGTTCACCGAGTCAGTCCCAGTTCACCGAGTCTGTCCCAGTTCACCCAGTCAGTCCCAGTTCACCCAGTCAGTCCCAGTTCACCGAGTCAGTCCCAGTTCACCGAGTCTGTCCCAGTTCACCCAGTCAGTCCCAGTTCACCCAGTCAGTCCCAGTTCACCCAGTCAGTCCCAGTTCACCCAGTCAGTCCCAGTTCACCCAGTCAGTCCCAGTTCACCCAGTCAGTCCCAGTTTACCCAGTCAGTCCCAGTTCACCCAGTCAGTCCCAGTTTACCCAGTCAGTCCCAGTTCACCCAGTCAGTCCCAGTTCACCCAGTCAGTCCCAGTTTACCCAGTCAGTCCCAGTTTACCCAATCAGTCCCAGTTCACCCAGTCAGTCCCAGTTCACCCTGTCAGTCCCAGTTTACCCAGTCAGTCCCAGTTTACCCAGTCAGTCCCAGTTCACCCAGTCTGTGCCAGTTCACCCAGTCAGTCCCAGTTTACCCAGTCTGTCCCAGTTCACGAAATCAGTCCCAGGTCACCCAGTCTGTCCCAGTTCACCCAGTCTGTCCCAGTTCACCCAGTCTGTCCCAGTTCACCCAATCTGTCCCGGTTAACCCAATCAGTGCCAGTTCACCCAGTCTCTCCCAGTTCACCCAGTCAGTCCCAGTTCACCCAGTCTGTCCCAGTTCACCCAGTCTCTCCCAGTTTACCCAGTCTGTCCCAGTTCACCCAGTCAGTCCCAGTTCACCCAGTCTCTCCCAGTTTACCCAGTCAGTCGCAGTTCACCCAGTCTGTCCCAGTTCACCCAGTCTGTCCCGGTTCACCCAGTCAGTCCCAGTTCACCCAGTCTGTCCCAGTTTACCCAGTCTCTCCCAGTTTACCCAATCAGTCCCAATTCACCCAATCTGTCCCAGTTTACCCAGTCTGTCCCAGTTCACCCAGTCCGTCCCAGTTCACCCAGTCTGTCCCAGTTCATCCAGTCAGTCCCAGTTTACCCAGTCTGTCACAGTTCACCCAGTCTGTCCCAGTTCACCCAGTCTGTCCCAGTTTACCCAGTCTGTCCCAGTTCAACCAATCAGTCCCAGTTCACCCAGTCAGTCCCAGTTCACCCAGTCTGTCCCAGTTCACCCAGTCTGTCCCAGTTTACCCAGTCTGTCACAGTTCACCCAGTCTGTCCCAGTTTACCCAGTCTGTCCCAGTTCAACCAATCAGTCCCAGTTCACCCAGTCAGTCCCAGTTCACCCAGTCTGTCACAGTTCACCCAGTCAGTCCCAGTTCACCCAGTCTGTCCCAGTTCATCCAGTCAGTCCCAGTTTACCCAGTCTGTCCCAGTTCAACCAATCAGTCCCAGTTCACCCAGTCAGTCCTAGTTCACCCAGTCAGTCCCAGTTCACCCAGTCAGTCCCAGTTTACCCAGTCTGTCACAGTTCACCCAGTCAGTCCCAGTTCACCCAGTCAGTCCCAGTTCACCCAGTCTGTCCCAGTTCACCCAACCTGTCCCAGTTTACCCAGTCTGTCCCAGTTTACCCAGTCTGTCCCAGTTCACCCTCCCTCTCCCAGTTTAACCAGCCAGTCCCAGTTTACCCAGTCTGTCCCAGTTTACCCAGTCTGTCCGAGTTCACCCAGTCAGTCCCAGTTCACCCAGTCTGCCCCAGTTCACCCAGTCTGTCCCAGTTCACCCAGTCTGTCCCAGTTCATTCAGTCTGGCCCAGTTCACCCAGTCTGTCCCAGTTCACCCAGTCAGTCCCAGTTCATTCAGTCTGCCCCAGTTCACCCTGTCTGTCCCAGTTTACCCAGTTCACCCAGTCTGTCCCAGTTCACCCAGTCTGTCCCAGTTTACCCAGTCTGTCCCAGTTCACCCAGTCTGTCCTAGTTCACCCAGTCTGTCCCAGTTCACCCAGTCTGCCCCAGTTCACCCAGTCTGTCCCAGTTCACCCAATTTGTCCCAGTTTATCCAGTCCGTCCCAGTTCACCCAGTCTGTCCCAGTTCACCCAGTCTGTCCCAGTTCATCCAGTCAGTTCCAGTTGAACCAGTCTGTCCCAGTTCACCCAATTTGTCCCAGTTTATCCAGTCCGTCCCAGTTCACCCAGTCTGTCCCAGTTCACCCAACCTGTCCCAGTTCACCCAGTCTGTCCCAGTTCACCCAGTCTGTCCCAGTTCACCCTCCCTGTCCCAGTTCACCCAGTCTGTCCCAGTTCACCCAGTCTGTCCCAGTTTACGCAATCAGTCCCAGTTCACCCAGTCTGTCCCAGTTCACCCAGTCTGTCCCAGTTCACCCAGTCTGTCCCAGTTCACCCAGTCTGTCCCAGTTTACGCAATCTGTCCCAGTTCACCCAGTCTGTCCCAGTTCACCCAGTCTGTCCCAGTTTACCCAGTCTGTCCCAGTTTACCCAGTCTGTCCCAGTTCACCCAGTCTGTCTCAGTTTACCCAGTCTGTCCCAGTTTACCCAGTCTGTCCCAGTTCACCCAGTCTGTCTCAGTTCACCCAGTCTGTCACAGTTTACCCAGTTTGTCCCAGTTTACCCAATCTGTCCCGGTTCACCCAATCAGTCCCAGTTCACCGAGTCTGGCCCAGTTCACCCACTCTGTCCCAGTTCACCCAGTCAGTCCCAGTTCACCGAGTCAGTCCCAGTTCACCGAGTCTGTCCCAGTTCACCCAGTCAGTCCCAGTTCACCCAGTCAGTCCCAGTTCACCGAGTCAGTCCCAGTTCACCGAGTCTGTCCCAGTTCACCCAGTCAGTCCCAGTTCACCCAGTCAGTCCCAGTTCACCCAGTCAGTCCCAGTTTACCCAGTCAGTCCCAGTTCACCCAGTCAGTCCTGTGGTGTTGGGTGCTCTGGTGCACAGATGAGCCAACACAGTTGTATGTGGTACAACTCTATTTTATTATAACTCTTATAATACAGTTCGTTCTGGATACTCTGCACATGCGGTCTCCCTGAGTGTCCCCGGCTATGGCTGTGTCCTGGTTCTCCCCTGCCGCTCTTTCTGACCACCAGGGGTTGTGTCTGTGCTTTTATATCTTTTTGTCATTGGTTGTGTGTTCTGATTTGTCTGTTGGTGTGTCTATCATGATGTGTGTGTTTGAATATCATGACAAGTCCCAGTTCACCCAGTCAGTCCCAGTTCACCCAGTCAGTCCCAGTTCACCCAGTCAGTCCCAGTTTACCCAGTCAGTCCCAGTTCACCCAGTCAGTCCCAGTTTACCCAGTCTGTCCCAGTTCACGAAATCAGTCCCAGGTCACCCAGTCAGTCCCAGTTTACCCAGTCAGTCCCAGTTTACCCAATCAGTCCCAGTTTACCCAATCAGTCCCAGTTCACCCAGTCTCTCCCAGTTCACCCAGTCTGTCCCAGTTTACCCAGTCAGTCCCAGTTTACCCAGTCAGTCCCAGTTTACCCAGTCAGTCCCAGTTCACCCAGTCAGTCCCAGTTTACCCAGTCTGTCCCAGTTCACGAAATCAGTCCCAGGTCACCCAGTCTGTCCCAGTTCACCCAGTCTGTCCCAGTTCACCCAATCTGTCCCGGTTAACCCAATCAGTGCCAGTTCACCCAGTCTCTCCCAGTTCACCCAGTCAGTCCCAGTTCACCCAGTCTGTCCCAGTTCACCCAATCTGTCCCGGTTAACCCAATCAGTGCCAGTTCACCCAGTCTCTCCCAGTTTACCCAGTCTGTCCCAGTTCACCCAGTCAGTCCCAGTTCACCCAGTCTCTCCCAGTTTACCCAGTCTGTCCCAGTTCACCCAGTCAGTCCCAGTTCACCCAGTCTCTCCCAGTTTACCCAGTCTGTCCCAGTTCACCCAGTCAGTCCCAGTTCACCCAGTCTCTCCCAGTTTACCCAGTCTGTCCCAGTTCACCCAGTCTGTCCCGGTTCACCCAGTCAGTCCCAGTTCACCCAGTCTCTCCCAGTTTACCCAGTCTGTCCCAGTTCACCCAGTCTGTCCCAGTTTACCCAGTCAGTCCCAGTTCACCCAGTCTCTCCCAGTTTACCCAGTCTCTCCCAGTTTACCCAATCAGTCCCAATTCACCCAATCTGTCCCAGTTTACCCAGTCTGTCCCAGTTCACCCAGTCCGTCCCAGTTTACCCAGTCTGTCCCAGTTCACCCAGTCTGTCCCAGTTCACCCAGTCTGTCCCAGTTTACCCAGTCTGTCCCAGTTCACCCAGTCTGTCCCAGTTCACCCAGTCTGTCACAGTTCACCCAGTCAGTCCCAGTTCACCCAGTCTGTCACAGTTCACCCAGTCTGTCCCAGTTTACCCAGTCAGTCCCAGTTCACCCAGTCAGTCCCAGTTTACCCAGTCTGTCACAGTTCATCCAGTCAGTCCCAGTTTACCCAGTCTGTCACAGTTCACCCAGTCTGTCCCAGTTTACCCAGTCTGTCACAGTTCACCCAGTCAGTCCCAGTTTACCCAGTCTGTCACAGTTCACCCAGTCAGTCCCAGTTCACCCAGTCTGTCACAGTTCACCCAGTCTGTCCCAGTTTACCCAGTCTGTCACAGTTCATCCAGTCAGTCCCAGTTTACCCAGTCTGTCACAGTTCACCCAGTCTGTCCCAGTTTACCCAGTCTGTCACAGTTCACCCAGTCAGTCCCAGTTTACCCAGTCTGTCACAGTTCACCCAGTCAGTCCCAGTTCACCCAGTCTGTCACAGTTCACCCAGTCTGTCCCAGTTTAACCCAGTCAGTCCCAGTTCACCCAGTCTCTCCCAGTTCATCCAGTCAGTCCCAGTTTACCCAGTCTGTCACAGTTCACCCAGTCAGTCCCAGTTCACCCAGTCTGTCCCAGTTCACCCAATCTGTCCCAGTTCACCCAGTCTGTCCCAGTTCACCCAGTCTGTCACAGTTCACCCAGTCAGTCCCAGTTCACCCAGTCTGTCCCAGTTCACCCAACCTGTCCCAGTTTACCCAGTCTGTCCCAGTTTACCCAGTCTGTCCTAGTTCACCCAGTCTGTCCCAGTTCACCCTGTCTGTCCCAGTTCACCCAGTCTGCCCCAGTTCACCCAGTCTGTCCCAGTTCACCCAATTTGTCCCAGTTTACCCAGTCTGTCCCAGTTCACCCAGTCTGTCCCGGTTCACCCAGTCTGTCCCAGTTTACCCAGTCTGTCCCAGTTCACCCAACCTGTCCCAGTTTACCCAGTCTGTCCCAGTTTACCTAGCCAGTCCCAGTTCATTCAGTCTTTCCCAGTTTACCCAGTCAGTCCCAGTTCACCCAGACTGTCTCAGTTTACCCAGTCTGTCCCAGTTCACCCAACCTGTCCCAGTTTACCCAGTCTGTCCCAGTTTACCTAGCCAGTCCCAGTTCATTCAGTCAGTCCCAGTTCACCCAGACTGTCTCAGTTTACCCAGTCTGTCCCAGTTCACCCAACCTGTCCCAGTTTACCCAGTCTGTCCCAGTTTACCTAGCCAGTCCCAGTTCATTCAGTCTGTCCCAGTTCACCCAGTCTGTCCCAGTTTACCCAGTCAGTCCCAGTTCATTCAGTCTGTCCCAGTTTACCCAGTCTGACCCAGTTTACCCAGTCAGTCCCAGTTCACCCAGTCTGTCCCAGTTCACCCAGTCAGTCTCAGTTTACCCAGTCAGTCCCAGTTCACCCAGTCTGTCCCAGTTCATTCAGTCTGTCCCAGTTTACCCAGTCTGTCCCAGTTCACCCAGTCTGTCCCAGTTCACCCAGTCTGTCCCAGTTTACCCAATCAGTCCCAGTTCACCCAGTCTGTCCCAGTTCACCCAGCCAGTCCCAGTTCATTCAGTCTGTCCCAGTTTACCCAGTCTGTCCCAGTTCACCCAGTCTGTCCCAGTTCACCCAGTCTGTCCCAGTTCATTCAGTCTGTCCCAGTTTACCCAGTCTGTCCCAGTTCACCCAGTCTGTCCCAGTTTACCCAGTCTGTCCCAGTTTACCCAGTCTGTCCCAGTTCACCCAGTCTGTCCCAGTTCATTCAGTCTGTCCCAGTTTACCCAGTCTGTCCCAGTTCACCCAGTCTGTCCCAGTTCACCCAGTCAGTCTCAGTTTACCCAGTCAGTCCCAGTTCACCCAGTCTGTCCCAGTTCACCCAGTCTGTCCCAGTTTACCCAGTCTGTCCCAGTTCACCCAGTCTGTCCCAGTTCACCCAGTCTGTCCCAGTTTACCCAATCAGTCCCAGTTCACCCAGTCTGTCCCAGTTTACCCAATCAGTCCCAGTTCACCCAGTCTGTCCCAGTTCACCCAGTCTGTCCCAGTTCACCCAGTCTGTCCCAGTTTACCCAATCAGTCCCAGTTTACCCAGTCTGTCCCAGTTCACCCAGTCAGTCCCAGTTCATTCAGTCTGTCCCAGTTCACCCAGTCTGTCCCAGTTCACCCAGTCAGTCCCAGTTCACCCAGTCTGTCCCAGTTTACACAATCAGTCCCAGTTCACCCAGTCTGTCCCAGTTTACCCAGTCTGTCCCAGTTCACCCAGTCAGTCCCAGTTCATTCAGTCTGTCCCAGTTCACCCAGTCTGTCCCAGTTCACCCAGTCAGTCCCAGTTCACCCAGTCAGTCCCAGTTCACCCAGTCTGTCCCAGTTTACCCAATCAGTCCCAGTTCACCCAGTCTGTCCCAGTTCACCCAGTCTGTCCCAGTTCACCCAGTCTGTCCCAGTTTACCCAATCAGTCCCAGTTTACCCAGTCTGTCCCAGTTCACCCAGTCAGTCCCAGTTCATTCAGTCTGCCCCAGTTCACCCAGTCTGTCCCAGTTTGCCCAGTCTGCCCCAGTTTACCCAGTCTGTCCCAGTTCACCCAGTCTGTCCCAGTTCACCCAGTCAGTCCCAGTTCACCCAGTCTGTCCCAGTTCACCCAGTCTGTCCCAGTTCACCCAGTCTGTCCCAGTTTACCGAGTTAGTCCCAGTTCATTCAGTCTGCCCCAGTTCACCCAGTCTGTCCCAGTTTACCCAGTCTGCCCCAGTTTACCCAGTCTGTCCCAGTTCACCCAGTCTGTCCCAGTTCACCCAGTCTGTCCCAGTTCACCCAGTCAGTCCCAGTTCACCCAGTCTGCCCCAGTTCACCCAGTCTGTCCCAGTTCATTCAGTCTGCCCCAGTTCACCCAGTCTGTCCCAGTTTACCCAGTCTGTCGCAGTTCACCCAGTCTGTCCCAGTTCACCCTCCCTCTCCCAGTTTAACCAGCCAGTCCCAGTTTACCCAGTCTGTCCCAGTTCACCCAGTCTGTCCCAGTTCATTCAGTCTGCCCCAGTTCACCCAGTCTGTCCCAGTTTACCCAGTCTGTCGCAGTTCACCCAGTCTGTCCCAGTTCACCCTCCCTCTCCCAGTTTAACCAGCCAGTCCCAGTTTACCCAGTCTGTCCCAGTTTACCCAGTCAGTCCCAGTTCACCCAGTCTGTCCCAGTTCACCCAGTCAGTCTCAGTTTACCCAGTCAGTCCCAGTTCACCCAGTCTGTCCCAGTTCACCCTCCCTCTCCCAGTTTAACCAGCCAGTCCCAGTTTACCCAGTCTGTCCCAGTTTACCCAGTCAGTCCCAGTTCACCCAGTCTGTCCCAGTTCACCCAGTCAGTCCCAGTTTACCCAGTCTGTCCCAGTTCACCCAGTCAGTCTCAGTTTACCCAGTCAGTCCCAGTTCACCCAGTCTGTCCCAGTTTACCCAATCAGTCCCAGTTCACCCAGTCTGTCCCAGTTCACCCAGTCTGTCCCAGTTCACCCAGTCTGTCTCAGTTTACCCAGTCTGTCACAGTTTACCCAGTTTGTCCCAGTTTGCCCAATCTGTCCCGGTTCACCCAATCAGTCCCAGTTCACCCAGTCTGTCCCAGTTCACCGAGTCTGTCCCAGTTCACCCAGTCTGTCCCAGTTTACCCAGTCAGTCCCAGTTCACCCAGTCTGTCCCAGTTCACCCAGTCTGTCCCAGTTCACTCTCTCTCTCCCAATTTACCCAAACTGTCCCAGTATACCCAGTCTGTCTCAGTTCACGCAGTCTGTCCCAGTTCACCCAGTCTGTCCCAGTTTACCCATTCAGTCCCAGTTCACCCAGTCTGTCCCAGTTCACCCAGCCTGTCCCAGTTTACCGAGTCTGTCCCAGTTTACCCATTCAGTCCCAGTTCACCCAGCCTGTCCCAGTTTACCCAGTCAGTCCCAGTTCACCCAGTCTGTCACAGTTCACCCAGTCTGTCCCAGTTCATCCAGTCTGTCCCAGTTTACCCAGTCAGTCCCAGTTCACCCAGTCAGTCCCAGTTCACCCTCCCTGTCCCAGTTCACCCAGTCTGTCCCAGTTCACCCAGTCTGTCCTAGTTCACCCAATCAGTCCCAGTTCACCCAGTCTGTCCCAGTTCACCCAGTCTGTCCCAGTTCACCCAGTCTGTCCCAGTTCACCCAGTCTGTCCCAGTTCACCCAGTCTGTCCTAGTTCACCCAATCAGTCCCAGTTCACCCAGTCTGTCCCAGTTCACCCAGTCTGTCCCAGTTCACCCAATCAGTCCCAGTTCACCCAGTCTGTCCCAGTTCACCCAGTCTGTCCCAGTTCACCCAGTCTGTCCTAGTTCACCCAATCAGTCCCAGTTCACCCAGTCTGTCCCAGTTCACTCAGTCTGTCCCAGTTCACCCAATCAGTCCCAGTTCACCCAGTCTGTCCCAGTTCACCCAGTCTGTCCCAGTTCACCCAGTCTGTCCCAGTTCACCCAATCAGTCCCAGTTCACCCAGTCTGTCCCAGTTCACCCAGTCTGTCCCAGTTCACCCAGTCTGTCCCAGTTCACCCAATCAGTCCCAGTTCACCCAGTCTGTCCCAGTTCACCCAGTCTGTCCCAGTTCACCCAGTCTGTCCCAGTTCACCCAATCAGTCCCAGTTCACCCAGTCTGTCCCAGTTCACCCAATCAGTCCCAGGTCACCCAGTCTGTCCCAGTTTACCCAATCTGTCCCAGTTCACCCAATCAGTCCCAGTTCACCCAGTCTGTCCCAGTTCACCCAATCAGTCCCAGTTCACCCTCCCTGTCCCAGTTCACCCAGTCTGTCCCAGTTCACCCAGTCTGTCCCAGTTCACCCAGTCTGTCCCAGTTCACCCAATCAGTCCCAGTTTTTCCAGTCTGTCCCAGTTCACCCAGTCTGTCCCAGTTCAGCCAGTCTGTCCCAGTTCACCCAGTCTGTCCCAGTTCACCCAATCTGTCCCAGTTCACCCAGTCTGTCTCAGTTTACCCAGTCTGTCCCAGTTCACCCAGTCTGTCCCAGTTCACCCAATCAGTCCCAGTTCACCCAGTCAGTCCCAGTTTACCCAGTCAGTCCCTGTTCACCCAGTCTGTCCCAGTTCACCCAGTCTGTCCCAGTTCACCCAGTCTGTCCCAGTTTACCCAGTCTGTCCCAGTTTACCCAGTCTGTCCCAGTTCACCCAGTCTGTGCCAGTTCACCCAGTCTGTCCCAGTTTACCCAGTCGGTCCCAGTTTACCCAGTTTGTGCCAGTTCACCCAGTCTGTGCCAGTTCACCCAGTCTGTCCCTGTTCACCCTCCCTGTCCCAGTTCACCCAGTCTGTCCCTGTTCACCCAGTCAGTCCCAGTTTACCCAGTCAGTCCCAGTTTATCCAGTCTGTCCCAGTTTACCCAGTCTGTGCCAGTTTACCCAGTCAGTCCCAGTTTATCCAGTCTGTCCCAGTTTATCCAGTCTGTCCCAGTTTACCCAGTCAGTCCCAGTTTATCCAGTCTGTGCCAGTTTACCCAGTCAGTCCCAGTTTATCCAGTCTGTCCCAGTTTACCCAGTTTGTGCCAGTTTACCCAGTCAGTCCCAGTTTATCCAGTCTGTGCCAGTTTACCCAGTCAGTCCCAGTTTACCCAGTCTGTCCCAGTTTACCCAGTCAGTCCCAGTTTACCCAGTCTGTCCCAGTTTACCCAGTCTGTCCCAGTTCACCCAGTCTGTGCCAGTTTACCCAGTCTGTCCCAGTTCACCCAGTCTGTCCCAGTTTACCCAGTCTGTCCCTGTTCACCCTCCCTGTCCCAGTTCACCCAGTCTGTGCCAGTTCACCCAGTCTGTGCCAGTTCACCCAGTCTGTCCCTGTTCACCCTCCCTGTCCCAGTTCACCCAGTCTGTGCCAGTTCACCCAGTCTGCCCCAGTTCACCCAGTCTGTCCCAGTTCACCCAGTCTGTCCCAGTTCACCCAGTCAGTCCCAGTTTACCCAGTCTCTCCCAGTTTACCCAGTCTGTCCCAGTTCACCCAATCAGTCCCAGTTCACCCAGTCAGTCTCAGTTCAGCCAGTCTGCCCCAGTTCACCCAGTCTGTCCCAGTTCACCCAGTCTGTCCCAGTTCACCCAGTCTGTCCCAGTTCACCCAGTCAGTCCCAGTTCACCCAGTCTGCCCCAGTTCAGCCAGTCTGCCCCAGTTCACCCAGTCTGTCCCAGTTTACCCAGTCAGTCTCAGTTCAGCCAGTCTGCCCCAGTTCACCCAGTCTGCCCCAGTTTACCCAGTCAGTCCCAGTTCACCCAGTCTGTCCCAGTTCACCCAGTCTGTCCCAGTTCACCCAGTCTGTCCCAGTTCACCCAGTCTGTCCCAGTTCACCCAGTCTGTCCCAGTTCACCCAGTCTGTCCCAGTTCACCCAGTCTGTCCCAGTTTACCCAGTCACTCCCAGTTTACCCAGTCTGTCCCAGTTCACCCAGTCTGTCCCAGTTCACCCAGTCTGTCCCAGTTTACCCAGTCTGTCCCAGTTTACCCAGTCTGTCCCAGTTCACCCAGTCTGTGCCAGTTCACCCAGTCTGTCCCAGTTTACCCAGTCAGTCCCAGTTTACCCAGTCTGTGCCAGTTCACCCAGTCTGTGCCAGTTCACCCAGTCTGTCCCTGTTCACCCTCCCTGTCCCAGTTCACCCAGTCTGTCCCTGTTCACCCAGTCAGTCCCAGTTTACCCAGTCAGTCCCAGTTTATCCAGTCTGTCCCAGTTTACCCAGTCTGTGCCAGTTTACCCAGTCAGTCCCAGTTTATCCAGTCTGTCCCAGTTTACCCAGTCTGTGCCAGTTTACCCAGTCAGTCCCAGTTTATCCAGTCTGTGCCAGTTTACCCAGTCAGTCCCAGTTTATCCAGTCTGTCCCAGTTTACCCAGTCTGTGCCAGTTTACCCAGTCAGTCCCAGTTTATCCAGTCTGTGCCAGTTTACCCAGTCAGTCCCAGTTTACCCAGTCTGTCCCAGTTTACCCAGTCTGTGCCAGTTTACCCAGTCAGTCCCAGTTCATCCAGTCTGTGCCAGTTTACCCAGTCTGTCCCAGTTCACCCAGTCTGTCCCAGTTCACCCAGTCTGTCCCTGTTCACCCTCCCTGTCCCAGTTCACCCAGTCTGTGCCAGTTCACCCAGTCTGTGCCAGTTCACCCAGTCTGTCCCTGTTCACCCTCCCTGTCCCAGTTCACCCAGTCTGTGCCAGTTCACCCAGTCTGCCCCAGTTCACCCAGTCTGTCCCAGTTCACCCAGTCTGTCCCAGTTCACCCAGTCAGTCCCAGTTTACCCAGTCTCTCCCAGTTTACCCAGTCTGTCCCAGTTCACCCAATCAGTCCCAGTTCACCCAGTCAGTCTCAGTTCAGCCAGTCTGCCCCAGTTCACCCAGTCTGTCCCAGTTCACCCAGTCTGTCCCAGTTCACCCAGTCTGTCCCAGTTCACCCAGTCTGTCCCAGTTTACCCAATCAGTCCCAGTTCACCCAGTCTGCCCCAGTTCAGCCAGTCTGCCCCAGTTCACCCAGTCAGTCCCAGTTTACCCAGTCAGTCTCAGTTCAGCCAGTCTGCCCCAGTTCACCCAGTCTGCCCCAGTTTACCCAGTCAGTCTCAGTTCACCCAGTCTGTCCCAGTTCACCCAGTCTGTCCCAGTTCACCCAGTCTGTCCCAGTTCACCCAGTCTGTCCCAGTTCACCCAGTCTGTCCCTGTTCACCCAGTCTGTCCCAGTTCACCCAGTCTGTCCCAGTTTACCCAGTCACTCCCAGCTTACCCAGTCTGTCCCAGTTCACCCAGTCTGTCCCAGTTCACCCAGTCAGTCTCAGTTCACCCAGTCAGTCCCAGTTCCCCAGTCTGTCCCAGTTCACCCAGTCTGTCCCAGTTCATTCAGTCAGTCTCAGTTCAGCCAGTCAGTCCCAGTTTACCCAGTCTGTCCCAGTTCACCCAGCCTGTCCCAGTTTACCCAGTCAGTCCCAGTTCACACAGTCTGTCCCAGTTCACCCAGTTTGTCCCAGTTCACCCAGTCAGTCCCAGTTCACCCAGTTTGTCCCAGTTCACCCAGTCTGTCCCAGTTTACCCAGTCAGTCCCAGTTCACCCAGTCTGTCCCAGTTCACCCAGTCTGTCCCAGTTTACCCAGTCAGTCCCAGTTCACTCAGTCAGTCCCAGTTCACCCAGTCAGTCCCAGTTCACCCAATCAGTCCCAGTTTACCCAGTCAGTCCCAGTTCACCCAGTCAGTCCCAGTTCACCCAGTCTCTCCCAGGTCACCCAGTCTGTCCCAGTTCACCCAGTCTGTCCCAGTTTATCCCGTCAGTCTCAGTTCACCCAGTCAGTCCCAGTTCACCCAGTCAGTCCCAGTTCACCCAGTCTGTCCCAGTTCACCCAGTCAGTCCCAGTTCACCCAATCAGTCCCAGTTTACCCAGTCAGTCCCAGTTCACCCAGTCAGTCCCAGTTCACCCAGTCTCTCCCAGGTCACCCAGTCTGTCCCAGTTCACCCAGTCTGTCCCAGTTTATCCCGTCAGTCTCAGTTCACCCAGTCAGTCCCAGTTCACCCAGTCAGTCCCAGTTCACCCAGTCTGTGCCAGTTTACCCAGTCAGTCCCAGTTTATCCAGTCTGTGCCAGTTTACCCAGTCAGTTCCAGTTTACCCAGTCTGTCCCAGTTTACCCAGTCAGTCCCAGTTTACCCAGTCTGTCCCAGTTTACCCAGTCTGTCCCAGTTCACCCAGTCTGTGCCAGTTTACCCAGTCTGTCCCAGTTCACCCAGTCTGTCCCAGTTTACCCAGTCTGTCCCTGTTCACCCTCCCTGTCCCAGTTCACCCAGTCTGTGCCAGTTCACCCAGTCTGTGCCAGTTCACCCAGTCTGTCCCTGTTCACCCTCCCTGTCCCAGTTCACCCAGTCTGTGCCAGTTCACCCAGTCTGCCCCAGTTCACCCAGTCTGTCCCAGTTCACCCAGTCTGTCCCAGTTCACCCAGTCAGTCCCAGTTTACCCAGTCTCTCCCAGTTTACCCAGTCTGTCCCAGTTCACCCAATCAGTCCCAGTTCACCCAGTCAGTCTCAGTTCAGCCAGTCTGCCCCAGTTCACCCAGTCTGTCCCAGTTCACCCAGTCTGTCCCAGTTCACCCAGTCTGTCCCAGTTCACCCAGTCAGTCCCAGTTCACCCAGTCTGCCCCAGTTCAGCCAGTCTGCCCCAGTTCACCCAGTCTGTCCCAGTTTACCCAGTCAGTCTCAGTTCAGCCAGTCTGCCCCAGTTCACCCAGTCTGCCCCAGTTTACCCAGTCAGTCCCAGTTCACCCAGTCTGTCCCAGTTCACCCAGTCTGTCCCAGTTCACCCAGTCTGTCCCAGTTCACCCAGTCTGTCCCAGTTCACCCAGTCTGTCCCAGTTCACCCAGTCTGTCCCAGTTCACCCAGTCTGTCCCAGTTTACCCAGTCACTCCCAGTTTACCCAGTCTGTCCCAGTTCACCCAGTCTGTCCCAGTTCACCCAGTCTGTCCCAGTTTACCCAGTCTGTCCCAGTTTACCCAGTCTGTCCCAGTTCACCCAGTCTGTGCCAGTTCACCCAGTCTGTCCCAGTTTACCCAGTCAGTCCCAGTTTACCCAGTCTGTGCCAGTTCACCCAGTCTGTGCCAGTTCACCCAGTCTGTCCCTGTTCACCCTCCCTGTCCCAGTTCACCCAGTCTGTCCCTGTTCACCCAGTCAGTCCCAGTTTACCCAGTCAGTCCCAGTTTATCCAGTCTGTCCCAGTTTACCCAGTCTGTGCCAGTTTACCCAGTCAGTCCCAGTTTATCCAGTCTGTCCCAGTTTACCCAGTCTGTGCCAGTTTACCCAGTCAGTCCCAGTTTATCCAGTCTGTGCCAGTTTACCCAGTCAGTCCCAGTTTATCCAGTCTGTCCCAGTTTACCCAGTCTGTGCCAGTTTACCCAGTCAGTCCCAGTTTATCCAGTCTGTGCCAGTTTACCCAGTCAGTCCCAGTTTACCCAGTCTGTCCCAGTTTACCCAGTCTGTGCCAGTTTACCCAGTCAGTCCCAGTTCATCCAGTCTGTGCCAGTTTACCCAGTCTGTCCCAGTTCACCCAGTCTGTCCCAGTTCACCCAGTCTGTCCCTGTTCACCCTCCCTGTCCCAGTTCACCCAGTCTGTGCCAGTTCACCCAGTCTGTGCCAGTTCACCCAGTCTGTCCCTGTTCACCCTCCCTGTCCCAGTTCACCCAGTCTGTGCCAGTTCACCCAGTCTGCCCCAGTTCACCCAGTCTGTCCCAGTTCACCCAGTCTGTCCCAGTTCACCCAGTCAGTCCCAGTTTACCCAGTCTCTCCCAGTTTACCCAGTCTGTCCCAGTTCACCCAATCAGTCCCAGTTCACCCAGTCAGTCTCAGTTCAGCCAGTCTGCCCCAGTTCACCCAGTCTGTCCCAGTTCACCCAGTCTGTCCCAGTTCACCCAGTCTGTCCCAGTTCACCCAGTCTGTCCCAGTTTACCCAATCAGTCCCAGTTCACCCAGTCTGCCCCAGTTCAGCCAGTCTGCCCCAGTTCACCCAGTCTGTCCCAGTTTACCCAGTCAGTCTCAGTTCAGCCAGTCTGCCCCAGTTCACCCAGTCTGCCCCAGTTTACCCAGTCAGTCTCAGTTCACCCAGTCTGTCCCAGTTCACCCAGTCTGTCCCAGTTCACCCAGTCTGTCCCAGTTCACCCAGTCTGTCCCAGTTCACCCAGTCTGTCCCTGTTCACCCAGTCTGTCCCAGTTCACCCAGTCTGTCCCAGTTTACCCAGTCACTCCCAGCTTACCCAGTCTGTCCCAGTTCACCCAGTCTGTCCCAGTTCACCCAGTCAGTCTCAGTTCACCCAGTCAGTCCCAGTTCCCCAGTCTGTCCCAGTTCACCCAGTCTGTCCCAGTTCATTCAGTCAGTCTCAGTTCAGCCAGTCAGTCCCAGTTTACCCAGTCTGTCCCAGTTCACCCAGCCTGTCCCAGTTTACCCAGTCAGTCCCAGTTCACACAGTCTGTCCCAGTTCACCCAGTTTGTCCCAGTTCACCCAGTCAGTCCCAGTTCACCCAGTTTGTCCCAGTTCACCCAGTCTGTCCCAGTTTACCCAGTCAGTCCCAGTTCACCCAGTCTGTCCCAGTTCACCCAGTCTGTCCCAGTTTACCCAGTCAGTCCCAGTTCACCCAGTCAGTCCCAGTTCACCCAGTCAGTCCCAGTTCACCCAATCAGTCCCAGTTTACCCAGTCAGTCCCAGTTCACCCAGTCAGTCCCAGTTCACCCAGTCTCTCCCAGGTCACCCAGTCTGTCCCAGTTCACCCAGTCTGTCCCAGTTTATCCCGTCAGTCTCAGTTCACCCAGTCAGTCCCAGTTCACCCAGTCAGTCCCAGTTCACCCAGTCTGTCCCAGTTCACCCAGTCAGTCCCAGTTCACCCAATCAGTCCCAGTTTACCCAGTCAGTCCCAGTTCACCCAGTCAGTCCCAGTTCACCCAGTCTCTCCCAGGTCACCCAGTCTGTCCCAGTTCACCCAGTCTGTCCCAGTTTATCCCGTCAGTCTCAGTTCACCCAGTCAGTCCCAGTTCACCCAGTCAGTCCCAGTTCACCCAGTCTGTCCCAGTTCACCCAGTCAGTCCCAGTTCACCCAGTCAGTCCCAGTTCACCCAGTCAGTCCCAGTTCACCCAGTCAGTCTCAGTTCACCCAGTCTGTCCCAGCTCACCCAGTCTGTCCCAGTTCACCCAGTCTCTCCCAGTTCACCCAGTCTGTCCCAGTTCACCCAGTCTGTCCCAGTTTACCCAGTCTGTCCCAGTTCACCCAGTCTCTCCCAGTTCACCCAGTCTGTCCCAGTTCACCCAGTCAGTCTTAGTTTACCCAGTCTGTCCCAGTTCCCCAGTCAGTCTCAGTTCACCCAGTCAGTCTCAGTTCACCCAGTCTGTCCCAGTTCACCCAGTCTGTCCCAGTTCACCCAGTCTGTCCCAGTTTACCCAATCAGTCCCAGTTCACCCAGTCTGTCCCAGTTCACCCAGTCTGTCCCAGTTTATCCCGTCAGTCTCAGTTCAGCCAGTCTGCCCCAGTTTACCCAGTCTGTCCCAGTTCACCCAGTCTGTCCCAGTTCACCCAGTCAGTCCCAGGTCACCCAGTCTCTCCCAGTTCACCCAGTCAGTCCCAGTTCACCCAGTCAGTCCCAGTTCACCCAGTCTGTCCCAGTTTATCCCGTCAGTCTCAGTTCAGCCAGTCTGTCCCAGTTCACCCAGTCAGTCCCAGGTCACCCAGTCTCTCCCAGTTCACCCAGTCAGTCCCAGTTCACCCAGTCTGTCCCAGTTCACCCAGTCTGTCCCAGTTCACCCAGTCAGTCCCAGGTCACCCAGTCAGCCCCAGTTCACCCAGTCATTCCCAGTTCACCCAGTCTGTCCCAGTTCACCCAGTCTGTCCCAGTTCACCCTCCCTGTCCCAGTTCACCCAGTCTGTCCCAGTTCACCCAGTCAGTCCCAGTTCACCCAGTCTGTCCCAGTTCACCCAGTCTGTCCCAGTTTACCCAGTCTGTCCCAGTTCACCCAGTCTGTCCCAGTTCACCCAGTCTGTCCCAGTTCACCCAGTCAGTCCCAGTTTACCCAGTCGGTCCCAGTTTATCCCGTCAGTCTCAGTTCAGCCAGTCAGTCCCAGTTTATCCAGTCTGTCGCAGTTTATCCCGTCAGTCTCAGTTCAGCCAGTCAGTCCCAGTTTATCCAGTCTGTCCCAGTTTATCCCGTCAGTCTCAGTTCACCCAGTCTGTCTCAGTTCACCCAGTCATTCCCAGTTCACCCAGTCTGTCCCAGTTCACCCAGTCTGTCCCAGTTCACCCTCCCTGTCCCAGTTCACCCAGTCAGTCCCAGTTCACCCAGTCAGTCCCAGTTCACCCAGTCTGTCCCAGTTCACCCAGTCTGTCCCAGTTTACCCAGTCTGTCCCAGTTTACCCAGTCTGTCCCAGTTCACCCAGTCTGTCCCAGTTCACCCAGTCTGTCCCAGTTCACCCAGTCAGTCCCAGTTTACCCAGTCGGTCCCAGTTTATCCCGTCAGTCTCAGTTCAGCCAGTCAGTCCCAGTTTATCCAGTCTGTCGCAGTTTATCCCGTCAGTCTCAGTTCAGCCAGTCAGTCCCAGTTTATCCAGTCTGTCCCAGTTTATCCCGTCAGTCTCAGTTCACCCAGTCTGTCTCAGTTCACCCAGTCATTCCCAGTTCACCCAGTCTGTCCCAGTTCACCCAGTCTGTCCCAGTTCACCCTCCCTGTCCCAGTTCACCCAGTCTGTCCCAGTTCACCCAGTCTGTCCCAGTTCACCCAGTCTGTCCCAGTTCACCCAATCAGTCCCAGTTTACCCAGCCTGTCTCAGTTTACCCAGTCTGTCCCAGTTCACCCAGTCTGTCCCAGTTCACCCAGGCTGTCTCAGTTCACCCAGTCTGTCCCAGTTTACCCAGTCTGTCCCAGTTCACCCAGTCAGTCCCAGTTCACCCAGTCAGTCCCAGTTCACCCTCCCTGTCCCAGTTTACCCAATCAGTCCCAGTTCACCCAGTCTGTCCCAGTTTACCCAGTCTGTCCCAGTTCACCCAGTCTGTGCCAGTTCACCCAGTCTGTCCCAGTTTACCCAGACAGTCCCAGTTTACCCAGTCTGTGCCAGTTTACCCAGTCTGTCCCAGTTCACCCAGTCTGTCCCTGTTCACCCTCCCTGTCCCAGTTCACCCAGTCTGTGCCAGTTCACCCAGTCTGTCCCAGTTTACCCAGTCAGTCCCAGTTTACCCAGTCTGTGCCAGTTCACCCAGTCTGTGCCAGTTCACCCAGTCTGTGCCAGTTCACCCAGTCTGTCCCTGTTCACCCAGTCTGTCCCTGTTCACCCTCCCTGTCCCAGTTCACCCAGTCTGTGCCAGTTTACCCAGTCAGTCCCAGTTTATCCAGTCAGTCCCAGTTTACCCAGTCAGTCTCAGTTCAGCCAGTCTGCCCCAGTTCACCCAGTCAGTCTCAGTTAAGCCAGTCTGCCCCAGTTCACCCAGTCTGTCCCAGTTCACCCAGTCTGTCCCAGTTTATCCAGTCAGTCCCAGTTTACCCAGTCAGTCTCAGTTTACCCAGTCAGTCCCAGTTTACCCAGTCTCTCCCAGTTTACCCAGTCTGTCCCAGTTCACCCAATCAGTCCCAGTTTACCCAGTCTGTCCCAGTTCACCCAGTCAGCCTCAGTTCAGCCAGTCTGCCCCAGTTCACCCAGTCTGTCCCAGTTCACCCAGTCTGTCCCAGTTCACCCAGTCTGTCCCAGTTCACCCAGTCTGTCCCAGTTCACCCAGTCTGTCCCAGTTCACCCAGTCTGTCCCAGTTCATCCAGTCTGTCCCAGTTTACCCAGTCTGTCCCAGTTTACCCAGTCTGTCCCAGTTCACCCAGTCAGTCCCAGTTTACCCAGTCAGTCCCAGTTTACCCAGTCTCTCCCAGTTTACCCAGTCTGTCCCAGTTCACCCAGTCTGTCCCAGTTCACCCAGTCAGTCTCAGTTCACCCCGTCAGTCCCAGTTCCCCAGTCTGTCCCAGTTCACCCAGTCTGTCCCAGTTTACCCAGTCAGTCCCAGTTCACACAGTCTGTCCCAGTTCACCCAGTCTGTCCCAGTTCACCCAGTCTGTCCCAGTTCATCCAGTCTGTCCCAGTTTACCCAGTCTGTCCCAGTTTACCCAGTCTGTCCAAGTTCACCCAGTCAGTCTCAGTTCATCCAGTCTGTCCCAGTTTACCCAGTCTGTCCCAGTTTACCCAGTCTGTCCCAGTTCACCCAGTCAGTCTCAGTTCATCCAGTCTCTCCCAGTTTACCCAGTCTGTCCCAGTTTACCCAGTCTGTCCCAGTTCACCCAGTCTGTCCCAGTTCACCCAGTCAGTCTCAGTTCACCCCGTCAGTCCCAGTTCCCCAGTCTGTCCCAGTTCACCCAGTCTGTCCCAGTTCACACAGTCTGTCCCAGTTCACCCAGTCAGTCCCAGTTCACCCAGTCTGTCCCAGTTCACCCAGTCTGTCCCAGTTCACCCAGTCAGTCCCAGGTCACCCAGTCTGTCCCAGTTCACCCAGTCAGTCCCAGGTCACCCAGTCAGTCCCAGTTCACCCAGTCTGTCCCAGTTCACCCAGTCAGTCCCAGTTCACCCAGTCTGTCCCAGTTCACCCAGTCTGTCCCAGTTCACCCAGTCTGTCCCAGTTTACCCAGTCTGTCCCAGTTCACCCAGTCTGTCCCAGTTCACCCAGTCTGTCCCAGTTCACCCAGTCAGTCCCAGTTTACCCAGTCGGTCCCAGTTTATCCCGTCAGTCTCAGTTCAGCCAGTCAGTCCCAGTTTATCCAGTCTGTCCCAGTTTATCCCGTCAGTCTCAGTTCACCCAGTCTGTCTCAGTTCACCCAGTCATTCCCAGTTCACCCAGTCTGTCCCAGTTCACCCAGTCTGTCCCAGTTCACCCTCCCTGTCCCAGTTCACCCAGTCTGTCCCAGTTCACCCAGTCTGTCCCAGTTCACCCAGTCTGTCCCAGTTCACCCAATCAGTCCCAGTTTATCCCGTCTGTCCCAGTTCACCCAGTCTGTCCCAGTTCACCCAGTATGTCCCAGTTCACCCAATCAGTCCCAGTTTATCCAGTCTGTCCCAGTTCACCCAGTCTGTCTCAGTTCACCCAGTCTGTCCCAGTTTACCCAGTCTGTCCCAGTTCACCCAGTCTGTCCCAGTTTACCCAGTCTGTCCCAGTTCACCACGTCAGTCCCAGTTCACCCTCCCTGTCCCAGTTTACCCAGTCAGTCCCAGTTTACCCAGTCTGTGCCAGTTTACCCAGTCAGTCCCAGTTTATCCAGTCTGTCCCAGTTTACCCAGTCTGTGCCAGTTTACCCAGTCTGTCCCAGTTCACCCAGTCTGTGCCAGTTCACCCAGTCTGTCCCAGTTTACCCAGTCAGTCCCAGTTTACCCAGTCTGTGCCAGTTTACCCAGTCAGTCCCAGTTTATCCAGTCTGTCCCAGTTTACCCAGTCTGTCCCAGTTCACCCAGTCTGTCCCTGTTCACCCTCCCTGTCCCAGTTCACCCAGTCTGTGCCAGTTCACCCAGTCTGTCCCAGTTTACCCAGTCAGTCCCAGTTTACCCAGTCTGTGACAGTTCACCCAGTCTGTGCCAGTTCACCCAGTCTGTGCCAGTTCACCCAGTCTGTCCCTGTTCACCCAGTCTGTCCCTGTTCACCCTCCCTGTCCCAGTTCACCCAGTCAGTCCCAGTTTACCCAGTCAGTCTCAGTTCAGCCAGTCTGCCCCAGTTCACCCAGTCTGTCCCAGTTCACCCAGTCTGTCCCAGTTTACCCAGTCTGTCCCAGTTTACCCAGTCTGTCCCAGTTTACCCAGTCAGTCCCAGTTTACCCAGTCTGCCCCAGTTTACCCAGTCAGTCCCAGTTCACCCAGTCAGTCTCAGTCCAGCCAGTCTGCCCCAGTTCACCCAGTCAGTCCCAGTTTACCCAGTCTCTCCCAGTTTACCCAGTCTGTCCCAGTTCACCCAATCAGTCCCAGTTCACCCAGTCAGTCTCAGTTCAGCCAGTCTGCCCCAGTTCACCCAGTCTGTCCCAGTTCATCCAGTCTTTCCCAGTTCACCCAGTCTGTCCCAGTTCACCCAGTCTGTCCCAGTTCACCCAGTCTGTCCCAGTTCACCCAGTCTGTCCCAGTTCACCCAGTCTGTCCCAGTTCATCCAGTCTGTCCCAGTTTACCCAGTCTGTCCCAGTTTACCCAGTCTGTCCCAGTTCATCCAGTCTGTCCCAGTTTACCCAGTCTGTCCCAGTTCATCCAGTCTGTCCCAGTTTACCCAGTCTGTCCCAGTTCACCCAGTCTGTCCCAGTTCATCCAGTCTGTCCCAGTTTACCCAGTCTGTCCCAGTTCATCCAGTCTGTCCCAGTTTACCCAGTCTGTCCCAGTTCACCCAGTCTGTCCCAGTTCACCCAGTCTGTCCCAGTTCATCCAGTCTGTCCCAGTTTACCCAGTCTGTCCCAGTTCACCCAGTCAGTCTCAGTTCAGCCAGTCTGCCCCAGTTCACCCAGTCAGTCCCAGTTCACCCAGTCAGTCCCAGGTCACCCAGTCAGTCCCAGTTCACCCAGTCTGTCCCAGTTCACCCAGTCAGTCCCAGTTCACCCAATCAGTCCCAGTTCACCCAGTCAGTCCCAGTTCACCCAGTCAGTCCCAGTTCACCCAGTCAGTCCCAGTTCACCGAATCAGTCCCAGTTCACCCAGTCAGTCCCAGTTCACCCAGTCAGTCTCAGTTCAGCCAGTCTGTCCCAGTTTATCCCGTCAGTCTCAGTTCACCCAGTCAGTTTCAGTTCACCCAGTCAGTCCCAGTTTACCCAGTCAGTCCCAGTTCACCCAGTCAGTCCCAGTTTACCCAGTCAGTCCCAGTTCACCCAGTCTGTCCCAGTTCACCCAGTCTGTCCCAGTTCACCCAGTCTGTCCCAGTTTACCCAGTCTGTCCCAGTTTACCTAGCCAGTCCCAGTTCATTCAGTCTTTCCCAGTTTACCCAGTCAGTCCCAGTTCACCCAGACTGTCTCAGTTTACCCAGTCTGTCCCAGTTCACCCAGTCTGTCCCAGTTCACCCAGTCTGTCCCAGTTTACCCAGTCTGTCCCAGTTCACCCAATCTGTCCCAGTTTACCCAGTCAGTCCCAGTTCACCCAGACTGTCTCAGTTTACCCAGTCTGTCCCAGTTCACCCAGTCTGTCCCAGTTCATTCAGTCTTTCCCAGTTTACCCAGTCAGTCCCAGTTCACCCAGACTGTCTCAGTTTACCCAGTCTGTCCCAGTTCACCCAGTCTGTCCCAGTTTACCCAGTCTGTCCCAGTTTACCTAGCCAGTCCCAGTTCATTCAGTCTTTCCCAGTTTACCCAGTCTGTCCCAGTTCACCCAGTCTGTCCCAGTTTACCTAGCCAGTCCCAGTTCATTCAGTCAGTCCCAGTTCACCCAGACTGTCTCAGTTTACCCAGTCTGTCCCAGTTCACCCAACCTGTCCCAGTTTACCCAGTCTGTCCCAGTTTACCTAGCCAGTCCCAGTTCATTCAGTCTGTCCCAGTTCACCCAGTCTGTCCCAGTTTACCCAGTCAGTCCCAGTTCATTCAGTCTGTCCCAGTTCACCCAGTCTGTCCCAGTTTACCCCATCAGTCCCAGTTCACCCAGTCTGTCCCAGTTCACCCAGTCTGTCCCAGTTCACCCAGTCTGTCCCAGTTTACCCAGTCAGTCCCAGTTCATTCAGTCAGTCCCAGTTCACCCAGTCAGTCCCAGTTCATTCAGTCTGTCCCAGTTCACCCAGTCTGTCCCAGTTCACCCAGTCTGTCCCAGTTTACCCAATCAGTCCCAGTTCACCCAGTCTGTCCCAGTTTACCCAATCAGTCGCAGTTCACCCAGTCTGTCCCAGTTCACCCAGTCTGTCCCAGTTCACCCAGTCTGTCCCAGTTTACCGAGTTAGTCCCAGTTCATTCAGTCTGCCCCAGTTCACCCAGTCTGTCCCAGTTTACCCAGTCTGCCCCAGTTTACCCAGTCTGTTCCAGTTCACCCAGTCTGTCCCAGTTCACCCAGTCTGTCCCAGTTCACCCAGTCTGTCCCAGTTCACCCAGTCTGCCCCAGTTCAACCAGTCTGTCCCAGTTCATTCAGTCTGCCCCAGTTCACCCAGTCTGTCCCAGTTTACCCAGTCTGTCGCAGTTCACCCAGTCTGTCCCAGTTCACCCTCCCTCTCCCAGTTTAACCAGCCAGTCCCAGTTTACCCAGTCTGTCATAGTTCACCCAGTCAGTCCCAGTTCACCCAGTCTGCCCCAGTTCACCCAGTCAGTCCCAGTTCACCCAGTATGTCCCAGTTCACCCAGTCTGTCCCAGTTCACCCAGTCAGTCTCAGTTTACCCAGTCAGTCCCAGTTCACCCAGTCTGTCCCAGTTCATTCAGTCTGCCCCAGTTCACCCAGTCTGTCCCAGTTTACCCAGTCTGTCCCAGTTCACCCAGTCTGTCCCAGTTTACCCAATCAGTCCCAGTTCACCCAGTCTGTCCCAGTTCACCCAGTCTGTCCCAGTTCACCCAGTCTGTCTCAGTTTACCCAGTCTGTCACAGTTTACCCAGTTTGTCCCAGTTTACCCAATCTGTCCCGGTTCACCCAATCAGTCCCAGTTCACCCAGTCTGTGCCAGTTCACCCAGTCTGTCCCAGGTCACCGAGTCTGTCCCAGTTCACCCAGTCTGTCCCAGTTTACCCAGTCAGTCCCAGTTCACCCAGTCTGTCCCAGTTCACCCAGTCTGTCCCAGTTGACTCTCTCTCTCCCAATTTACCCAAACTGTCCCAGTATACCCAGTCTGTCTCAGTTCACGCAGTCTGTCCCAGTTCACCCAGTCTGTCCCAGTTTACCCATTCAGTCCCAGTTCACCCAGTCAGTCCCAGTTCACCCAGCCTGTCCCAGTTTACCCAGTCAGTCCCAGTTCACCCAGTCTGTCACAGTTCACCCAGTCTGTCCCAGTTCATCCAGTCTGTCCCAGTTTACCCAGTCAATCCCAGTTCACCCAGTCAGTCCCAGTTCACCCTCCCTGTCCCAGTTCACCCAGTCTGTCCCAGTTCACCCAGTCTGTCCCAGTTCACCCAGTCTGTCCTAGTTCACCCAATCAGTCCCAGTTCACCCAGTCTGTCCCAGTTCACCCAGTCAGTCCCAGTTCACCCAGTCTGTCCCAGTTCATCCAGTCTGTCCCAGTTCACCCAGTCTGTCCTAGATCACACAATCAGTCCCAGTTCACCCAGTCTGTCCCAGTTCACCCAGTCTGTCCCAGTTTACCGAGTTAGTCCCAGTTCATTCAGTCTGTCCCAGTTCACCCAGTCTGTGCAAGTTTACCGAGTTAGTCCCAGTTCATTCAGTCAGTCCCAGTTTACCCAGTCTGTCCCAGTTTACCCAGTCAGTCCCAGTTTACCCAGTCAGTCCCAGTTTACCCAGTCTGTCCCAGTTTACCCAGTCTGTCCCAATTCACCCAGTCTGTCCCAGTTTACCCAGTCTGTCCCAGTTCACCCAGTCAGTCCCAGTTCACCCAGACCGTCCCAGTTCACCCAGTCCGTCCCAGTTTACCCAGTCAGTCCCAGTTTACCCAGTCTGTCCCAGTTTACCCAGTCTGTCCCAGTTCACCCAGTCTGTCCCAGTTCACCCAGTCTGTCCCAGTTCACCCAGTCTGCCCCAGTTCACCCAGTCTGTCCCAGTTCATTCAGTCTGCCCCAGTTCACCCAGTCTTTCTCAGTTTACCCAGTCTGTCACAGTTTACCCAGTTTGTCCCAGTTTACCCAATCTGTCCCGGTTCACCCAATCAGTCCCAGTTCACCCAGTCTGTCCCAGTTCACCGAGTCTGTCCCAGTTCACCCAGTCTGTCCCAGTTCACCCAGTCTGTCCCAGTTCACTCTCTCTCTCCCAATTTACCCAAACTGTCCCAGTATACCCAGTCTGTCTCAGTTCACGCAGTCTGTCCCAGTTCACTCTCTCTCTCCCAATTTACCCAAACTGTCCCAGTATACCCAGTCTGTCCCAGTTCACCCAGTCTGTCCCAGTTTACCGAGTCTGTCCCAGTTCACCCAGTCTGTCCCAGTTCACCCAGTCAGTCCCAGTTCACCCAGCCTGTCCCAGTTTACCCAGTCGGCCCCAGTTCACCCAGTCAGTCCCAGTTCACCCAGTCAGTCCCAGTTCACCCAGTCTGTCCCAGTTCACCCAGTCAGTCCCAGTTCACCCAGTCTGTCCCAGTTTACCCATTCAGTCCCAGTTCACCCAGCCTGTCCCAGTTCACCCAGCCTGTCCCAGTTTACCGAGTCTGTCCCAGTTTACCCATTCAGTCCCAGTTCACCCAGTCTGTCCCAGTTCACCGAGTCTGTCCCAGGTCACCCAGTCTGTCCCAGTTCACCCAGTCTGTCCCAGTTTACCCATTTTTTTTACACAGAGGGTAGTGGGTGCCTGGAACTCACTACCGGAGGAGGTAGTGGAAGCAGGGACGATAGGGACATTTAAAGGTCATCTTGACAAATATATGAATAGGATGGGAATAGAAGGATACGGACCCAGGAAGTGTAGAAGATTATAGTTTAGTCGGGCAGTATGGTCGGCACGGGCTTGGAGGTCCGAAGGACCTGTTCCTGTGCTGTACATTTCTTTGTTCTTTGTTTGTTCTTTGTTCAGTCCCAGTTCACCCAGTCTGTCCCAGTTCACCCAGTCTGTCCCAGTTCACCCAGCCTGCCCCAGTTTACCCAGTCTCTCCCAGTTCACCCAGTCTGTCCCAGTTCACCCAATCAGTCCCAGTTTGTCCAGTGTGTCCCAGTTTACCCAGTCTGTCCCAGTTCACCCAGTCCGTCCCAGTTCACCCAGTCCGTCCCAGTTTACCCAATCAGTCCCAGTTTACCCAGTCAGTCCCAGTTTACCCAATCTGTCCCGGTTCACCCAATCAGTCCCAGTTCACCCAGTCTCTCCCAGTTCACCCAGTCTGGCCCAGTTCACCCACTCTGTCCCAGTTCACCCAATCAGTCCCAGTTCACCCAGTCTCTCCCAGTTCACCCAGTCTCTCCCAGTTCACCCAGTCTGTCCCGGTTCACCCAATCAGTCCCAGTTCACCCAGTCTCTCCCAGTTCACCCAGTCTGGCCCAGTTCACCCACTCTGTCCCAGTTCACCCAATCAGTCCCAGTTCACCCAGTCTCTCCCAGTTCACCCAGTCTCTCCCAGTTCACCCAGTCTGGCCCAGTTCACCCAGTCTGTCCCAGTTCACCCAGTCAGTCCCAGTTCACCCTGTCAGTCCCAGTTCATTCAGTCTGTCCCAGTTCACCCAGTCAGTCCCAGTTCACCCAGTCTGCCGCAGTTCACCCAGTCTGTCCCAGTTTACCCAGTCTGTCCCAGTTCACCCAGTCTGTCCCAGTTCACCCAATCTGTCCCGGTTCACCCAATCAGTGCCAGTTCACCCAGTCTCTCCCAGTTCACCCAGTCAGTCCCAGTTCACCCAGTCTGTCCCAGTTCACCCAGTCTGTCCCAGTTCACCCAATCTGTCCCGGTTCACCCAATCAGTGCCAGTTCACCCAGTCTCTCCCAGTTCACCCAGTCAGTCCCAGTTCACCCAGTCTGTCCCAGTTCACCCAGTCTCTCCCAGTTTACCCAGTCTGTCCCAGTTCACCCAGTCTGTCCCAGTTTACCCAATCTGTCCCAGTTCACCCAGTCTGTCCCTGTTTTCCCAGTCAGTCCCAATTTACCCAGTCTGTCCCAGTTTACCCAGTCTGTCCCAGTTTAACCAGTCAGTCCCAGTTCAACCAATCAGTCCCAGTTCACCCAATCTGTCCCAGTTTACCCAGTCTGTCCCAGTTCAACCAATCAGTCCCAGTTCACCCAGTCTGTCCCAGTTCACCCAGTCTGTCCCAGTTCACCCAGTCTGTCCCTGTTTTCCCAGTCAGTCCCAATTTACACAGTCTGTCCCAGTTTACCCAGTCTGTCCCAGTTTAACCAGTCAGTCCCAGTTCAACCAATCAGTCCCAGTTCACCCAACCTGTCCCAGTTCACCCAGTCTGTCCCAGTTCACCCAGTCTGTCCCAGTTTACCCAGTCTGTCCCAGTTCACCCAGTCTGTCCCAGTTTACCCAGTCTGTCCCAGTTCACCCAGTCTGTCCCAGTTTACCCAGTCTGTCCCAGTTTACCTAGCCAGTCCCAGTTCATTCAGTCTGTCCCAGTTCACCCAGTCTGTCCCAATTCCCCAGTCAGTCCCAGTTCATTCAGTCTGTCCCAGTTCACCCAGTCTGTCCCAGTTCACCCAGTCTGTCCCAGTTCACCCAGTCTGTCCCAGTTCATTCAGTCTGTCCCAGTTCACCCAGTCTGTCCCAGTTCACCCAGTCTGTCCCAGTTCACCCAGTCTGTCCCAGTTCACCCAGTCTGTCCCAGTTTACCGAGTTAGTCCCAGTTCATTCAGTCTGTCCCAGTTCACCCAGTCTGTCCCAGTTTACCGAGTTAGTCCCAGTTCATTCAGTCTGTCCCAGTTCACCCAGTCAGTCCCAGTTCACCCAGACCGTCCCAGTTCACCCAGACCGTCCCAGTTCACCCAGTCTGTCCCAGTTTACCCAGTCTTTCCCAATTCACCCAGTCTGTCCCAGTTCACCCAGTCCGTCCCAGTTCACCCAGTCCGTCCAAGTTTACCCAATCAGTCCCAGTTTACCCAGTCTGTCCCGGTTCACCCAATCAGTCCCAGTTCACCCAGTCTGTCCCAGTTCACCCAATCAGTCCCAGTTCACCCAGTCTCTCCCAGTTCACCCAGTCTCTCCCAGTTCACCCAGTCTGTCCCAGTTCACCCAATCAGTCCCAGTTCACCCAGTCTCTCCCAGTTCACCCAGTCTGGCCCAGTTCACCCAGTCTGTCCCAGTTCACCCAGTCAGTCCCAGTTCACCCTGTCAGTCCCAGTTCATTCAGTCTGTCCCAGTTCACCCAGTCAGTCCCAGTTCACCCAGTCAGTCCCAGTTCACCCAGTCTGTCCCAGTTTACCCAGTCTGTCCCAGTTCACCCAGTCTGTCCCAGTTCACCCAGTCAGTCCCAGTTCACCCTGTCAGTCCCAGTTTACCCAGTCTGTCCCAGTTTACCCAGTCTGTCACAGTTCACCCAGTCTGTCACAGTTTACCCAGTCTGTCCCAGTTCACCCAGTCTGTCCCAGTTCACCCAATCTGTCCCGGTTCACCCAATCAGTGCCAGTTCACCCTGTCTCTCCCAGTTCACCCAGTCAGTCCCAGTTCACCCAGTCTGTCCCAGTTCACCCAGTCTCTCCCAGTTTACCCAGTCTCTCCCAGTTCTCCCAGTCAGTCCCAGTTCACCCAGTCTCTCCCAGTTTACCCAGTCAGTCGCAGTTCACCCAGTCTGTCACAGTTCACCCAGTCTCTCCCAGTTCACCCAGTCAGTCGCAGTTCACCCAGTCAGTCCCAGTTCACCCAATCTGTCCCACTTTACCCATCTGTCCCAGTTCACCCAGTCTGTCCCAGTTCACCCAGTCCGTCCCAGTTCACCCAGTCTGTCCCAGTTTAACCAGTCAGTCCCAGTTCAACCAATCAGTCCCAGTTCACCCAATCTGTCCCAGTTTAACCAGTCTGTCCCAGTTTAGCCAGTCGGTTGCAGTTCACCCAGTCAGTCCCAGTTCACCCAGTCTGCCCCAGTTCACCCAGTCTGTCCCAGTTCACCCAATTTGTCCCAGTTTATCCAGTCCGTCCCAGTTCACCCAGTCTGTCCCAGTTCACCCAGTCTGTCCCAGTTCACCCAGTCTGTCCCAGTTCATCCAGTCAGTTCCAGTTGAAACAGTCTGTCCCAGTTTACCCAGTCTGTCCCAGTTCACCCAACCTGTCCCAGTTTACCCAGTCTGTCCCAGTTTACCTAGCCAGTCCCAGTTCATTCAGTCTTTCCCAGTTTACCCAGTCTGTCCCAGTTCACCCAACCTGTCCCAGTTTACCCAGTCTGTCCCAGTTTACCTAGCCAGTCCCAGTTCATTCAGTCTGTCCCAGTTCACCCAGTCTGTCCCAGTCCACCCAGTCTGTCCCAGTTCACCCAGTCAGTCCCAGTTCACCCAGTCTGTCCCAGTTCACCCAGTCTGTCCCAGTTTACCGAGTTAGTCCCAGTTCATTCAGTCTGCCCCAGTTCACCCAGTCTGTCCCAGTTCACCCAGTCTGTCCCAGTTCACCCAGTCTGTCCCAGTTCACCCAGTCTGTCCCAGTTTACCTAGCCAGTCCCAGTTCATTCAGTCTGTCCCAGTTCACCCAGTCTGTCCCAGTCCACCCAGTCTGTCCCAGTTCACCCAGTCAGTCCCAGTTCACCCAGTCTGTCCCAGTTCACCCAGTCTGTCCCAGTTTACCGAGTTAGTCCCAGTTCATTCAGTCTGCCCCAGTTCACCCAGTCTGTCCCAGTTCACCCAGTCTGTCCCAGTTCACCCAATCAGTCCCAGTTTACCCAGTCAGTCCCAGTTCATTCAGTCTGTCCCAGTTCACCCAGTCTGTCCCAGTTCACCCAGTCTGTCCCAGTTTACCCAGTCAGTCCCAGTTTACCCAGTCAGTCCCAGTTCATTCAGTCTGTCCCAGTTCACCCAATCAGTCCCAGTTCACCCAGTCTGTCCCAGTCCACCCAGTCTGTCCCAGTTCACCCAGTCAGTCCCAGTTCATTCAGTCTGTCCCAGTTCACCCAGTCTGTCCCAATTCACCCAGTCAGTCCCAGTTCATTCAGTCTGTCCCAGTTCACCCAGTCTGTCCCAGTCCACCCAGTCAGTCCCAGTTCAACCAGTCTGTCCCAGTTTACCCAGTCTGTCCCAGTCCACCCAGTCAGTCCCAGTTCACCCAGTCAGTCCCAATTCACCCAGTCAGTCCCAGTTCACCCAATCAGTCCCAGTTTACCCAGTCTGTCCCAGTTCACCCAGTCTGTCCCAGTTCACCCAGTCTGTCCCAGTTTACGCAATCAGTCCCAGTTCACCCAGTCTGTCCCAGTTCACCCAGTCTGTCCCAGTTCACCCAGTCTGTCCCAGTTTACCCAGTCTGTCCCAGTTTACCCAGTCTGTCCCAGTTCACCCAGTCTGTCTCAGTTTACCCAGTCTGTCCCAGTTTACCCAGTCTGTCCCAGTTCACCCAGTCTGTCTCAGTTCACCCAGTCTGACACAGTTTACCCAGTTTGTCACAGTTTACCCAGTTTGTCCCAGTTCACCCACTCTGTCCCAGTTCACCCAGTCAGTCCCAGTTCACCGAGTCAGTCCCAGTTCACCGAGTCTGTCCCAGTTCACCCAGTCAGTCCCAGTTCACCCAGTCAGTCCCAGTTCACCGAGTCAGTCCCAGTTCACCGAGTCTGTCCCAGTTCACCCAGTCAGTCCCAGTTCACCCAGTCAGTCCCAGTTCACCCAGTCAGTCCCAGTTTACCCAGTCAGTCCCAGTTCACCCAGTCAGTCCCAGTTTACCCAGTCAGTCCCAGTTCACCCAGTCAGTCCCAGTTCACCCAGTCAGTCCCAGTTTACCCAGTCAGTCCCAGTTTACCCAATCAGTCCCAGTTCACCCAGTCAGTCCCAGTTCACCCTGTCAGTCCCAGTTTACCCAGTCAGTCCCAGTTTACCCAGTCAGTCCCAGTTCACCCAGTCTGTCCCAGTTTACCCAGTCTGTCCCAGTTCACGAAATCAGTCCCAGGTCACCCAGTCTCTCCCAGTTCACCCAGTCAGTCCCAGTTCACCCAGTCTGTCCCAGTTCACCCAGTCTCTCCCAGTTTACCCAGTCTGTCCCAGTTCACCCAGTCAGTCCCAGTTCACCCAGTCTCTCCCAGTTTACCCAGTCAGTCGCAGTTCACCCAGTCTGTCCCAGTTCACCCAGTCTGTCCCGGTTCACCCAGTCAGTCCCAGTTCACCCAGTCTGTCCCAGTTTACCCAGTCTCTCCCAGTTTACCCAATCAGTCCCAATTCACCCAATCTGTCCCAGTTTACCCAGTCTCTCCCAGTTCACCCAGTCCGTCCCAGTTCACCCAGTCTGTCCCAGTTCATCCAGTCAGTCCCAGTTTACCCAGTCTGTCACAGTTCACCCAGTCTGTCCCAGTTCACCCAGTCTGTCCCAGTTTACCCAGTCTGTCCCAGTTCAACCAATCAGTCCCAGTTCACCCAGTCAGTCCCAGTTCACCCAGTCTGTCCCAGTTCATCCAGTCAGTCCCAGTTTACCCAGTCTGTCCCAGTTCAACCAATCAGTCCCAGTTCACCCAGTCAGTCCCAGTTCACCCAGTCTGTCACAGTTCACCCAGTCAGTCCCAGTTCACCCAGTCAGTCCCAGTTTACCCAGTCTGTCCCAGTTCACCCAGTCAGTCCCAGTTCACCCAGTCTGTCCCAGTTCACCCAGTCAGTCCCAGTTTACCCAGTCTGTCCCAGTTCACCCAGTCTGTCACAGTTCACCCAGTCAGTCCCAGTTCACCCATTCAGTCCCAGTTTACCCAGTCTGTCACAGTTCACCCAGTCAGTCCCAGTTCACCCAGTCTGTCCCAGTTCACCCAACCTGTCCCAGTTTACCCAGTCTGTCCCAGTTTACCCAGTCTGTCCCAGTTCACCCTCCCTCTCCCAGTTTAACCAGCCAGTCCCAGTTTACCCAGTCTGTCCCAGTTTACCCAGTCTGTCCGAGTTCACCCAGTCAGTCCCAGTTCACCCAGTCTGCCCCAGTTCACCCAGTCTGTCCCAGTTCACCCAGTCTGTCCCAGTTCATTCAGTCTGGCCCAGTTCACCCAGTCTGTCCCAGTTCACCCAGTCAGTCCCAGTTCACCCAGTCTGCCCCAGTTCACCCAGTCTGTCCCAGTTCATTCAGTCTGCCCCAGTTCACCCAGTCTGTCCCAGTTTACCCAGTCTGTCCCAGTTCACCCAGTCTGTCCCAGTTCACCCAGTCTGTCCCAGTTTACCCAGTCTGTCCCAGTTCACCCAGTCTGTCCTAGTTCACCCAGTCTGTCCCAGTTCACCCAGTCTGTCCCAGTTCACCCAGTCTGCCCCAGTTCACCCAGTCTGTCCCAGTTCACCCAATTTGTCCCAGTTTATCCAGTCCGTCCCAGTTCACCCAGTCTGTCCCAGTTCACCCAGTCTGTCCCAGTTCATCCAGTCAGTTCCAGTTGAACCAGTCTGTCCCAGTTCACCCAATTTGTCCCAGTTTATCCAGTCCGTCCCAGTTCACCCAGTCTGTCCCAGTTCACCCAACCTGTCCCAGTTCACCCAGTCTGTCCCAGTTCACCCTCCCTGTCCCAGTTCACCCAGTCTGTTCCAGTTCACCCAGTCTGTCCCAGTTTACGCAATCAGTCCCAGTTCACCCAGTCTGTCCCAGTTCACCCAGTCTGTCCCAGTTCACCCAGTCTGTCCCAGTTTACCCAGTCTGTCCCAGTTTACCCAGTCTGTCCCAGTTCACCCAGTCTGTCTCAGTTTACCCAGTCTGTCCCAGTTTACCCAGTCTGTCCCAGTTTACCCAGTCTGTCCCAGTTCACCCAGTCTGTCCCAGTTTACCCAGTCTGTCCCAGTTTACCCAGTCTGTCTCAGTTTACCCAGTCTGTCCCAGTTCACCCAGTCTGTCCCAGTTTACCCAGTCTGTCCCAGTTTACCCAGTCTGTCCCAGTTTACCCAGTCTGTCCCAGTTCACCCAGTCTGTCTCAGTTTACCCAGTCTGTCCCAGTTTACCCAGTCTGTCCCAGTTCACCCAGTCTGTCTCAGTTCACCCAGTCTGTCACAGTTTACCCAGTTTGTCACAGTTTACCCAGTTTGTCCCAGTTCACCCACTCTGTCCCAGTTCACCCAGTCAGTCCCAGTTCACCGAGTCAGTCCCAGTTCACCGAGTCTGTCCCAGTTCACCCAGTCAGTCCCAGTTCACCCAGTCAGTCCCAGTTCACCGAGTCAGTCCCAGTTCACCGAGTCTGTCCCAGTTCACCCAGTCAGTCCCAGTTCACCCAGTCAGTCCCAGTTCACCCAGTCAGTCCCAGTTCACCCAGTCAGTCCCAGTTCACCCAGTCAGTCCCAGTTTACCCAGTCAGTCCCAGTTCACCCAGTCAGTCCCAGTTTACCCAGTCAGTCCCAGTTCACCCAGTCAGTCCCAGTTCACCCAGTCAGTCCCAGTTTACCCAGTCAGTCCCAGTTTACCCAATCAGTCCCAGTTCACCCAGTCAGTCCCAGTTCACCCTGTCAGTCCCAGTTTACCCAGGCAGTCCCAGTTTACCCAGTCAGTCCCAGTTCACCCAGTCTGTCCCAGTTCACGAAATCAGTCCCAGGTCACCCAGTCTGTCCCAGTTCACCCAGTCTGTCCCAGTTCACGAAATCAGTCCCAGGTCACCCAGTCTGTCCCAGTTCACCCAGTCTGTCCCAGTTCACCCAGTCTGTCCCAGTTCACCCAATCTGTCCCGGTTAACCCAATCAGTGCCAGTTCACCCAGTCTGTCCCAGGTCACCCAGTCTGTCCCAGTTCACCCAATCTGTCCCGGTTCACCCAGTCAGTCCCAGTTTACCCAGTCTGTCCCAGTTCACGAAATCAGTCCCAGGTCACCCAGTCTGTCCCAGTTCACCCAGTCTGTCCCAGTTCACCCAGTCTGTCCCAGTTCACCCAATCTGTCCCGGTTAACCCAATCAGTGCCAGTTCACCCAGTCTCTCCCAGTTCACCCAGTCAGTCCCAGTTCACCCAGTCTGTCCCAGTTCACCCAGTCTCTCCCAGTTTACCCAGTCTGTCCCAGTTCACCCAGTCAGTCCCAGTTCACCCAGTCTCTCCCAGTTTACCCAGTCAGTCGCAGTTCACCCAGTCTGTCCCAGTTCACCCAGTCTGTCCCGGTTCACCCAGTCAGTCCCAGTTCACCCAGTCTGTCCCAGTTTACCCAGCCTCTCCCAGTTTACCCAATCAGTCCCAATTCACCCAATCTGTCCCAGTTTACCCAGTCTGTCCCAGTTCACCCAGTCCGTCCCAGTTCACCCAGTCTGTCCCAGTTTACCCAGTCTCTCCCAGTTTACCCAATCAGTCCCAATTCACCCAATCTGTCCCAGTTTACCCAGTCTCTCCCAGTTCACCCAGTCCGTCCCAGTTCACCCAGTCTGTCCCAGTTCATCCAGTCAGTCCCAGTTTACCCAGTCTGTCACAGTTCACCCAGTCTGTCCCAGTTCACCCAGTCTGTCCCAGTTTACCCAGTCTGTCCCAGTTCAACCAATCAGTCCCAGTTCACCCAGTCAGTCCCAGTTCACCCAGTCTGTCCCAGTTCATCCAGTCAGTCCCAGTTTACCCAGTCTGTCCCAGTTCAACCAATCAGTCCCAGTTCACCCAGTCAGTCCCAGTTCACCCAGTCTGTCACAGTTCACCCAGTCTGTCCCAGTTTACCCAGTCTGTCCCAGTTCAACCAATCAGTCCCAGTTCACCCAGTCAGTCCCAGTTCACCCAGTCAGTCCCAGTTCACCCAGTCTGTCCCAGTTCATCCAGTCAGTCCCAGTTTACCCAGTCTGTCCCAGTTCAACCAATCAGTCCCAGTTCACCCAGTCAGTCCCAGTTCACCCAGTCTGTCACAGTTCACCCAGTCAGTCCCAGTTCACCCAGTCTGTCCCAGTTCATCCAGTCAGTCCCAGTTTACCCAGTCTGTCCCAGTTCAACCAATTAGTCCCAGTTCACCCAGTCAGTCCTAGTTCACCCAGTCAGTCCCAGTTCACCCAGTCAGTCCCAGTTTACCCAGTCTGTCACAGTTCACCCAGTCAGTCCCAGTTCACCCAGTCTGTCCCAGTTCACCCAACCTGTCCCAGTTTACCCAGTCTGTCCCAGTTTACCCAGTCTGTCCCAGTTCACCCTCCCTCTCCCAGTTTAACCAGCCAGTCCCAGTTTACCCAGTCTGTCCCAGTTTACCCAGTCTGTCCGAGTTCACCCAGTCAGTCCCAGTTCACCCAGTCTGCCCCAGTTCACCCAGTCTGTCCCTGTTCACCCAGTCTGTCCCAGTTCATTCAGTCTGGCCCAGTTCACCCAGTCTGTCCCAGTTCACCCAGTCAGTCCCAGTTCATTCAGTCTGCCCCAGTTCACCCAGTCTGTCCCAGTTTACCCAGTCTGTCCCAGTTCACCCAGTCTGTCCCAGTTCACCCAGTCTGTCCCAGTTTACCCAGTCTGTCCCAGTTCACCCAGTCTGTCCTAGTTCACCCAGTCTGTCCCAGTTCACCCAGTCTGCCCCAGTTCACCCAGTCTGTCCCAGTTCACCCAATTTGTCCCAGTTTATCCAGTCCGTCCCAGTTCACCCAGTCTGTCCCAGTTCACCCAGTCTGTCCCAGTTCATCCAGTCAGTTCCAGTTGAACCAGTCTGTCCCAGTTCACCCAATTTGTCCCAGTTTATCCAGTCCGTCCCAGTTCACCCAGTCTGTCCCAGTTCACCCAACCTGTCCCAGTTCACCCAGTCTGTCCCAGTTCACCCAGTCTGTCCCAGTTCACCCTCCCTGTCCCAGTTCACCCAGTCTGTCCCAGTTCACCCAGTCTGTCCCAGTTTACGCAATCAGTCCCAGTTCACCCAGTCTGTCCCAGTTCACCCAGTCTGTCCCAGTTCACCCAGTCTGTCCCAGTTCACCCAGTCTGTCCCAGTTTACGCAATCTGTCCCAGTTCACCCAGTCTGTCCCAGTTCACCCAGTCTGTCCCAGTTTACCCAGTCTGTCCCAGTTTACCCAGTCTGTCCCAGTTCACCCAGTCTGTCTCAGTTTACCCAGTCTGTCCCAGTTTACCCAGTCTGTCCCAGTTCACCCAGTCTGTCTCAGTTCACCCAGTCTGTCACAGTTTACCCAGTTTGTCCCAGTTTACCCAATCTGTCCCGGTTCACCCAATCAGTCCCAGTTCACCGAGTCTGGCCCAGTTCACCCACTCTGTCCCAGTTCACCCAGTCAGTCCCAGTTCACCGAGTCAGTCCCAGTTCACCGAGTCTGTCCCAGTTCACCCAGTCAGTCCCAGTTCACCCAGTCAGTCCCAGTTCACCGAGTCAGTCCCAGTTCACCGAGTCTGTCCCAGTTCACCCAGTCAGTCCCAGTTCACCCAGTCAGTCCCAGTTCACCCAGTCAGTCCCAGTTTACCCAGTCAGTCCCAGTTCACCCAGTCAGTCCTGTGGTGTTGGGTGCTCTGGTGCACAGATGAGCCAACACAGTTGTATGTGGTACAACTCTATTTTATTATAACTCTTATAATACAGTTCGTTCTGGATACTCTGCACATGCGGTCTCCCTGAGTGTCCCCGGCTATGGCTGTGTCCTGGTTCTCCCCTGCCGCTCTTTCTGACCACCAGGGGTTGTGTCTGTGCTTTTATATCTTTTTGTCATTGGTTGTGTGTTCTGATTTGTCTGTTGGTGTGTCTATCATGATGTGTGTGTTTGAATATCATGACATCCCCCTTTTTCACAAAGACAAGTGCCTACGTGGTTATAAATACAATTGTGTCGTGAGTGCATCTAAGAGTGTGCGTTTGTGTTGTGTACAGCGTGTGTTTATGACGTAACTATTTACATGGGGCGATGTCGGGTGCGTCACACTAACAAGGTTGTACCATAACAAAACTTGGATGCGAGAGAAAAAAAAAAACTTGAACATTGGTCCGGTCAGACGATATCTGGAACAATAAACAACAACAGGTTATAATACAGAAGTGTTTGACTTTTTGAACGTATTAACAGCGTTATAAGTCCAGTCTAGTGGGTGACCGCCTCAAGAATGGGCTGGTCCTCAAGCCGGTTCAGCTGTGGAGATTTGTGGTCACACTGGTTCACCTTGGACTGTTGGAGGTGATGCTGTTGCCGAAGTCTCTACTTTACCATTTGTTGTACTTCCTGCAGTGCTTGGTCTTTTTCATTCTTGCAAATATGACATTCAACATTTTTGTTAGTGGTGCCCTGGCTGTGGTTTGGTTCCGGTGGCGATGGAAGGGGCATGATCCGTGGCATCTCCACGAAGTCATCCTTGGGAACCAGTGGAGGATCCGGCGTGTGCGTACGGTGCAGTTGCGAGCGTGGAAGGCGGCACAGACCCCGCTGATTGCGCCTACGCACCAATCCATCCGCCCTGCATGCCAGGAACAAGGTGGAGTCTGTTTTCTTTTTATGTTTGTGGTGGACGGCATCTTGTAGCCGATGGGTCGTTGCCATTGAAGTAGCACCATCACTAATATCATGCAAGGCGATGACTGTGCCAGATGTGGAAGTTGGCCAAGACCGTGTACGCTGGTTCCGGCCACCTGCTGTGCCGGAAGGGCGACTCCGCAGAGAAACGTCGAAGCATGTCGCCTTGGATAGAGAATTGTTGCTCGCATCAACGTCTGGCGATGGCGCGAGTTGGTGTGTCCATCTTGGACCGCCGGTGCTGGTTGCCACTGCCGACCCAGTGGGACTGCCACGCGATCCATTCCCTGTCGCCGTGGCATCTGCCGTCACCCTGAGCGTGCCATCACCGAGGCCGCGACACCGCCCGTCCGGAGCAGGGTCTGGCGTGCGCAGATCAGAGTCGGCGCTTGGCTGCTCCCCATCTGGAGTCCGGTCTGCCTTCCGTCGATGCCCCCCATCCGGAGTCCCAACAGGTTCACTGGAGGCAGCCGAGATTCCCTGAAGCTGCACTTCTGGAGTCGGAACATGCAGGAATGCACCAACCAGTGGAGAGGCTCGAGCCATCGAGGGTGGAAGCGGTGCGCCGCCACCGCAGTCGTCAGTGGTCCCACCGTGATCGTTGAGTGCCTTGGTACGCACTAGGCGAGGTCTGTCACCTTGCACCTTTTGCATGGGAAGTGGGATGCTGTCGTCACTCGTCTCACATCCCGTGGATAGATCGTCATTAGCAGCTTGCTGTTCACTAGGGTTGGGTAAATTGTCAGAGTTTTCATCTGGTGGTGCACACCATGTCGGTGGACTGTCATTGTCTTGCCATTGTCCTTCATTTGGGCTTTTCTTCTTTGGAACTTTAAATCTTCCCCCAGATATTGCAGAACCTTGTTTATTACCCCCAAATTCTCCCATATGTATGGTCTCGAATATAGTATCCACTGTTTCTATCGACATTGTACCATTTTCCAAAGAACATTCCGTTTCACTTTTCTTCTCAGGTACCTCATATGTAACTTTGTTTGATGTACATGCCTTCATGGTCTCTGGGTCTGATTTTGCTGGGACTGGCATGGTCACAGTCTCTTTTTTACTGTTCTCAATTGCCCACATCATACTCCCCATACATAACTGCTTGAGCACTGGGGTTAGTGTGGTACAATGGATAATCGGTTCGACCTTATCTGCATCTTCATCATTAGTGGAAAGCACACTTGGTTCACTTGAAACTGCTGTGGGTGTTAAATTCGTTATCTGGCTACTCGATGTCGGTGTCCTCAGGATTCTTGCTCCAATGTTCTGCTCAATAATCAGTGGAGTGTGTATAGGTTCAATGCAATTAATGTTCCCTTCCAGGTTTGAAGAGTCATTACTGACGAACTGCTGGTCTCCGAAGTTGGGATTTTGCGGCATTGTGTTGAAGGGAGACATTTGTCCCTGCCGTGGATATGAGTCAGGTTGTGTTATTTCCATCACCTGAGGATCAATGTCTTGTCCATTTTTTCGATCCGTACTAAAACACTGGCAATTCTCAGTCTGCTCCTTGCAAGTTAAACATACAATTAATTTCGTTAGGAAATCCTCAGCATCCTTCTGTGGCCGTGCTGCATTATTAATCTCTGTTCGGCTACAATGATCCTGAAGGTCAGCGCATAAACCTTTTTTCTTCGGGCTTGGACGAGGCGATTCCTTTGGCTTGTCTTCAGTTGGGCTTGAACAGTCTTCAGCGCTGTGCCCTTTATTGTAGCATGAGAGACCGTCATGGTCATGCTGCTGTGTAGTGGAGCATGGTAGGCTGTCATAGCCTTCCTGCTGTTCACGGGAGCATGGCAGACCTGCATCGTCTGCCGCTGGTTGGTCAGGAGAGGTTGCTAGACCCTCATGGTCTTGTTCCTGCAAGGACTGCGCTCTGGAGTCCTGCGTTCCTTCCATCGTGGAGTCCGTCCACGAGCTCTCTGTGGAGGCTTGTGACACTGGAGTCACTTCTTGTTCGTGCAAGGACTGCGCTCTGGAGTCTTGCGCCGCCTCCACCGTGGAGGCTGTCCACGAGCTTGCCGTGGAAGCTTGTGACACTGGAGTCACTTCTGGTTCATGCGAGGACTGCACTCTGGAGTCTTGCATGTCTTCTTTCATAGAGTCGGGAACGTTGAGCGGGACGTGGACCACGCTCTGTGTGGCAGCAGGGCACCCTTCGTGTGCTTGCACCGCTCCCCGTCTGGTAATGTCAGGCCGCAGCATCATCCGGTACTGATAAGTTGGAACGTCATATCTGCTGGGTTGAAGATCCTCAAACCCGAAAAATGAATCCGCATCTGCGTCGGATTCAGTATGGGGGCCGCCAATGTGCACCACGAAAGGTTCGTCCGAGTCATAGTCATATAGGACCACGGAGCTATCATTGGGCTCGCGAGGTCCGGAAACACTGTAAAAATCGTCATCGAAGTATTCAAGGTCGGAATCATCGGCTTGTGCGTAGGTAACTGCTTGTCGGAGGGTTCTTCGGAGGTAAAATTCATCTCCTGGGTCAATTTGCGGCACTGCGCTGTCATTCCAGGTGAGGGAAGGTTGTTTTACAGCTTTAACAGATTTTTGTTTTTTTGATTTGGGACGTTTCCCTTTTAAATTGGATTTGGGACGTTTCCATTTTAAATTGGTGCAGTCTGGGGCCTCTGACATCCTGACGCTCGGTATGTAGCACGTAGGAAGCGACTGCGCATGCTCAGATCGCTGTTCCTTTACCGATGGCCATTTTCTTAACTGCGGATGCGCACCATATTGCGCATGCGCATACGAAACTTCCGGTTCTGCGCACTTCTCGCGCAACTGTGCTAGCGTTATACCTTTAGCAAGATGGCCGCCGACCTCGACCCAGCCTTCTCTCAGGCCCTGGACCTCGGGCTCCGGGATCCCAGCCACGAGGTGAGTACTGCAGCTTGTCTTACCTTTAAGTCCCCATTGGATTGCGTATTCTTCACAGTACTTGGAGAATTTGTCCAGGACTGCCTGGTAATCGTGCCTTTGCTGCCTCCTGAAGAACCTGAACCTTCTGAACATTGCTCTTGCCCTTGCACCGGCGACGATGAGGAGAAATTCAATTTTTTCCTTGTCATCCAGGTCTTGGAGTTCAGCTGCCGCCAGGAACATCTCGAACATTTGCCAGAATCGCCGCCAGTTTTCGTGGAGGTCGCCGTCGCACTGGAGCGCCTGCGGAACCGGGAGCTCTTGCATTATGCCTGGGCACTGCTGGTTGTCTCTGTACACTGGATGTATGCCGGCAGGTATCGATCCACTCCTGTACCATGTGGTGTTGGGTGCTCTGGTGCACAGATGAGCCAACACAGTTGTATGTGGTACAACTCTATTTTATTATAACTCTTATAATACAGTTCGTTCTGGATACTCTGCACATGCGGTCTCCCTGAGTGTCCCCGGCTATGGCTGTGTCCTGGTTCTCCCCTGCCGCTCTTTCTGACCACCAGGGGTTGTGTCTGTGCTTTTATATCTTTTTGTCATTGGTTGTGTGTTCTGATTTGTCTGTTGGTGTGTCTATCATGATGTGTGTGTTTGAATATCATGACAAGTCCCAGTTCACCCAGTCAGTCCCAGTTCACCCAGTCAGTCCCAGTTCACCCAGTCAGTCCCAGTTTACCCAGTCAGTCCCAGTTCACCCAGTCAGTCCCAGTTTACCCAGTCAGTCCCAGTTCACCCAGTCAGTCCCAGTTTACCCAGTCTGTCCCAGTTCACGAAATCAGTCCCAGGTCACCCAGTCTGTCCCAGTTCACCCAGTCTGTCCCAGTTCACCCAATCTGTCCCGGTTAACCCAATCAGTGCCAGTTCACCCAGTCTCTCCCAGTTCACCCAGTCAGTCCCAGTTCACCCAGACTGTCCCAGTTCACCCAATCTGTCCCGGTTAACCCAATCAGTGCCAGTTCACCCAGTCTCTCCCAGTTTACCCAGTCTGTCCCAGTTCACCCAGTCAGTCCCAGTTCACCCAGTCTCTCCCAGTTTACCCAGTCTGTCCCAGTTCACCCAGTCAGTCCCAGTTCACCCAGTCTCTCCCAGTTTACCCAGTCTGTTCCAGTTCACCCAGTCAGTCCCAGTTCACCCAGTCTCTCCCAGTTTACCCAGTCTGTCCCAGTTCACCCAGTCTGTCCCGGTTCACCCAGTCAGTCCCAGTTCACCCAGTCTCTCCCAGTTTACCCAGTCTGTCCCAGTTCACCCAGTCAGTCCCAGTTCACCCAGTCTGTCCCGGTTCACCCAGTCAGTCCCAGTTCACCCAGTCTCTCCCAGTTTACCCAGTCTCTCCCAGTTTACCCAATCAGTCCCAATTCACCCAATCTGTCCCAGTTTACCCAGTCTGTCCCAGTTCACCCAGTCCGTCCCAGTTCACCCAGTCCGTCCCAGTTTACCCAGTCAGTCCCAGTTCACCCAGTCTGTCCCAGTTCACCCAGTCCGTCCCAGTTCACCCAGTCTGTCCCAGTTCATCCAGTCAGTCCCAGTTTACCCAGTCTGTCACAGTTCACCCAGTCTGTCCCAGTTTACCCAGTCTGTCACAGTTCATCCAGTCAGTCCCAGTTTACCCAGTCTGTCACAGTTCACCCAGTCTGTCCCAGTTTACCCAGTCTGTCCCAGTTCACCCAGTCTGTCCCAGTTCACCCAGTCTGTCCCAGTTTACCCAGTCTGTCCCAGTTCACCCAGTCTGTCCCAGTTCACCCAGTCTGTCACAGTTCACCCAGTCAGTCCCAGTTCACCCAGTCTGTCACAGTTCACCCAGTCTGTCCCAGTTTACCCAGTCTGTCCCAGTTTACCCAGTCTGTCCCAGTTCACCCAGTCAGTCCCAGTTTACCCAGTCTGTCACAGTTCATCCAGTCAGTCCCAGTTTACCCAGTCTGTCACAGTTCACCCAGTCTGTCCCAGTTTACCCAGTCTGTCACAGTTCACCCAGTCAGTCCCAGTTTACCCAGTCTGTCACAGTTCACCCAGTCAGTCCCAGTTCACCCAGTCTGTCACAGTTCACCCAGTCTGTCCCAGTTTACCCAGTCTGTCACAGTTCATCCAGTCAGTCCCAGTTTACCCAGTCTGTCACAGTTCACCCAGTCTGTCCCAGTTTACCCAGTCTGTCACAGTTCACCCAGTCAGTCCCAGTTTACCCAGTCTGTCACAGTTCACCCAGTCAGTCCCAGTTCACCCAGTCTGTCACAGTTCACCCAGTCTGTCCCAGTTTAACCCAGTCAGTCCCAGTTCACCCAGTCTCTCCCAGTTCATCCAGTCAGTCCCAGTTTACCCAGTCTGTCACAGTTCACCCAGTCAGTCCCAGTTCACCCAGTCTGTCCCAGTTCACCCAATCTGTCCCAGTTCACCCAGTCTGTCCCAGTTCACCCAGTCTGTCACAGTTCACCCAGTCAGTCCCAGTTCACCCAGTCTGTCCCAGTTCACCCAACCTGTCCCAGTTTACCCAGTCTGTCCCAGTTTACCCAGTCTGTCCTAGTTCACCCAGTCTGTCCCAGTTCACCCTGTCTGTCCCAGTTCACCCAGTCTGCCCCAGTTCACCCAGTCTGTCCCAGTTCACCCAATTTGTCCCAGTTTACCCAGTCTGTCCCAGTTCACCCAGTCTGTCCCGGTTCACCCAGTCTGTCCCAGTTTACCCAGTCTGTCCCAGTTCACCCAACCTGTCCCAGTTTACCCAGTCTGTCCCAGTTTACCTAGCCAGTCCCAGTTCATTCAGTCTTTCCCAGTTTACCCAGTCAGTCCCAGTTCACCCAGACTGTCTCAGTTTACCCAGTCTGTCCCAGTTCACCCAACCTGTCCCAGTTTACCCAGTCTGTCCCAGTTTACCTAGCCAGTCCCAGTTCATTCAGTCAGTCCCAGTTCACCCAGACTGTCTCAGTTTACCCAGTCTGTCCCAGTTCACCCAACCTGTCCCAGTTTACCCAGTCTGTCCCAGTTTACCTAGCCAGTCCCAGTTCATTCAGTCTGTCCCAGTTCACCCAGTCTGTCCCAGTTTACCCAGTCAGTCCCAGTTCATTCAGTCTGTCCCAGTTTACCCAGTCTGTCCCAGTTTACCCAGTCAGTCCCAGTTCACCCAGTCTGTCCCAGTTCACCCAGTCAGTCTCAGTTTACCCAGTCAGTCCCAGTTCACCCAGTCTGTCCCAGTTCATTCAGTCTGTCCCAGTTTACCCAGTCTGTCCCAGTTCACCCAGTCTGTCCCAGTTCACCCAGTCTGTCCCAGTTTACCCAATCAGTCCCAGTTCACCCAGTCTGTCCCAGTTCACCCAGCCAGTCCCAGTTCATTCAGTCTGTCCCAGTTTACCCAGTCTGTCCCAGTTCACCCAGTCTGTCCCAGTTCACCCAGTCTGTCCCAGTTCATTCAGTCTGTCCCAGTTTACCCAGTCTGTCCCAGTTCACCCAGTCTGTCCCAGTTTACCCAGTCTGTCCCAGTTTACCCAGTCTGTCCCAGTTCACCCAGTCTGTCCCAGTTCATTCAGTCTGTCCCAGTTTACCCAGTCTGTCCCAGTTCACCCAGTCTGTCCCAGTTCACCCAGTCAGTCTCAGTTTACCCAGTCAGTCCCAGTTCACCCAGTCTGTCCCAGTTCACCCAGTCTGTCCCAGTTTACCCAGTCTGTCCCAGTTCACCCAGTCTGTCCCAGTTCACCCAGTCTGTCCCAGTTTACCCAATCAGTCCCAGTTCACCCAGTCTGTCCCAGTTTACCCAATCAGTCCCAGTTCACCCAGTCTGTCCCAGTTCACCCAGTCTGTCCCAGTTCACCCAGTCTGTCCCAGTTTACCCAATCAGTCCCAGTTCATTCAGTCTGTCCCAGTTCACCCAGTCTGTCCCAGTTCACCCAGTCAGTCCCAGTTCACCCAGTCTGTCCCAGTTTACACAATCAGTCCCAGTTCACCCAGTCTGTCCCAGTTTACCCAGTCTGTCCCAGTTCACCCAGTCAGTCCCAGTTCATTCAGTCTGTCCCAGTTCACCCAGTCTGTCCCAGTTCACCCAGTCAGTCCCAGTTCACCCAGTCAGTCCCAGTTCACCCAGTCTGTCCCAGTTTACCCAATCAGTCCCAGTTCACCCAGTCTGTCCCAGTTCACCCAGTCTGTCCCAGTTCACCCAGTCTGTCCCAGTTTACCCAATCAGTCCCAGTTTACCCAGTCTGTCCCAGTTCACCCAGTCAGTCCCAGTTCATTCAGTCTGCCCCAGTTCACCCAGTCTGTCCCAGTTTGCCCAGTCTGCCCCAGTTTACCCAGTCTGTCCCAGTTCACCCAGTCTGTCCCAGTTCACCCAGTCAGTCCCAGTTCACCCAGTCTGTCCCAGTTCACCCAGTCTGTCCCAGTTCACCCAGTCTGTCCCAGTTTACCGAGTTAGTCCCAGTTCATTCAGTCTGCCCCAGTTCACCCAGTCTGTCCCAGTTTACCCAGTCTGCCCCAGTTTACCCAGTCTGTCCCAGTTCACCCAGTCTGTCCCAGTTCACCCAGTCTGTCCCAGTTCACCCAGTCAGTCCCAGTTCACCCAGTCTGCCCCAGTTCACCCAGTCTGTCCCAGTTCATTCAGTCTGCCCCAGTTCACCCAGTCTGTCCCAGTTTACCCAGTCTGTCGCAGTTCACCCAGTCTGTCCCAGTTCACCCTCCCTCTCCCAGTTTAACCAGCCAGTCCCAGTTTACCCAGTCTGTCCCAGTTCACCCAGTCTGTCCCAGTTCATTCAGTCTGCCCCAGTTCACCCAGTCTGTCCCAGTTTACCCAGTCTGTCGCAGTTCACCCAGTCTGTCCCAGTTCACCCTCCCTCTCCCAGTTTAACCAGCCAGTCCCAGTTTACCCAGTCTGTCCCAGTTTACCCAGTCAGTCCCAGTTCACCCAGTCTGTCCCAGTTCACCCAGTCAGTCTCAGTTTACCCAGTCAGTCCCAGTTCACCCAGTCTGTCCCAGTTCACCCAGTCTGTCCCAGTTCACCCAGTCAGTCTCAGTTCACCCAGTCAGTCCCAGTTCACCCAGTCAGTCCCAGTTCACCCAGTCAGTCCCAGTTTACCCAGTCTGTCCCAGTTTCCCCAGTCTGTCCCAGTTCACCCAGTCAGTCTCAGTTTACCCAGTCAGTCCCAGTTCACCCAGTCTGTCCCAGTTTACCCAATCAGTCCCAGTTCACCCAGTCTGTCCCAGTTCACCCAGTCTGTCCCAGTTCACCCAGTCTGTCTCAGTTTACCCAGTCTGTCACAGTTTACCCAGTTTGTCCCAGTTTACCCAATCTGTCCCGGTTCACCCAATCAGTCCCAGTTCACCCAGTCTGTCCCAGTTCACCGAGTCTGTCCCAGTTCACCCAGTCTGTCCCAGTTTACCCAGTCAGTCCCAGTTCACCCAGTCTGTCCCAGTTCACCCAGTCTGTCCCAGTTCACTCTCTCTCTCCCAATTTACCCAAACTGTCCCAGTATACCCAGTCTGTCTCAGTTCACGCAGTCTGTCCCAGTTCACCCAGTCTGTCCCAGTTTACCCATTCAGTCCCAGTTCACCCAGTCTGTCCCAGTTCACCCAGCCTGTCCCAGTTTACCGAGTCTGTCCCAGTTTACCCATTCAGTCCCAGTTCACCCAGCCTGTCCCAGTTTACCCAGTCAGTCCCAGTTCACCCAGTCTGTCACAGTTCACCCAGTCTGTCCCAGTTCATCCAGTCTGTCCCAGTTTACCCAGTCAGTCCCAGTTCACCCAGTCAGTCCCAGTTCACCCTCCCTGTCCCAGTTCACCCAGTCTGTCCCAGTTCACCCAGTCTGTCCTAGTTCACCCAATCAGTCCCAGTTCACCCAGTCTGTCCCAGTTCACCCAGTCTGTCCCAGTTCACCCAGTCTGTCCCAGTTCACCCAGTCTGTCCCAGTTCACCCAGTCTGTCCTCGTTCACCCAATCAGTCCCAGTTCACCCAGTCTGTCCCAGTTCACCCAGTCTGTCCCAGTTCACCCAATCAGTCCCAGTTCACCCAGTCTGTCCCAGTTCACCCAGTCTGTCCCAGTTCACCCAGTCTGTCCTAGTTCACCCAATCAGTCCCAGTTCACCCAGTCTGTCCCAGTTCACTCAGTCTGTCCCAGTTCACCCAATCAGTCCCAGTTCACCCAGTCTGTCCCAGTTCACCCAGTCTGTCCCAGTTCACCCAGTCTGTCCCAGTTCACCCAATCAGTCCCAGTTCACCCAGTCTGTCCCAGTTCACCCAGTCTGTCCCAGTTCACCCAGTCTGTCCCAGTTCACCCAATCAGTCCCAGTTCACCCAGTCTGTCCCAGTTCACCCAGTCTGTCCCAGTTCACCCAGTCTGTCCCAGTTCACCCAATCAGTCCCAGTTCACCCAGTCTGTCCCAGTTCACCCAATCAGTCCCAGGTCACCCAGTCTGTCCCAGTTTACCCAATCTGTCCCAGTTCACCCAATCAGTCCCAGTTCACCCAGTCTGTCCCAGTTCACCCAATCAGTCCCAGTTCACCCTCCCTGTCCCAGTTCACCCAGTCTGTCCCAGTTCACCCAGTCTGTCCCAGTTCACCCAGTCTGTCCCAGTTCACCCAATCAGTCCCAGTTTTTCCAGTCTGTCCCAGTTCACCCAGTCTGTCCCAGTTCAGCCAGTCTGTCCCAGTTCACCCAGTCTGTCCCAGTTCACCCAATCTGTCCCAGTTCACCCAGTCTGTCTCAGTTTACCCAGTCTGTCCCAGTTCACCCAGTCTGTCCCAGTTCACCCAATCAGTCCCAGTTCACCCAGTCAGTCCCAGTTTACCCAGTCAGTCCCTGTTCACCCAGTCTGTCCCAGTTCACCCAGTCTGTCCCAGTTCACCCAGTCTGTCCCAGTTTACCCAGTCTGTCCCAGTTTACCCAGTCTGTCCCAGTTCACCCAGTCTGTGCCAGTTCACCCAGTCTGTCCCAGTTTACCCAGTCGGTCCCAGTTTACCCAGTTTGTGCCAGTTCACCCAGTCTGTGCCAGTTCACCCAGTCTGTCCCTGTTCACCCTCCCTGTCCCAGTTCACCCAGTCTGTCCCTGTTCACCCAGTCAGTCCCAGTTTACCCAGTCAGTCCCAGTTTATCCAGTCTGTCCCAGTTTACCCAGTCTGTGCCAGTTTACCCAGTCAGTCCCAGTTTATCCAGTCTGTCCCAGTTTATCCAGTCTGTCCCAGTTTACCCAGTCAGTCCCAGTTTATCCAGTCTGTGCCAGTTTACCCAGTCAGTCCCAGTTTATCCAGTCTGTCCCAGTTTACCCAGTCTGTGCCAGTTTACCCAGTCAGTCCCAGTTTATCCAGTCTGTGCCAGTTTACCCAGTCAGTCCCAGTTTACCCAGTCTGTGCCAGTTTACCCAGTCAGTCCCAGTTTATCCAGTCTGTGCCAGTTTACCCAGTCAGTCCCAGTTTACCCAGTCTGTCCCAGTTTACCCAGTCTGTCCCAGTTCACCCAGTCTGTGCCAGTTTACCCAGTCTGTCCCAGTTCACCCAGTCTGTCCCAGTTTACCCAGTCTGTCCCTGTTCACCCTCCCTGTCCCAGTTCACCCAGTCTGTGCCAGTTCACCCAGTCTGTGCCAGTTCACCCAGTCTGTCCCTGTTCACCCTCCCTGTCCCAGTTCACCCAGTCTGTGCCAGTTCACCCAGTCTGCCCCAGTTCACCCAGTCTGTCCCAGTTCACCCAGTCTGTCCCAGTTCACCCAGTCAGTCCCAGTTTACCCAGTCTCTCCCAGTTTACCCAGTCTGTCCCAGTTCACCCAATCAGTCCCAGTTCACCCAGTCAGTCTCAGTTCAGCCAGTCTGCCCCAGTTCACCCAGTCTGTCCCAGTTCACCCAGTCTGTCCCAGTTCACCCAGTCTGTCCCAGTTCACCCAGTCAGTCCCAGTTCACCCAGTCTGCCCCAGTTCAGCCAGTCTGCCCCAGTTCACCCAGTCTGTCCCAGTTTACCCAGTCAGTCTCAGTTCAGCCAGTCTGCCCCAGTTCACCCAGTCTGCCCCAGTTTACCCAGTCAGTCCCAGTTCACCCAGTCTGTCCCAGTTCACCCAGTCTGTCCCAGTTCACCCAGTCTGTCCCAGTTCACCCAGTCTGTCCCAGTTCACCCAGTCTGTCCCAGTTCACCCAGTCTGTCCCAGTTCACCCAGTCTGTCCCAGTTTACCCAGTCACTCCCAGTTTACCCAGTCTGTCCCAGTTCACCCAGTCTGTCCCAGTTCACCCAGTCTGTCCCAGTTTACCCAGTCTGTCCCAGTTTACCCAGTCTGTCCCAGTTCACCCAGTCTGTGCCAGTTCACCCAGTCTGTCCCAGTTTACCCAGTCAGTCCCAGTTTACCCAGTCTGTGCCAGTTCACCCAGTCTGTGCCAGTTCACCCAGTCTGTCCCTGTTCACCCTCCCTGTCCCAGTTCACCCAGTCTGTCCCTGTTCACCCAGTCAGTCCCAGTTTACCCAGTCAGTCCCAGTTTATCCAGTCTGTCCCAGTTTACCCAGTCTGTGCCAGTTTACCCAGTCAGTCCCAGTTTATCCAGTCTGTCCCAGTTTACCCAGTCTGTGCCAGTTTACCCAGTCAGTCCCAGTTTATCCAGTCTGTGCCAGTTTACCCAGTCAGTCCCAGTTTATCCAGTCTGTCCCAGTTTACCCAGTCTGTGCCAGTTTACCCAGTCAGTCCCAGTTTATCCAGTCTGTGCCAGTTTACCCAGTCAGTCCCAGTTTACCCAGTCTGTCCCAGTTTACCCAGTCTGTGCCAGTTTACCCAGTCAGTCCCAGTTCATCCAGTCTGTGCCAGTTTACCCAGTCTGTCCCAGTTCACCCAGTCTGTCCCTGTTCACCCTCCCTGTCCCAGTTCACCCAGTCTGTGCCAGTTCACCCAGTCTGTGCCAGTTCACCCAGTCTGTCCCTGTTCACCCTCCCTGTCCCAGTTCACCCAGTCTGTGCCAGTTCACCCAGTCTGCCCCAGTTCACCCAGTCTGTCCCAGTTCACCCAGTCTGTCCCAGTTCACCCAGTCAGTCCCAGTTTACCCAGTCTCTCCCAGTTTACCCAGTCTGTCCCAGTTCACCCAATCAGTCCCAGTTCACCCAGTCAGTCTCAGTTCAGCCAGTCTGCCCCAGTTCACCCAGTCTGTCCCAGTTCACCCAGTCTGTCCCAGTTCACCCAGTCTGTCCCAGTTCACCCAGTCTGTCCCAGTTTACCCAATCAGTCCCAGTTCACCCAGTCTGCCCCAGTTCAGCCAGTCTGCCCCAGTTCACCCAGTCTGTCCCAGTTTACCCAGTCAGTCTCAGTTCAGCCAGTCTGCCCCAGTTCACCCAGTCTGCCCCAGTTTACCCAGTCAGTCTCAGTTCACCCAGTCTGTCCCAGTTCACCCAGTCTGTCCCAGTTCACCCAGTCTGTCCCAGTTCACCCAGTCTGTCCCAGTTCACCCAGTCTGTCCCTGTTCACCCAGTCTGTCCCAGTTCACCCAGTCTGTCCCAGTTTACCCAGTCACTCCCAGTTTACCCAGTCTGTCCCAGTTCACCCAGTCAGTCTCAGTTCACCCAGTCAGTCCCAGTTCCCCAGTCTGTCCCAGTTCACCCAGTCTGTCCCAGTTCATTCAGTCAGTCTCAGTTCAGCCAGTCAGTCCCAGTTTACCCAGTCTGTCCCAGTTCACCCAGCCTGTCCCAGTTTACCCAGTCAGTCCCAGTTCACACAGTCTGTCCCAGTTCACCCAGTTTGTCCCAGTTCACCCAGTCAGTCCCAGTTCACCCAGTTTGTCCCAGTTCACCCAGTCTGTCCCAGTTTACCCAGTCAGTCCCAGTTCACCCAGTCTGTCCCAGTTCACCCAGTCTGTCCCAGTTTACCCAATCAGTCCCAGTTCACCCAGCCTGTCTCAGTTTACCCAGTCAGTCCCAGTTCACCCAATCAGTCCCAGTTTACCCAGGCTGTCTCAGTTCACCCAGTCTGTCCCAGTTTACCCAGTCTGTCCCAGTTCACCCAGTCAGTCCCAGTTCACCCAGTCAGTCCCAGTTCACCCTCCCTGTCCCAGTTTACCCAATCAGTCCCAGTTCACCCAGTCTGTCCCAGTTTACCCAGTCTGTCCCAGTTCACCCAGTCTGTGCCAGTTCACCCAGTCTGTCCCAGTTTACCCAGACAGTCCCAGTTTACCCAGTCTGTGCCAGTTTACCCAGTCTGTCCCAGTTCACCCAGTCTGTCCCTGTTCACCCTCCCTGTCCCAGTTCACCCAGTCTGTGCCAGTTCACCCAGTCTGTCCCAGTTTACCCAGTCAGTCCCAGTTTACCCAGTCTGTGCCAGTTCACCCAGTCTGTGCCAGTTCACCCAGTCTGTGCCAGTTCACCCAGTCTGTCCCTGTTCACCCAGTCTGTCCCTGTTCACCCTCCCTGTCCCAGTTCACCCAGTCTGTGCCAGTTTACCCAGTCAGTCCCAGTTTATCCAGTCAGTCCCAGTTTACCCAGTCAGTCTCAGTTCAGCCAGTCTGCCCCAGTTCACCCAGTCTGTCCCAGTTCACCCAGTCTGTCCCAGTTTACCCAGTCTGTCCCAGTTTACCCAGTCAGTCCCAGTTTACCCAGTCTCTCCCAGTTTACCCAGTCTGTCCCAGTTCACCCAATCAGTCCCAGTTTACCCAGTCTGTCCCAGTTCACCCAGTCAGCCTCAGTTCAGCCAGTCTGCCCCAGTTCACCCAGTCTGTCCCAGTTCACCCAGTCTGTCCCAGTTCACCCAGTCTGTCCCAGTTCACCCAGTCTGTCCCAGTTCACCCAGTCTGTCCCAGTTCATCCAGTCTGTCCCAGTTTACCCAGTCTGTCCCAGTTTACCCAGTCTGTCCCAGTTCACCCAGTCAGTCCCAGTTTACCCAGTCAGTCCCAGTTTACCCAGTCTCTCCCAGTTTACCCAGTCTGTCCCAGTTCACCCAGTCTGTCCCAGTTCACCCAGTCAGTCTCAGTTCACCCCGTCAGTCCCAGTTCCCCAGTCTGTCCCAGTTCACCCAGTCTGTCCCAGTTCACCCAGTCTGTCCCAGTTTACCCAGTCAGTCCCAGTTCACACAGTCTGTCCCAGTTCACCCAGTCTGTCCCAGTTCACCCAGTCTGTCCCAGTTCATCCAGTCTGTCCCAGTTTACCCAGTCTGTCCCAGTTTACCCAGTCTGTCCAAGTTCACCCAGTCAGTCTCAGTTCATCCAGTCTGTCCCAGTTTACCCAGTCTGTCCCAGTTTACCCAGTCTGTCCCAGTTCACCCAGTCAGTCTCAGTTCATCCAGTCTCTCCCAGTTTACCCAGTCTGTCCCAGTTTACCCAGTCTGTCCCAGTTCACCCAGTCTGTCCCAGTTCACCCAGTCAGTCTCAGTTCACCCCGTCAGTCCCAGTTCCCCAGTCTGTCCCAGTTCACCCAGTCTGTCCCAGTTCACACAGTCTGTCCCAGTTCACCCAGTCAGTCCCAGTTCACCCAGTCTGTCCCAGTTCACCCAGTCTGTCCCAGTTCACCCAGTCAGTCCCAGGTCACCCAGTCTGTCCCAGTTCACCCAGTCAGTCCCAGGTCACCCAGTCAGTCCCAGTTCACCCAGTCTGTCCCAGTTCACCCAGTCAGTCCCAGTTCACCCAGTCTGTCCCAGTTCACCCAGTCTGTCCCAGTTCACCCAGTCTGTCCCAGTTTACCCAGTCTGTCCCAGTTCACCCAGTCTGTCCCAGTTCACCCAGTCTGTCCCAGTTCACCCAGTCAGTCCCAGTTTACCCAGTCGGTCCCAGTTTATCCCGTCAGTCTCAGTTCAGCCAGTCAGTCCCAGTTTATCCAGTCTGTCCCAGTTTATCCCGTCAGTCTCAGTTCACCCAGTCTGTCTCAGTTCACCCAGTCATTCCCAGTTCACCCAGTCTGTCCCAGTTCACCCAGTCTGTCCCAGTTCACCCTCCCTGTCCCAGTTCACCCAGTCTGTCCCAGTTCACCCAGTCTGTCCCAGTTCACCCAGTCTGTCCCAGTTCACCCAATCAGTCCCAGTTTATCCCGTCTGTCCCAGTTCACCCAGTCTGTCCCAGTTCACCCAGTCTGTCCCAGTTCACCCAATCAGTCCCAGTTTATCCAGTCTGTCCCAGTTCACCCAGTCTGTCCCAGTTCACCCAGTCTGTGCCAGTTTACCCAGTCAGTCCCAGTTTATCCAGTCTGTCCCAGTATACCCAGTCTGTCCCAGTTCACCCAGTCTGTCCCTGTTCACCCTCCCTGTCCCAGTTCACCCAGTCTGTGCCAGTTCACCCAGTCTGTCCCAGTTTACCCAGTCAGTCCCAGTTTACCCAGTCTGTGCCAGTTCACCCAGTCTGTGCCAGTTCACCCAGTCTGTGCCAGTTCACCCAGTCTGTCCCTGTTCACCCAGTCTGTCCCTGTTCACCCTCCCTGTCCCAGTTCACCCAGTCAGTCCCAGTTTTCCCAGTCAGTCTCAGTTCAGCCAGTCTGCCCCAGTTCACCCAGTCTGTCCCAGTTTACCCAGTCTGTCCCAGTTCACCCAGTCTGTCCCAGTTTACCCAGTCTGTCCCAGTTTACCCAGTCTGTCCCAGTTCACCCAGTCAGTCCCAGGTCACCCAGTCAGTCCCAGTTCACCCAGTCTGTCCCAGTTCACCCAGTCAGTCCCAGTTCACCCAGTCTGTCCCAGTTCACCCAGTCTGTCCCAGTTCACCCAGTCTGTCCCAGTTTACCCAGTCTGTCCCAGTTCACCCAGTCTGTCCCAGTTCACCCAGTCTGTCCCAGTTCACCCAGTCAGTCCCAGTTTACCCAGTCGGTCCCAGTTTATCCCGTCAGTCTCAGTTCAGCCAGTCAGTCCCAGTTTATCCAGTCTGTCCCAGTTTATCCCGTCAGTCTCAGTTCACCCAGTCTGTCTCAGTTCACCCAGTCATTCCCAGTTCACCCAGTCTGTCCCAGTTCACCCAGTCTGTCCCAGTTCACCCTCCCTGTCCCAGTTCACCCAGTCTGTCCCAGTTCACCCAGTCTGTCCCAGTTCACACAGTCTGTCCCAGTTCACCCAATCAGTCCCAGTTTATCCCGTCTGTCCCAGTTCACCCAGTCTGTCCCAGTTCACCCAGTCTGTCCCAGTTCACCCAATCAGTCCCAGTTTATCCAGTCTGTCCCAGTTCACCCAGTCTGTCTCAGTTCACCCAGTCTGTCCCAGTTTACCCAGTCTGTCCCAGTTCACCCAGTCTGTCCCAGTTTACCCAGTCTGTCCCAGTTCACCACGTCAGTCCCAGTTCACCCTCCCTGTCCCAGTTTACCCAGTCAGTCCCAGTTTATCCAGTCTGTCCCAGTTTACCCAGTCTGTGCCAGTTTACCCAGTCAGTCCCAGTTTATCCAGTCTGTCCCAGTTTACCCAGTCTGTGCCAGTTTACCCAGTCTGTCCCAGTTCACCCAGTCTGTGCCAGTTCACCCAGTCTGTCCCAGTTTACCCAGTCAGTCCCAGTTTACCCAGTCTGTGCCAGTTTACCCAGTCAGTCCCAGTTTATCCAGTCTGTCCCAGTTTACCCAGTCTGTCCCAGTTCACCCAGTCTGTCCCTGTTCACCCTCCCTGTCCCAGTTCACCCAGTCTGTGCCAGTTCACCCAGTCTGTCCCAGTTTACCCAGTCAGTCCCAGTTTACCCAGTCTGTGCCAGTTCACCCAGTCTGTGCCAGTTCACCCAGTCTGTGCCAGTTCACCCAGTCTGTCCCTGTTCACCCAGTCTGTCCCTGTTCACCCTCCCTGTCCCAGTTCACCCAGTCAGTCCCAGTTTACCCAGTCAGTCTCAGTTCAGCCAGTCTGCCCCAGTTCACCCAGTCTGTCCCAGTTCACCCAGTCTGTCCCAGTTTACCCAGTCTGTCCCAGTTTACCCAGTCTGTCCCAGTTTACCCAGTCAGTCCCAGTTTACCCAGTCTGCCCCAGTTTACCCAGTCAGTCCCAGTTCACCCAGTCAGTCTCAGTCCAGCCAGTCTGCCCCAGTTCACCCAGTCAGTCCCAGTTTACCCAGTCTCTCCCAGTTTACCCAGTCTGTCCCAGTTCACCCAATCAGTCCCAGTTCACCCAGTCAGTCTCAGTTCAGCCAGTCTGCCCCAGTTCACCCAGTCTGTCCCAGTTCATCCAGTCTTTCCCAGTTCACCCAGTCTGTCCCAGTTCACCCAGTCTGTCCCAGTTCACCCAGTCTGTCCCAGTTCACCCAGTCTGTCCCAGTTCACCCAGTCTGTCCCAGTTCATCCAGTCTGTCCCAGTTTACCCAGTCTGTCCCAGTTTACCCAGTCTGTCCCAGTTCATCCAGTCTGTCCCAGTTTACCCAGTCTGTCCCAGTTCATCCAGTCTGTCCCAGTTTACCCAGTCTGTCCCAGTTCACCCAGTCTGTCCCAGTTCATCCAGTCTGTCCCAGTTTACCCAGTCTGTCCCAGTTCATCCAGTCTGTCCCAGTTTACCCAGTCTGTCCCAGTTCACCCAGTCTGTCCCAGTTCACCCAGTCTGTCCCAGTTCATCCAGTCTGTCCCAGTTTACCCAGTCTGTCCCAGTTCACCCAGTCAGTCTCAGTTCAGCCAGTCTGCCCCAGTTCACCCAGTCAGTCCCAGTTCACCCAGTCAGTCCCAGTTCACCCAGTCAGTCCCAGTTCACCCAGTCAGTCCCAGTTCACCGAATCAGTCCCAGTTCACCCAGTCAGTCCCAGTTCACCCAGTCAGTCTCAGTTCACCCAGTCTGTCCCAGTTCACCCAGTCTGTCCCAGTTCATCCAGTCTGTCCCAGTTTACCCAGTCTGTCCCAGTTCACCCAGTCAGTCTCAGTTCAGCCAGTCTGCCCCAGTTCACCCAGTCAGTCCCAGTTCACCCAGTCAGTCCCAGTTCACCCAGTCAGTCCCAGTTCACCCAGTCAGTCCCAGTTCACCGAATCAGTCCCAGTTCACCCAGTCAGTCCCAGTTCACCCAGTCAGTCTCAGTTCAGCCAGTCTGCCCCAGTTCACCCAGCCAATCCCAGTTCACCCAGTCAGTCCCAGTTCACCCAGTCTGTCCCAGTTCACCCAGTCAGTCCCAGTTCACCCAATCAGTCCCAGTTCACCCAGTCAGTCCCAGTTCACCCAGTCAGTCCCAGTTCACCCAGTCAGTCCCAGTTCACCGAATCAGTCCCAGTTCACCCAGTCAGTCCCAGTTCACCCAGTCAGTCTCAGTTCAGCCAGTCTGTCCCAGTTTATCCCGTCAGTCTCAGTTCACCCAGTCAGTTTCAGTTCACCCAGTCAGTCCCAGTTTACCCAGTCAGTCCCAGTTCACCCAGTCAGTCCCAGTTTACCCAGTCAGTCCCAGTTCACCCAGTCTGTCCCAGTTCACCCAGTCTGTCCCAGTGCACCCAGTCTGTCCCAGTTTACCCAGTCTGTCCCAGTTTACCTAGCCAGTCCCAGTTCATTCAGTCTTTCCCAGTTTACCCAGTCAGTCCCAGTTCACCCAGACTGTCTCAGTTTACCCAGTCTGTCCCAGTTCACCCAGTCTGTCCCAGTTCACCCAGTCTGTCCCAGTTTACCCAGTCTGTCCCAGTTCACCCAGTCTGTCCCAGTTTACCCAGTCAGTCCCAGTTCACCCAGACTGTCTCAGTTTACCCAGTCTGTCCCAGTTCACCCAGTCTGTCCCAGTTCATTCAGTCTTTCCCAGTTTACCCAGTCAGTCCCAGTTCACCCAGACTGTCTCAGTTTACCCAGTCTGTCCCAGTTCACCCAGTCTGTCCCAGTTTACCCAGTCTGTCCCAGTTTACCTAGCCAGTCCCAGTTCATTCAGTCTTTCCCAGTTTACCCAGTCTGTCCCAGTTCACCCAGTCTGTCCCAGTTTACCTAGCCAGTCCCAGTTCATTCAGTCAGTCCCAGTTCACCCAGACTGTCTCAGTTTACCCAGTCTGTCCCAGTTCACCCAACCTGTCCCAGTTTACCCAGTCTGTCCCAGTTTACCTAGCCAGTCCCAGTTCATTCAGTCTGTCCCAGTTCACCCAGTCTGTCCCAGTTTACCCAGTCAGTCCCAGTTCATTCAGTCTGTCCCAGTTCACCCTGTCTGTCCCAGTTTACCCAATCAGTCCCAGTTCACCCAGTCTGTCCCAGTTCACCCAGTCTGTCCCAGTTCACCCAGTCTGTCCCAGTTTACCCAGTCAGTCCCAGTTCATTCAGTCAGTCCCAGTTCACCCAGTCAGTCCCAGTTCATTCAGTCTGTCCCAGTTCACCCAGTCTGTCCCAGTTCACCCAGTCTGTCCCAGTTTACCCAATCAGTCCCAGTTCACCCAGTCTGTCCCAGTTTACCCAATCAGTCGCAGTTCACCCAGTCTGTCCCAGTTCACCCAGTCTGTCCCAGTTCACCCAGTCTGTCCCAGTTTACCGAGTTAGTCCCAGTTCATTCAGTCTGCCCCAGTTCACCCAGTCTGTCCCAGTTTACCCAGTCTGCCCCAGTTTACCCAGTCTGTTCCAGTTCACCCAGTCTGTCCCAGTTCACCCAGTCTGTCCCAGTTCACCCAGTCTGTCCCAGTTCACCCAGTCTGCCCCAGTTCAACCAGTCTGTCCCAGTTCATTCAGTCTGCCCCAGTTCACCCAGTCTGTCCCAGTTTACCCAGTCTGTCGCAGTTCACCCAGTCTGTCCCAGTTCACCCTCCCTCTCCCAGTTTAACCAGCCAGTCCCAGTTTACCCAGTCTGTCATAGTTCACCCAGTCAGTCCCAGTTCACCCAGTCTGCCCCAGTTCACCCAGTCAGTCCCAGTTCACCCAGTATGTCCCAGTTCACCCAGTCTGTCCCAGTTCACCCAGTCAGTCTCAGTTTACCCAGTCAGTCCCAGTTCACCCAGTCTGTCCCAGTTCATTCAGTCTGCCCCAGTTCACCCAGTCTGTCCCAGTTTACCCAGTCTGTCCCAGTTCACCCAGTCTGTCCCAGTTTACCCAATCAGTCCCAGTTCACCCAGTCTGTCCCAGTTCACCCAGTCTGTCCCAGTTCACCCAGTCTGTCTCAGTTTACCCAGTCTGTCACAGTTTACCCAGTTTGTCCCAGTTTACCCAATCTGTCCCGGTTCACCCAATCAGTCCCAGTTCACCCAGTCTGTGCCAGTTCACCCAGTCTGTCCCAGGTCACCGAGTCTGTCCCAGTTCACCCAGTCTGTCCCAGTTTACCCAGTCAGTCCCAGTTCACCCAGTCTGTCCCAGTTCACCCAGTCTGTCCCAGTTCACTCTCTCTCTCCCAATTTACCCAAACTGTCCCAGTCTACCCAGTCTGTCTCAGTTCACGCAGTCTGTCCCAGTTCACCCAGTCTGTCCCAGTTTACCCATTCAGTCCCAGTTCACCCAGTCTGTCCCAGTTCACCCAGCCTGTCCCAGTTTACCGAGTCTGTCCCAGTTTACCCATTCAGTCCCAGTTCACCCAGCCTGTCCCAGTTTACCCAGTCAGTCCCAGTTCACCCAGTCTGTCACAGTTCACCCAGTCTGTCCCAGTTCATCCAGTCTGTCCCAGTTTACCCAGTCAGTCCCAGTTCACCCAGTCAGTCCCAGTTCACCCTCCCTGTCCCAGTTCACCCAGTCTGTCCCAGTTCACCCAGTCTGTCCCAGTTCACCCAGTCTGTCCTAGTTCACCCAATCAGTCCCAGTTCACCCAGTCTGTCCCAGTTCACCCAGTCTGTCCCAGTTCACCCAGTCTGTCCCAGTTCATCCAGTCTGTCCCAGTTCACCCAGTCTGTCCTAGATCACACAATCAGTCCCAGTTCACCCAGTCTGTCCCAGTTCACCCAGCCAGTCCCAGTTTACCCAGTCTGTCCCAGTTCACCCAGTCTGTCCCAGTTCACCCAATCAGTCCCAGTTCACCCAGTCTGTCCCAGTTCACCCAGTCTGTCCCAGTTCACCCAGTCTGTCCTAGTTCACCCAATCAGTCCCAGTTCACCCAGTCTGTCCCAGTTCACTCAGTCTGTCCCAGTTCACCCAATCAGTCCCAGTTCACCCAGTCTGTCCCAGTTCACCCAGTCTGTCCCAGTTCACCCAGTCTGTCCCAGTTCACCCAATCAGTCCCAGTTCACCCAGTCTGTCCCTGTTCACCCAGTCTGTCCCAGTTCACCCAATCAGTCCCAGTTCACCCAATCAGTCCCAGTTCACCCAGTCTGTCCCAGTTCACTCAGTCTGTCCCAGTTCACCCAATCAGTCCCAGTTCACCCAGTCTGTCCCAGTTCACCCAGTCTGTCCCAGTTCACCCAGTCTGTCCCAGTTCACCCAATCAGTCCCAGTTCACCCAGTCTGTCCCAGTTCACCCAGTCTGTCCCAGTTCACCCAATCAGTCCCAGTTCACCCAGTCTGTCCCAGTTCACCCAATCAGTCCCAGGTCACCCAGTCTGTCCCAGTTTACCCAATCTGTCCCAGTTCACTCAGTCTGTCCCAGTTCACCCAATCAGTCCCAGTTCACCCAGTCTGTCCCAGTTCACCCAATCAGTCCCAGTTCACCCTCCCTGTCCCAGTCTGTCCCAGTTCACCCAGTCTGTCCCAGTTCACCCAGTCTGTCCCAGTTCACCCAATCAGTCCCATGTTTATCCAGTCTGTCCCAGTTCACCCAATCAGTCCCAGTTCACCCAGTCAGTCCCAGTTTACCCAGCCTGTCCCAGTTCAGCCAGTCTGTCCCAGTTTACCCAGTCAGTCCCTGTTCACCCAGTCTGTCCCAGTTCACCCAGTCTGTCCCAGTTCACCCAGTCTGTCCCAGTTTACCCAGTCTGTCCCAGTTTACCCAGTCTGTCCCAGTTCACCCAGTCTGTGCCAGTTCACCCAGTCTGTCCCAGTTTACCCAGTCAGTCCCAGTTTACCCAGTCTGTGCCAGTTCACCCAGTCTCTCCCAGTTCACCCAGTCTGTCCCTGTTCACCCTCCCTGTCCCAGTTCACCCAGTCTGTCCCTGTTCACCCTCCCTGTCCCAGTTCACCCAGTCTGTGCCAGTTTACCCAGTCAGTCCCAGTTTATCCAGTCTGTCCCAGTTTACCCAGTCTGTGCCAGTTTACCCAGTCAGTCCCAGTTTATCCAGTCTGTCCCAGTTTACCCAGTCTGTGCCAGTTTACCCAGTCAGTCCCAGTTTACCCAGTCTGTCCCAGTTCACCCAGTCTGTGCCAGTTTATCCAGTCTGTCCCAGTTTACCCAGTCTGTGCCAGTTTACCCAGTCAGTCCCAGTTTATCCAGTCTGTCCCAGTTTACCCAGTCTGTGCCAGTTTACCCAGTCAGTCCCAGTTTACCCAGTCAGTCCCAGTTTACCCAGTCTGTCCCAGTTCACCCAGTCTGTCCCAGTTCACCCAGTCTGTCCCTGTTCACCCTCCCTGTCCCAGTTCACCCAGTCTGTGCCAGTTCACCCAGTCAGTCCCAGTTTACCCCGTCTGTGCCAGTTCACCCAGTCTGTGCCAGTTCACCCAGTCTGTCCCTGTTCACCCTCCCTGTCCCTGTTCACCCAGTCTCTCCCAGTTTACCCAGTCTGTCCCAGTTCACCCAATCAGTCCCAGTTCACCCAGTCAGTCTCAGTTCACCCAGTCTGTCCCAGTTCACTCTCTCTCTCCCAATTTACCCAAACTGTCCCAGTATACCCAGTCTGTCTCAGTTCACGCAGTCTGTCCCAGTTCACCCAGTCTGTCCCAGTTTACCCAGTCTGTCCCAGTTCACCCAGTCTGTCCCAGTTTACCGAGTCTGTCCCAGTTTACCGAGTCTGTCCCAGTTTACCCAGTCAGTCCCAGTTCACCCAGTCAGTCCCAGTTCACCCAGTCTGTCCCAGTTTACCGAGTCTGTCCCAGTTTACCGAGTCTGTCCCAGTTTACCCATTCAGTCCCAGTTCACCCAGTCTGTCCCAGTTTACCGAGTCTGTCCCAGTTTACCCATTCAGTCCCAGTTCACCCAGTCTGTCCCAGTTTACCCAGTCAGTCCCAGTTCACCCAGTCAGTCCCAGTTCACCCTCCCTGTCCCAGTTCACCCTCCCTGTCCCAGTTCACCCAGTCTGTCCCAGTTCACCCAGTCTGTCCCAGTTCACCCAGTCTGTCCTAGTTCACCCAATCAGTCCCAGTTCACCCAGTCTGTCCCAGTTCACCCAGTCTGTCCCAGTTCACCCAGTCTGTCCCAGTTCATCCAGTCTGTCCCAGTTCACCCAGTCTGTCCTAGTTCACACAATCAGTCCCAGTTCACCCAGTCTGTCCCAGTTCACCCAATCAGTCCCAGTTTACCCAGTCAGTCCCAGTTCACCCAATCAGTCCCAGTTCACCCAGTCTGTCCCAGTTCACCCAGTCTGTCCCAGTTCACCCAATCAGTCCCAGTTCACCCAGTCTGTCCCAGTTCACCCAGTCTGTCCCAGTTCACCCAGTCTGTCCTAGTTCACCCAATCAGTCCCAGTTCACCCAGTCTGTCCCAGTTCACTCAGTCTGTCCCAGTTCACCCAATCAGTCCCAGTTCACCCAGTCTGTCCCAGTTCACCCAGTCTGTCCCAGTTCACCCAGTCTGTCCCAGTTCACCCAATCAGTCCCAGTTCACCCAATCAGTCCCAGTTCACCCAATCAGTCCCAGTTCACCCAGTCTGTCCCAGTTCACTCAGTCTGTCCCAGTTCACCCAATCAGTCCCAGTTCACCCAGTCTGTCCCAGTTCACCCAGTCTGTCCCAGTTCACCCAGTCTGTCCCAGTTCACCCAATCAGTCCCAGTTCACCCAGTCTGTCCCAGTTCACCCAGTCTGTCCCAGTTCACCCAGTCTGTCCCAGTTCACCCAATCAGTCCCAGTTCACCCAGACTGTCCCAGTTCACCCAATCAGTCCCAGGTCACCCAGTCTGCCCCAGTTTACCCAATCTGTCCCAGTTCACTCAGTCTGTCCCAGTTCACCCAATCAGTCCCAGTTCACCCAGTCTGTCCCAGTTCACCCAATCAGTCCCAGTTCACCCTCCCTGTCCCAGTTCACCCAGTCTGTCCCAGTTCACCCAGTCTGTCCCAGTTCACCCAGTCTGTCCCAGTTCACCCAATCAGTCCCAGTTTTTCCAGTCTGTCCCAGTTCACCCAGTCTGTCCCAGTTCACCCAGTCTGTCCCAGTTCACCCAATCAGTCCCATGTTTATCCAGTCTGTCCCAGTTCACCCAGTCTGTCCCAGTTCACCCAGTCTGTCCCAGTTCACCCAGTCTGTCCCAGTTCACCCAGTCTGTCCCAGTTCACCCAGTCTGTCCCAGTTCATCCAGTCTGTCCCAGTTCACCCAGTCTGTCCCAGTTCACCCAATCAGTCCCAGTTTTTCCAGTCTGTCCCAGTTCACCCAGTCTGTCCCAGTTCACCCAGTCTGTCCCAGTTCACCCAATCAGTCCCATGTTTATCCAGTCTGTCCCAGTTTACCCAGTCTGTCCCAGTTTACCCAGTCTGTCCCAGTTCACCCAGTCTGTCCCAGTTCACCCAGTCTGTCCCTGTTCACCCAGTCAGTCCCAGTTTACCCAGTCTGTGCCAGTTCACCCAGTCTGTCCCTGTTCACCCTCCCTGTCCCAGTTCACCCAGTCTGTCCCTGTTCACCCTCCCTGTCCCAGTTCACCCAGTCTGTCCCTGTTCACCCTCCCTGTCCCAGTTCACCCAGTCAGTCCCAGTTCACCCAGTCAGTCCCAGTTCACCCAGTCAGTCCCAGTTCACCCAGTCAGTCCCAGTTCACCCAGTCTGTCCCAGTTCACCCAGTCAGTCCCAGTTCACCCAGTCTGTCCCAGTTTACCCAGTCTGTCCCAGTTCACCCAGTCAGTCCCAGTTCACCCAGTCTGTCCCAGTTTACCCAGTCAGTCCCAGTTCACCCAGTCAGTCCCAGTTCACCCAGTCTGTCCCAGTTCACCCAGTCAGTCCCAGTTCACCCAGTCAGTCCCAGTTCACCCAGTCTGTCCCAGTTTACCCAGTCAGTCCCAGTTCACCCAGTCAGTCCCAGTTCACCCAGTCAGTCTCAGTTCACCCAGTCTGTCCCAGTTCACCCAGTCAGTCCCAGTTCACCCAGTCAGTCCCAGTTCACCCAGTCAGTCTCAGTTCACCCAGTCAGTCCCAGTTCACCCAGTCTGTCCCAGTTTACCCAGTCTGTCCCAGTTCACCCAGTCAGTCCCAGTTCACCCAGTCTGTCCCAGTTCACCCAGTCAGTCCCAGTTCACCCAGTCAGTCCCAGTTCACCCAGTCAGTCTCAGTTCACCCAGTCAGTCCCAGTTCACCCAGTCAGTCCCATTTCACCCAGTCTGTCCCAGTTCACCCAGTCAGTCCCAGTTCACACAGTCTGTCCCAGTTTATCCCGTCAGTCTCAGTTCACCCAGTCACTCCCAGTTCACCCAGTCTGTCCCAGTTTACCCAGTCTGTCCCAGTTTACCCAGTCAGTCTCAGTTCACCCAGTCTGTCCCAGCTCACCCAGTCTGTCCCAGTTCACCCAGTCTCTCCCAGTTCACCCAGTCTGTCCCAGTTCACCCAGTCTGTCCCAGTTTACCCAGTCTGTCCCAGTTCACCCAGTCTCTCCCAGTTCACCCAGTCTGTCCCAGTTCACCCAGTCAGTCCCAGTTTACCCAGTCTGTCCCAGATTACCCAGTCAGTCCCAGTTCACCCAGTCTGTCCCAGTTCCCCAGTCAGTCTCAGTTCACCCAGTCTGTCCCAGTTCACCCAGTCTGTCCCAGTTCACCCAGTCTGTCCCAGTTTACCCAATCAGTCCCAGTTCACCCAGTCTGTCCCAGTTCACCCAGTCTGTCCCAGTTTATCCCGTCAGTCCCAGTTCAGCCAGTCTGCCCCAGTTTACCCAGTCTGTCCCAGTTCACCCAGTCTGTCCCAGTTCACCCAGTCTGTCCCAGTTTACCCAGTCTGTCCCAGTTTATCCCGTCAGTCTCAGTTCAGCCAGTCTGTCCCAGTTCACCCTGTCTCTCCCAGTTCACCCAGTCAGTCCCAGTTCACCCAGTCAGTCCCAGTTCACCCAGTCTGTCCCAGTTTATCCCGTCAGTCTCAGTTCAGCCAGTCTGTCCCAGTTCACCCAGTCAGTCCCAGGTCACCCAGTCTCTCCCAGTTCACCCAGTCAGTCCCAGTTCACCCAGTCTGTCCCAGTTCACCCAGTCTGTCCCAGTTCACCCAGTCAGTCCCAGGTCACCCAGTCAGTCCCAGGTCACCCAGTCAGTCCCAGTTCACCCAGTCATTCCCAGTTCACCCAGTCTGTCCCAGTTCACCCAGTCTGTCCCAGTTTACCCAGTCTGTCCCAGTTCACCCTCCCTGTCCCAGTTCACCCAGTCTGTCCCAGTTCACCCAGTCAGTCCCAGTTCACCCAGTCTGTCCCAGTTCACCCAGTCTGTCCCAGTTTACCCAGTCTGTCCCAGTTCACCCAGTCTGTCCCAGTTCACCCAGTCTGTCCCAGTTCACCCAGTCTGTCCCAGTTCACCCAGTCAGTCCCAGTTTTCCCAGTCGGTCCCAGTTTATCCCGTCAGTCTCAGTTCAGCCAGTCAGTCCCAGTTTATCCAGTCTGTCGCAGTTTATCCCGTCAGTCTCAGTTCAGCCAGTCAGTCCCAGTTTATCCAGTCTGTCCCAGTTTATCCCGTCAGTCTCAGTTCACCCAGTCTGTCTCAGTTCACCCAGTCATTCCCAGTTCACCCAGTCTGTCCCAGTTCACCCAATCAGTCCCAGTTTATCCAGTCTGTCCCAGTTCACCCAGTCTGTCCCAGTTCACCCAGTCTGTCCCAGTTCACCCAATCAGTCCCAGTTTACCCAGCCTGTCTCAGTTTACCCAGTCTGTCCCAGTTGATCCAGTCTGTCCCAGTTTACCCAGTCTGTCCCAGTTCACCCAGTCTGTCCCAGTTCACCCAGTCTGTCCCAGTTCACCCAGTCTCTCCCAGTTTACCCAGTCAGTCCCAGTTTACCCAGTCAGTCTCAGTTCAGCCAGTCTGCCCCAGTTCACCCAGTCTGTCCCAGTTCACCCAGTCTGTCCCAGTTTACCCAGTCTGTCCCAGTTCACCCAGTCTGTCCCAGTTTACCCAGTCAGTCCCAGTTCACCCAGTCTGTCCCAGTTCACCCAGTCAGTCTCAGTTCAGCCAGTCTGCCCCAGTTCACCCAGTCAGTCCCAGTTTACCCAGTCAGTCTCAGTTCAGCCAGTCTCTCCCAGTTCACCCAGTCAGTCCCAGTTCACCCAGTCAGTCTCAGTTCAGCCAGTCTGTCCCAGTTCACCCAATCAGTCCCAGTTTATCCAGTCAGTCCCAGTTTACCCAGTCAGTCTCAGTTCAGCCAGTCTGCCCCAGTTCACCCAATCTGTCCCAGTTCACCCAGTCTGTCCCAGTTTACCCAATCAGTCCCACTTCACCCAGTCAGTCCCAGTTCACCCAGTCTGTCCCAGTTCACCCAGTCTGTCCCAGTTTACCCAATCAGTCCCAGTTCACCCAGTCTGTCCCAGTTCACCCAGTCTGTCCCAGTTCACCCAGTCTGTCCCAGTTCACCCAGTCAGTCTCAGTTCAGCCAGTCAGTCCCAGTTTACCCAGTCAGTCCCAGTTCAGCCAGTCAGTCCCAGTTTACCCAGTCAGTCCCAGTTTACCCAGTCTCTCCCAGTTTAGCCAGTCTGTCCCAGTTCACCCAGTCTGTCCCAGTTCACCCAGTCAGTCCCAGTTCACCCAGTCTGTCCCAGTTCACCCAGTCAGTCCCAGTTCCCCAGTCTGTCCCAGTTCACCCAGTCTGTCCCAGTTCACCCAGTCTGTCCCAGTTCACCCAGTCTGTCCCAGTTCACCCAGTCAGTCCCAGGTCACCCAGTCTCTCCCAGTTCACCCAGTCAGTCCCAGTTCACCCAGTCTGTCCCAGTTCACCCAGTCTGTCCCAGTTCACCCAGTCAGTCCCAGGTCACCCAGTCAGTCCCAGGTCACCCAGTCAGTCCCAGTTCACGCAGTCTGTCCCAGTTCACCCAGTCTGTCCCAGTTCACCCAGTCAGTCCCAGGTCACCCAGTCAGTCCCAGTTCACCCAGTCATTCCCAGTTCACCCAGTCTGTCCCAGTTCACCCAGTCTGTCCCAGTTCACCCTCCCTGTCCCAGTTCACCCAGTCTGTCCCAGTTCACCCAGTCAGTCCCAGTTCACCCAGTCTGTCCCAGTTCACCCAGTCTGTCCCAGTTCACCCAGTCTGTCCCAGTTCACCCAGTCAGTCCCAGTTTTCCCAGTCGGTCCCAGTTTATCCCGTCAGTCTCAGTTCAGCCAGTCAGTCCCAGTTTATCCAGTCTGTCGCAGTTTATCCCGTCAGTCTCAGTTCAGCCAGTCAGTCCCAGTTTATCCAGTCTGTCCCAGTTTATCCCGTCAGTCTCAGTTCACCCAGTCTGTCTCAGTTCACCCAGTCATTCCCAGTTCACCCAGTCTGTCCCAGTTCACCCAATCAGTCCCAGTTTATCCAGTCTGTCCCAGTTCACCCAGTCTGTCCCAGTTCACCCAGTCTGTCCCAGTTCACCCAATCAGTCCCAGTTTACCCAGCCTGTCTCAGTTTACCCAGTCTGTCCCAGTTCACCCAGCCTGTCCCAGTTCACCCAGTCTGTCCCAGTTTACCCAGTCTGTCCCAGTTGATCCAGTCTGTCCCAGTTTACCCAGTCTGTCCCAGTTCACCCAGTCTGTCCCAGTTCACCCAGTCTGTCCCAGTTCACCCAGTCTCTCCCAGTTTACCCAGTCAGTCCCAGTTTACCCAGTCAGTCTCAGTTCAGCCAGTCTGCCCCAGTTCACCCAGTCTGTCCCAGTTCACCCAGTCTGTCCCAGTTTACCCAGTCTGTCCCAGTTCACCCAGTCTGTCCCAGTTTACCCAGTCAGTCCCAGTTCACCCAGTCTGTCCCAGTTCACCCAGTCAGTCTCAGTTCAGCCAGTCTGCCCCAGTTCACCCAGTCAGTCCCAGTTTACCCAGTCAGTCTCAGTTCAGCCAGTCTCTCCCAGTTCACCCAGTCTGTCCCAGTTCACCCAGTCAGTCCCAGTTCACCCAGTCAGTCCCAGTTCCCCAGTCTGTCCCAGTTCACCCAGTCTGTCCCAGTTCACCCAGTCTGTCCCAGTTTACCCAGTCAGTCCCAGTTTACCCAGTCTCTCCCAGTTTAGCCAGTCTGTCCCAGTTCACCCAGTCTGTCCCAGTTCACCCAGTCAGTCCCAGTTCACCCAGTCAGTCCCAGTTCCCCAGTCTGTCCCAGTTCACCCAGTCTGTCCCAGTTCACCCAGTCTGTCCCAGTTCACCCAGTCTGTCCCAGTTCACCCAGTCTGTCCCAGTTCACCCAGTCAGTCCCAGTTCCCCAGTCTGTCCCAGTTCACCCAGTCTGTCCCAGTTCACCCAGTCTGTCCCAGTTCACCCAGTCAGTCCCAGGTCATCCAGTCTGTCCCAGTTCACCCAGTCTGTCCCAGTTCACCCAGTCTGTCCCAGTTCACCCAGTCTGTCCCAGTTCACCCAGTCAGTCCCAGTTCCCCAGTCTGTCCCAGTTCACCCAGTCTGTCCCAGTTCACCCAGTCTGTCCCAGTTCACCCAGTCAGTCCCAGGTCACCCAGTCAGTCCCAGTTCACCCAGTCAGTCCCAGTTCACCCAGTTTGTCCCAGTTCACCCAGTCTGTCCCAGTTCACCCAGTCAGTCCCAGGTCACCCAGTCAGTCCCAGTTCACCCAGTTTGTCCCAGTTCACCCAGTCAGTCCCAGTTCACCCAGTCTGTCCCTGTTCACCCAGTCAGTCCCAGTTCACCCAATCAGTCCCAGTTCACCCAGTCAGTCCCAGTTCACCCAGTCTGTCCCAGTTTACCCAGTCTGTCCCAGTTTACCCAGTCTGTCCCAGTTCACCCAGTCTGTCCCAGTTCACCAGTCTGTCCCAGTTCACCCAGTCTGTCCCAGTTCACCCAGTCTGTCCCAGTTCACCCAGTCTGTCCCAGTTTACCCAGTCTGTCCCAGTTCACCCAGTCAGTCCCAGTTCACCCAGTCTGTCCCAGTTCACCCAGTCTGTCCCAGTTCACCCAATCTGTCCCAGTTTACCCAGTCTCTCCCAGTTTACCCAGTCTGTCCCAGTTCACCCAGTCTGTCCCAGTTCACCCAGTCTGTCCCAGTTTACCCAGTCTGTCCCAGTTCACCCAGTCTGTCCCAGTTTATCCCGTCAGTCTCAGTTTACCCAGTCTGTCCCAGTTTATCCCGTCAGTCTCAGTTTACCCAGTCTGTCCCAGTTTACCCAGTCTGTCCCAGTTTATCCCGTCAGTCTCAGTTTACCCAGTCTGTCCCAGTTTACCCAGTCTGTCCCAGTTCACCCAGTCTGTCCCAGTTTACCCAGTCTGTCCCAGTTTACCCAGTCTGTCCCAGTTCACCCAGTCTGTCCCAGTTTACCCAGTCTGTCCCAGTTTACCCAGTCTGTCCCAGTTCACCCAGTCTGTCCCAGTTCACCCAATCTGTCCCAGTTTACCCAGTCTGTCCCAGTTTACCCAGTCTGTCCCAGTTCACCCAGTCAGTCTCAGTTCACCCAGTCTGTCCCAGTTCACCCAGTCAGTCCCAGTTTACCGAGTCTGTCCCAGTTCACCCAGTCTGTCCCAGTTTATCCCGTCAGTCCCAGTTCACCCAGTCAGTCTCAGTTCACCCAGTCTGTCCCAGTTTACCCAGTCTGTCCCAGTTCACCCAGTCAGTCTCAGTTCACCCAGTCTGTCCCAGTTCACCCAGTCAGTCCCAGTTTACCGAGTCTGTCCCAGTTCACCCAGTCTGTCCCAGTTTATCCCGTCAGTCCCAGTTCACCCAGTCTGTCCCAGTTCACCCAGTCAGTCTCAGTTCACCCAGTCTGTCCCAGTTTACCCAGTCTGTCACAGTTCACCCAGTCTGTCCCAGTTCACCGAGTCAGTCTCTGTTCACCCAGTCTGTCCCAGTTTACCCAGTCTGTCACAGTTCACCCAGTCTGTCCCAGTTCACCCAGTCAGTCTCAGTTCACCCAGTCTGTCCCGGTTCACCCAGTCTGTCCCAGTTTACCCAGTCTGTCACAGTTCACCCAGTCTGTCCCAGTTCACCCAGTCAGTCTCAGTTCACCCAGTCTGTCCCGGTTCACCCAGTCAGTCCCAGTTCACCCAGTCTGTCCCAGGTCACCCAGCCTGTCCCAGTTCACCCAATCTGTCCCAGGTCACCCAGTCAGTCCCAGTTCACCCAGTCAGTCCCAGTTTATCCAGTCGGTCCCAGTTTATCCCGTCAGTCTCAGTTCAGCCAGTCAGTCCCAGTTTATCCAGTCTGTCCCAGTTTATCCCGTCAGTCTCAGTTCAGCCAGTCAGTCCCAGTTTATCCAGTCTGTCCCAGTTTATCCAGTCTGTCCCAGTTTATCCCGTCAGTCTCAGTTTATCCAGTCTGTCCCAGTTTATCCAGTCAGTCCCAGTTCAGCCAGTCAGTCCCAGTTTATCCAGTCTGTCCCAGTTTATCCAGTCTGTCTCAGTTTATCCAGTCTGTCCCAGTTTATCCCGTCAGTCTCAGTTCACCCAGTCTGTCCCAGTTCACCCAGTCAGTCCCAGTTCAGCCAGTCAGTCCCAGTTTATCCAGTCTGTCCCAGTTCACCCAGTCTGTCCCAGTTCACCCAGTCAGTCCCAGTTCACCCAGTCTGTCCCAGTTCAGCCAGTCAGTCCCAGTTTATCCAGTCTGTCCCAGTTTATCCAGTCTGTCCCAGTTTATCCAGTCTGTCCCAGTTTATCCAGTCTGTCCCAGTTCACCCAGTCAGTCCTAGTTCACCCTGTCAGTCCCAGTTCACCCAGTCTGTCCCAGTTCACCCAGTCAGTCCCAGTTCACCCAGTCTGTCCCAGTTCACCCAGTCAGTCCCAGTTCACCCAGTCTGTCCCAGTTTATCCCGTCAGTCTCAGTTCAGCCAGTCAGTCCCAGTTCACCCAGTCAGTCCCTGTTCACCCTCCCTGTCCCAGTTCACCCAGTCTGTCCCAGTTTACCCAGTCAGTCCCAGTTTACCCAGTCTGTCACAGTTTACCCAGTCTGTCCCAGTTTACCCAGTCTGTGCCAGTTCACCCAGTCTGTGCCAGTTCACCCAGTCTGTCCCTGTTCACCCTCCCTGTCCCAGTTCACCCAGTCTGTGCCAGTCTGTCCCTGTTCACCCAGTCTGTCCCAGTTTACCCAGTCAGTCCCAGTTCACCCAGTCTGTCACAGTTTACCCAGTCTATCCCAGTTTACCCAGTCTGTGCCAGTTCACCCAGTCTGTCCCTGTTCACCCTCCCTGTCCCAGTTCACCCAGTCTGTGCCAGTCTGTCCCTGTTCACCCTCCCTGTCCCAGTTCACCCAATCAGTCCCAGTTCACCCAGTCTGTCCTAGTTTACCCAGTCAGTCCCAGTTTACCCAGTCAGTCTCAGTTCAGCCAGTCTGCCCCAGTTCACCCAGTCTGTCCCAGTTCACCCAGTCCGTCCCAGTTCACCCAGTCTGTCCCAGTTTACCCAGTCTGTCCCAGTTTACCCAGTCTGTCCCAGTTTACCCAGTCTGTCCCAGTTCACCCAGTCAGTCCCAGTTCACCCAGTCTGTCCCAGTTTACCCAGTCTGTCCCAGTTTACCCAGTCTGTCCCAGTTCACCCAGTCAGTCCCAGTTCACCCAGTCTGTCCCAGTTTACCCAGTCTGTCCCAGTTTACCCAGTCTGTCCCAGTTCACCCAGTCAGTCTCAGTTCACCCAATCAGTCCCAGTTCACCCAGTCTGTCCCAGTTCACCCAGTCAGTCCCAGTTCACCCAGTCTGTCCCAGTTTACCCAGTCTGTCCCAGTTTACCCAGTCTGTCCCAGTTCACCCAGTCAGTCCCAGTTCACCCAGTCTGTCCCAGTTCACCCAGTCTGTCCCAGTTCACCCAGTCTGTCCCAGTTTACCCAGTCTGTCCCAGTTCACCCAGTCTGTCCCAGTTCACCCAGTCTGTCCCAGTTTACCCAGTCTGTCCCAGTTCACCCAGTCTGTCCCAGTTTACCCAGTCTGTCCCAGTTCACCCAGTCTGTCCCAGTTCACCCAGTCTGTCCCAGTACACCCAGTCTGTCCCAGTTCACCCAGTCTGTCCCAGTTCACCCAGTCTCTCCCAGTTTACCCAGTCTCTCCCAGTTTACCCAGTCTGTCCCAGTTCACCCAGTCTGTCCCAGTTCACCCAGTCTGTCCCAGTTCATCCAGTCTGTCCCAGTTTACCCAGTCTGTCCCAGTTTACCCAGTCTGTCCCAGTTCACCCAGTCAGTCCCAGTTCACCCAGTCTGTCCCAGTTTACCCAGTCTGTCCCAGTTCACCCAGTCAGTCTCAGTTCACCCAGTCAGTCCCAGTTCCCCAGTCTGTCCCAGTTCACCCAGTCTGTCCCAGTTCATCCAGTCAGTCTCAGTTCAGCCAGTCAGTCCCAGTTTACCCAGTCATACCCAGTTTACCCAGTCTCTCCCAGTTCACCCAGTCTGTCCCAGTTCACCCAGTCTCTCCCAGTTTACCCAGTCTGTCCCAGTTCACCCAGTCTGTCCCAGTTCACTCAGTCAGTCTCAGTTCACCCAGTCAGTCACAGTTCACCCAGTCTGTCCCAGTTCACCCAGTCTGTCCCAGTTTACCCAGTCTCTCCCAGTTCACCCAGTCTGTCCCAGTTCACCCAGTCTGTCCCAGTTTACCCAGTCTCTCCCAGTTCACACAGTCTGTCCCAGTTCACCCAGTCAGTCCCAGTTCACCCAGTCTGTCCCAGTTCACCCAGTCAGTCCCAGTTCACCCAGTCTGTCCCAGTTCACCCAGTCTGTCCCAGTTCACCCAGTCTGTCCCAGTTCACCCAGTCAGTCCCAGTTCACCCAGTCGGTCCCAGTTTACCCAGTCTCTCCCAGTTCACCCAGTCTGTCCCAGTTCACCCAGTCAGTCCAAGTTCACCCAGTCTGTCCCAGTTCACCCAGTCAGTCCCAGTTCACCCAGTCTGTCCCAGTTTACCCAGTCTCTCCCAGTTCACCCAGTCTGTCCCAGTTCACCCAGTCAGTCCCAGTTCACCCAGTCTGTCCCAGTTCACCCAGTCTGTCCCAGTTTACCCAGTCTCTCCCAGTTCACCCAGTCTGTCCCAGTTCACCCAGTCTGTCCCAGTTTACCCAGTCTCTCCCAGTTCACCCAGTCTGTCCCAGTTCACCCAGTCTGTCCCAGTTCACCTGTCAGTCCTAGGTCACCCAGTCAGTCCCAGTTCACCCAGTCAGTCCCAGTTCACCCAGTCTGTCCCAGTTCACCCAGTCAGTCCCAGTTCATTCAGTCTGTCCCAGTTCACCCAGTCAGTCCCAGTTCACCCAATCAGTCCCAGTTCACCCAGTCAGTCCCAGTTCACCCAGTCTGTCCCAGTTCACCCAGTCTGTCCCAGTTTATCCCGTCAGTCTCAGTTCAGCCAGTCTGTCCCAGTTTATCCCGTCAGTCTCAGTTCACCCAGTCAGTCCCAGTTTACCCAGTCTGTCCCAGTTCACTCAGTCAGTCTCAGTTCACCCAGTCAGTCTCAGTTCACCCAGTCTCTCCCAGTTCACCCAGTCTGTCCCAGTTCACCCAGTCTGACCCAGTTTACCCAGTCTGTCCCAGTTCACCCAGTCAGTCTCAGTTCACCCAGTCTGTCCCAGTTTACCCAGTCTGTCCCAGTTTACCCAGTCTGTCCCAGTTTACCCAGTCAGTCTCAGTTCACCCAGTCTGTCCCAGTTCACCCAGTCAGTCTCAGTTCACCCAGTCAGTCCCAGTTCACCCAGTCTGTCCCAGTTCACCCAGTCTCTCCCAGTTCACCCAGTCTCTCCCAGTTCACCCAGTCAGTCCCAGTTCACCCAATCAGTCCCAGTTCACCCAGTCAGTCTCAGTTCAGCCAGTCTGCCCCAGTTCACCCAGTCTGTCCCAGTTCACCCAGTCTGTCCCAGTTTACCCAGTCTGTCCCAGTCTGTCCCAGTTCACCCAGTCTGTCCCAGTTCACCCAGTCTGTCCCAGCTTATCCAGTCTGTCCCAGTTCACCCAGTCTGTCCCAGTTCACCCAGTCTGTCCCAGTTCACCCAGTCTGTCCCAGTTCACCCAGTCTGTCCCAGTTCACCCAGTCTGTCCCAGTTTACCCAGTCTGTCCCAGTTTATCCAGTCTGTCCCAGTTTACCCAGTCAGTCCCAGTTTACCCAGTCAGTCTCAGTTCACCCAGTCTGTCCCAGTTCACCCAGTCTGTCCCAGTTTATCCAGTCTGTCCCAGTTCACCCAGTCTGTCCCAGTTCACCCAGTCTCTCCCAGTTTACCCAGTCTGTCCCAGTTCACCCAGTCTGTCCCAGTTCACCCAGTCTGTCCCAGTTCACCCAGTCTGTCCCAGTTCATCCAGTCTGTCCCAGTTTACCCAGTCTGTCCCAGTTTACCCAGTCTGTCCCAGTTCACCCAGTCTGTCCCAGTTTACCCAGTCTGTCCCAGTTCACCCAGTCTGTCCCAGTTTACCCAGTCAGTCTCAGTTTACCCAGTCAGTCCCAGTTCACCCAGTCTGTCCCAGTTCACCCAGTCTGTCCCAGTTTACCCAGTCTGTCCCAGTTTACCCAGTCTGTCCCAGTTCACCCAGTCTGTCCCAGTTTACCCAGTCTGTCCCAGTTCACCCAGTCAGTCTCAGTTCACCCAGTCTGTCCCAGTTCATCCAGTCAGTCTCAGTTCAGCCAGTCAGTCCCAGTTTACCCAGTCAGTCCCAGTTCACCCAGTCTGTCCCAGTTCACCCAGTCAGTCCCAGTTCCCCGGTCTGTCCCAGTTCACCCAGTCTGTCCCAGTTCACCCAGTCTGTCCCAGTTCACCCAGTCTGTCCCAGTTTACCCAGTCTGTCCCAGTTCACCCAGTCTGTCCCAGTTCGCCGGTCTGTCCCAGTTCACCCAGTCTGTCCCAGTTCACCCAGTCTGTCCCAGTTTACCCAGTCTGTCCCAGTTCACCCAGTCTGTCCCAGTTCGCCGGTCTGTCCCAGTTCACCCAGTCAGTCTCAGTTCAGCCAGTCAGTCCCAGTTTACCCAGTCAGTCCCAGTTCACCCAGTCTGTCCCAGTTCACCCAGTCTGTCCCAGTTCACCCAGTCAGTCCCAGTTCCCCGGTCTGTCCCAGTTCACCCAGTCTGTCCCAGTTCACCCAGTCTGTCCCAGTTCACCCAGTCTGTCCCAGTTTACCCAGTCTGTCCCAGTTCACCCAGTCTGTCCCAGTTCGCCGGTCTGTCCCAGTTCACCCAGTCTGTCCCAGTTCACCCAGTCAGTCCCAGTTTACCCAATCAGTCCCAGTTTACCCAGTCTGTCCCAGTTCACCCAGTCAGTCCCAGGTCACCCAGTCTGTCCCAGTTTACCCAGTCTGTCCCAGTTCACCCAGTCTGTCCCAGTTCGCCGGTCTGTCCCAGTTCACCCAGTCAGTCCCAGGTCACCCAGTCAGTCCCAGTTCACCCAGTCTGTCCCAGTTTACCCAGTCTGTCCCAGTTCACCCAGTCAGTCTCAGTTCACCCAGTCAGTCCCAGTTCCCCAGTCTGTCCCAGTTCACCCAGTCTGTCCCAGTTCATCCAGTCAGTCTCAGTTCAGCCAGTCAGTCCCAGTTTACCCAGTCAGTCCCAGTTCACCCAGTCTGTCCCAGTTCACCCAGTCTGTCCCAGTTCACCCAGTCTGTCCCAGTTTATCCCGTCAGTCTCAGTTCAGCCAGTCTGTCCCAGTTTATCCCGTCAGTCTCAGTTCACCCAGTCAGTCCCAGTTCACCCAGTCAGTCTCAGTTCACCCAGTCAGTCCCAGTTCACCCAGTCTGTCCCAGTTTACCCAGTCTGTCCCAGTTTATCCCGTCAGTCTCAGTTCAGCCAGTCTGTCCCAGTTTATCCCGTCAGTCTCAGTTCACCCAGTCAGTCCCAGTTCACCCAGTCAGTCCCAGTTTACCCAGTCTGTCCCAGTTTACCCAGTCTGTCCCAGTTTACCCAGTCAGTCCCAGTTTACCCAGTCTGTCCCAGTTCACCCAGTCTGTCCCAGTTCACCCAGTCAGTCCCAGTTTACCCAGTCTGTCCCAGTTCACCCAGTCAGTCTCAGTTCACCCAGTCAGTCCCAGTTCACCCAGTCGGTCCCAGTTTATCCAGTCTGTCCCAGTTTATCCCGTCAGTCTCAGTTCAGCCAGTCAGTCCCAGTTTATCCAGTCTGTCCCAGTTTATCCAGTCTGTCCCAGTTTATCCCGTCAGTCTCAGTTCAGCCAGTCGGTCCCAGTTTATCCAGTCAGCCCCAGTTCAGCCAGTCAGTCCCAGTTTATCCAGTCTGTCCCAGTTTATCCAGTCTGTCCCAGTTTATCCAGTCTGTCCCAGTTTAGCCAGTCAGTCCCAGTTTATCCAGTCTGTCCCAGTTTATCCAGTCTGTCCCAGTTTATCCCGTCAGTCTCAGTTCAGCCAGTCAGTCCCAGTTCACCCAGTCAGTCCCAGTTCACCCAGTCTGTCCCAGTTCACCCAGTCTGTCCCAGTTTATCCAGTCTGTCCCAGTTCACCCAGTATGTCCCAGTTCACCCAATCTCTCCCAGTTCACCCAGTCTGTCCCAGTTCACCCAGTCTCTCCCAGTTCACCCAGTCTGTCCCAGTTTACCCAGTCAGTCCCAGTTCACCCAGTCTGTCCCAGTTTATCCCGTCAGTCTCAGTTCAGCCAGTCAGTCCCAGTTTATCCAGTCTGTCGCAGTTTATCCCGTCAGTCTCAGTTCAGCCAGTCAGTCCCAGTTTACCCAGTCTGTCTCAGTTCACCCAGTCAGTCCCAGTTTACCCAATCTGTCCCAGTTCACCCAGTCTGTCCCAGTTTACCCAGTCAGTCTCAGTTCACCCAGTCAGTCTCAGTTCAGCCAGTCTGTCCCAGTTCACCCAGTCAGTCCCAGTTCACCCAGTCTGTCCCAGTTCACCCAGTCTGTCCCAGTTTACCCAGTCTGTCCCAGTTCACCCAGTCTGTCCCAGTTCACCCAATCTGTCCCAGTTCACCCAGTCTGTCCCAGTTCACCCAATCAGTCCCAGTTCACCCAGTCTGTCCCAGTTCACCCAGTCTGTCCCAGTTCACCCAGTCTGTCCCAGTTCACCCAATCAGTCCCAGTTCACCCAGTCTGTCCCAGTTCACCCAGTCTGTCCCAGTTCACCCAGTCTGTCCCAGTTCACCCAGTCTGTCCCAGTTCACCCAGTCTGTTCCAGTTCACCCAGTCAGTCCCAGTTTACCCAGTCTGTCCCAGTTCACTCAGTCTGTCCCAGTTCACCCAATCAGTCCCAGTTCACCCAGTCTGTCCCAGTTCACCCAGTCTGTCCCAGTTCACCCAGTCAGTCCCAGTTTACCCAGTCTGTCCCAGTTCACTCAGTCTGTCCCAGTTCACCCAATTAATCCCTGTTCACCCAGTCTGTCCCAGTTCACTCAGTCTGTCCCAGTTCACGCAATCAGTCCCAGTTCACCCAGTCTGTCCCAGTTCACCCAGTCTGTCCCAGTTCACCCAGTCTGTCCCAGTTCACCCAGTCAGTCCCAGTTTACCCAGTCTGTCCCAGTTCACTCAGTCTGTCCCAGTTCACCCAATCAGTCCCAGTTCACCCAGTCTGTCCCAGTTCACTCAGTCTGTCCCAGTTCACGCAATCAGTCCCAGTTCACCCAGTCTGTCCCAGTTCACTCAGTCTGTCCCAGTTCACGCAATCAGTCCCAGTTCACCCAGTCTGTCCCAGTTCACTCAGTCTGTCCCAGTTCACGCAATCAGTCCCAGTTCACCCAGTCTGTCCCAGTTCACCCAGTCTGTCCCAGTTCACCCAGTCTGTCCCAGTTCACCCAGTCAGTCCCAGTTTACCCAGTCTGTCCCAGTTCACTCAGTCTGTCCCAGTTCACCCAATCAGTCCCAGTTCACCCAGTCTGTCCCAGTTCACCCAGTCAGTCCCAGTTCACCCAGTCTGTCCCAGTTCACCCAGTCTGTCCCAGTTCACCCAATCAGTCCCAGGTCACCCAGTCTGTCCCAGTTTACCCAGTCTGTCCCAGGTCACCCAGTCTGTCCCAGTTCACCCAATCAGTCCCAGGTCACCCAGTCTGTCCCAGTTCACCCAGTCTCTCCCAGTTCACCCAGTCTGTCCCAGTTCACCCAATCAGTCCCAGTTTACCCAGTCTGTCCCAGGTCACCCAGTCTGTCCCAGTTCACCCAATCAGTCCCAGGTCACCCAGTCTGTCCCAGTTCACCCAGTCTCTCCCAGTTCACCCAGTCTGTCCCAGTTCACCCAGTCTGTCCCAGTTCACCCAGTCTGTCCCAGTTCACCCAGTCAGTCTCAGTTCACCCAGTCAGTCCCAGTTTACCCAGTCTGTCCCAGTTCCCCAGTCAGTCTCAGTTCACCCAGTCTGTCCCAGTTCACCCAGTCTGTCCCAGTTCACCCAGTCAGTCTCAGTTCACCCAATCAGTCCCAGTTCACCCAGTCTGTCCCAGTTCACCCAGTCAGTCCCAGTTCACCCAGTCTGTCCCAGTTCACTCAGTCTGTCCCAGTTCACCCAGTCTGTCCCAGTTCACCCAGTCAGTCCCGGTTTACCCAGTCTGTCCCAGTTCACTCAGTCTGTCCCAGTTCACCCAGTCTGTCCCAGTTCACCCAGTCAGTCTCAGTTCACCCAATCAGTCCCAGTTCACCCAGTCTGTCCCAGTTCACCCAGTCTGTCCCAGTTCACCCAGTCAGTCTCAGTTCACCCAATCAGTCCCAGTTCACCCAGTCTGTCCCAGTTCACCCAGTCAGTCCCAGTTCACCCAGTCTGTCCCAGTTCACCCAGTCTGTCCCAGTTCACCCAATCAGTCCCAGGTCACCCAGTCTGTCCCAGTTTACCCAGTCTGTCCCAGTTCACCCAATCAGTCCCAGGTCACCCAGTCTGTCCCAGTTCACCCAATCAGTCCCAGTTCACCCAATCAGTCCCTGTTCACCCAGTCTGTCCCAGTTCACTCAGTCTGTCCCAGTTCACCCAATCAGTCCCAGTTCACCCAGTCTGTCCCAGTTCACCCAGTCAGTCCCAGTTCACCCAGTCTGTCCCAGTTTACCCAGTCTGTCCCAGTTCACCCAGTCAGTCCCAGTTCACCCAGTCTGTCCCAGTTTACCCAGTCTGTCCCAGTTCACCCAGTCAGTCCCAGTTCCCCAGTCTGTCCCAGTTCACCCAGTCTGTCCCAGTTCACCCAGTCTGTCCCAGTTCACCCAGTCTGTCCCAGTTCACCCAGTCAGTCCCAGTTCCCCAGTCTGTCCCAGTTCACCCAGTCTGTCCCAGTTCACCCAGTCTGTCCCAGTTCACCCAGTCAGTCCCAGGTCACCCAGTCAGTCCCAGTTCACCCAGTCAGTCCCAGTTCACCCAGTTTGTCCCAGTTCACCCAGTCTGTCCCAGTTTACCCAGTCAGTCCCACTTCACCCAGTCAGTCCCAGGTCACCCAGTCAGTCCCAGTTCACCCAGTCTGTCCCAGTTCACCCAGTCAGTCCCAGTTCACCCAATCAGTCCCAGTTCACCCAGTCAGTCCCAGTTCACCCAGTCTGTCCCAGTTTACCCAGTCTGTCCCAGTTCACCCAGTCTGTCCCAGTTCACCCAGTCTGTCCCAGTTCACCAGTCTGTCCCAGTTCACCCAGTCTGTCCCAGTTCACCCAGTCTGTCCCAGTTCACCCAGTCTGTCCCAGTTTACCCAGTCTGTCCCAGTTCACCCAGTCAGTCCCAGTTCACCCAGTCTGTCCCAGTTCACCCAGTCTGTCCCAGTTCACCCAGTCTGTCCCAGTTTACCCAGTCTCTCCCAGTTTACCCAGTCTGTCCCAGTTCACCCAGTCTGTCCCAGTTCACCCAGTCTGTCCCAGTTTACCCAGTCTGTCCATGTTCACCCAGTCTGTCCCAGTTCACCCAGTCTGTCCCAGTTCACCCAGTCAGTCCCAGTTTACCCAGTCTGTCCCAGTTTATCCCGTCAGTCTCAGTTCAGCCAGTCAGTCCCAGTTTATGCAGTCTGTCCCAGTTTATCCCGTCAGTCTCAGTTCAGCCAGTCAGTCCCAGTTTATCCAGTCTGTCGCAGTTTATCCCGTCAGTCTCAGTTCACCCAGTCTGTTCCAGTTCACCCAGTCTGTCCCAGTTCACCCAATCAGTCCCAGTTTATCCAGTCTGTCCCAGTTCACCCAGTCTGTCCCAGTTCACCCAATCAGTCCCAGTTTATCCAGTCTGTCCCAGTTCACCCAGTCTGTCCCAGTTCACCCAGTCTGTCCCAGTTCACCCAGTCTGTCCCAGTTCACCCAGTCTGTCCCAGTTCACCCAATCAGTCCCAGTTCACCCAATCAGTCCCAGTTTATCCAGTCTGTCCCAGTTCACCCAGTCTGTCCCAGTTCACCCAGTCTGTCCCAGTTCACCCAATCAGTCCCAGTTTACCCAGTCTGTCCCAGTTCACCCAATCAGTCCCAGTTTACCCAGCCTGTTTCAGTTTACCCAGTCAGTCCCAGTTCACCCAGTCTGTCCCAGTTCACCCAGTCTGTCCCAGTTCACCCAGTCTGTCCCAGTTCACCCAGTCTGTCCCAGTTTACCCAGTCTGTCCCAGTTTACCCAGTCTGTCCCAGTTCACCCAGTCTGTCCCAGTTCACCCAGTCAGTCCCAGTTCACCCAGTCTGTCCCAGTTTACCCAGTCTGTCCCAGTTCACCCAGTCTGTCCCAGTTCACCCAGTCTGTCCCAGTTTACCCAGTCTGTCCCAGTTCACCCAGTCTGTCCCTGTTCACCCTCCCTGTCCCAGTTCACCCAGTCTGTGCCAGTTCACCCAGTCTGTCCCAGTTTACCCAGTCTGTCACAGTTTACCCAGTCTGTCCCAGTTTACCCAGTCTGTGCCAGTTCACCCAGTCTGTGCCAGTTCACCCAGTCTGTCCCTGTTCACCCTCCCTGTCCCAGTTCACCCAGTCTGTCCCTGTTCACCCAGTCTGTGCCAGTTCACCCAGTCTGTCCCTGTTCACCCTCCCTGTCCCAGTTCACCCAATCAGTCCCAGTTTATCCAGTCTGTCCCTGTTTACCCAGTCTGTGCCAGTTTACCCAGTCAGTCCCAGTTTACCCAGTCTGTCCCAGTTCACCCAGTCCGTCACAGTTCACCCAGTCTGTCCCAGTTTACCCAGTCTGTCCCAGTTTACCCAGTCTGTCCCAGTTTACCCAGTCTGTCCCAGTTCACCCAGTCAGTCCCAGTTCACCCAGTCTGTCCCAGTTTACCCAGTCTGTCCCAGTTCACCCAGTCAGTCCCAGTTCACCCAGTCAGTCTCAGTCCAGCCAGTCTGCCCCAGTTCAGCCAGTCAGTCCCAGTTTACCCAGTCAGTCTCAGTTCACCCAATCAGTCCCAGTTCACCCAGTCTGTCCCAGTTCACCCATTCTGTCCCAGTTCACCCAGTCAGTCCCAGTTCACCCAATTAATCCCTGTTCACCCAGTCTGTCCCAGTTCACTCAGTCTGTCCCAGTTCACGCAATCAGTCCCAGTTCACCCAGTCTGTCCCAGTTCACCCAGTCTGTCCCAGTTCACCCAGTCTGTCCCAGTTCACCCAGTCAGTCCCAGTTTACCCAGTCTGTCCCAGTTCACTCAGTCTGTCCCAGTTCACCCAATCAGTCCCAGTTCACCCAGTCTGTCCCAGTTCACTCAGTCTGTCCCAGTTCACGCAATCAGTCCCAGTTCACCCAGTCTGTCCCAGTTCACTCAGTCTGTCCCAGTTCACGCAATCAGTCCCAGTTCACCCAGTCTGTCCCAGTTCACTCAGTCTGTCCCAGTTCACGCAATCAGTCCCAGTTCACCCAGTCTGTCCCAGTTCACCCAGTCTGTCCCAGTTCACCCAGTCTGTCCCAGTTCACCCAGTCAGTCCCAGTTTACCCAGTCTGTCCCAGTTCACTCAGTCTGTCCCAGTTCACCCAATCAGTCCCAGTTCACCCAGTCTGTCCCAGTTCACCCAGTCAGTCCCAGTTCACCCAGTCTGTCCCAGTTCACCCAGTCTGTCCCAGTTCACCCAATCAGTCCCAGGTCACCCAGTCTGTCCCAGTTTACCCAGTCTGTCCCAGGTCACCCAGTCTGTCCCAGTTCACCCAATCAGTCCCAGGTCACCCAGTCTGTCCCAGTTCACCCAGTCTCTCCCAGTTCACCCAGTCTGTCCCAGTTCACCCAATCAGTCCCAGTTTACCCAGTCTGTCCCAGGTCACCCAGTCTGTCCCAGTTCACCCAATCAGTCCCAGGTCACCCAGTCTGTCCCAGTTCACCCAGTCTCTCCCAGTTCACCCAGTCTGTCCCAGTTCACCCAGTCTGTCCCAGTTCACCCAGTCTGTCCCAGTTCACCCAGTCAGTCTCAGTTCACCCAGTCAGTCCCAGTTTACCCAGTCTGTCCCAGTTCCCCAGTCAGTCTCAGTTCACCCAGTCTGTCCCAGTTCACCCAGTCTGTCCCAGTTCACCCAGTCAGTCTCAGTTCACCCAATCAGTCCCAGTTCACCCAGTCTGTCCCAGTTCACCCAGTCTGTCCCAGTTCACCCAGTCAGTCCCAGTTTACCCAGTCTGTCCCAGTTCACTCAGTCTGTCCCAGTTCACCCAATTAATCCCTGTTCACCCAGTCTGTCCCAGTTCACTCAGTCTGTCCCAGTTCACGCAATCAGTCCCAGTTCACCCAGTCTGTCCCAGTTCACCCAGTCTGTCCCAGTTCACCCAGTCTGTCCCAGTTCACCCAGTCAGTCCCAGTTTACCCAGTCTGTCCCAGTTCACTCAGTCTGTCCCAGTTCACCCAATCAGTCCCAGTTCACCCAGTCTGTCCCAGTTCACTCAGTCTGTCCCAGTTCACGCAATCAGTCCCAGTTCACCCAGTCTGTCCCAGTTCACTCAGTCTGTCCCAGTTCACGCAATCAGTCCCAGTTCACCCAGTCTGTCCCAGTTCACTCAGTCTGTCCCAGTTCACGCAATCAGTCCCAGTTCACCCAGTCTGTCCCAGTTCACCCAGTCTGTCCCAGTTCACCCAGTCTGTCCCAGTTCACCCAGTCAGTCCCAGTTTACCCAGTCTGTCCCAGTTCACTCAGTCTGTCCCAGTTCACCCAATCAGTCCCAGTTCACCCAGTCTGTCCCAGTTCACCCAGTCAGTCCCAGTTCACCCAGTCTGTCCCAGTTCACCCAGTCTGTCCCAGTTCACCCAATCAGTCCCAGGTCACCCAGTCTGTCCCAGTTTACCCAGTCTGTCCCAGGTCACCCAGTCTGTCCCAGTTCACCCAATCAGTCCCAGGTCACCCAGTCTGTCCCAGTTCACCCAGTCTCTCCCAGTTCACCCAGTCTGTCCCAGTTCACCCAATCAGTCCCAGTTTACCCAGTCTGTCCCAGGTCACCCAGTCTGTCCCAGTTCACCCAATCAGTCCCAGGTCACCCAGTCTGTCCCAGTTCACCCAGTCTCTCCCAGTTCACCCAGTCTGTCCCAGTTCACCCAGTCTGTCCCAGTTCACCCAGTCTGTCCCAGTTCACCCAGTCAGTCTCAGTTCACCCAGTCAGTCCCAGTTTACCCAGTCTGTCCCAGTTCCCCAGTCAGTCTCAGTTCACCCAGTCTGTCCCAGTTCACCCAGTCTGTCCCAGTTCACCCAGTCAGTCTCAGTTCACCCAATCAGTCCCAGTTCACCCAGTCTGTCCCAGTTCACCCAGTCAGTCCCAGTTCACCCAGTCTGTCCCAGTTCACTCAGTCTGTCCCAGTTCACCCAGTCTGTCCCAGTTCACCCAGTCAGTCCCGGTTTACCCAGTCTGTCCCAGTTCACTCAGTCTGTCCCAGTTCACCCAGTCTGTCCCAGTTCACCCAGTCAGTCTCAGTTCACCCAATCAGTCCCAGTTCACCCAGTCTGTCCCAGTTCACCCAGTCTGTCCCAGTTCACCCAGTCAGTCTCAGTTCACCCAATCAGTCCCAGTTCACCCAGTCTGTCCCAGTTCACCCAGTCAGTCCCAGTTCACCCAGTCTGTCCCAGTTCACCCAGTCTGTCCCAGTTCACCCAATCAGTCCCAGGTCACCCAGTCTGTCCCAGTTTACCCAGTCTGTCCCAGTTCACCCAATCAGTCCCAGGTCACCCAGTCTGTCCCAGTTCACCCAATCAGTCCCAGTTCACCCAATCAGTCCCTGTTCACCCAGTCTGTCCCAGTTCACTCAGTCTGTCCCAGTTCACCCAATCAGTCCCAGTTCACCCAGTCTGTCCCAGTTCACCCAGTCAGTCCCAGTTCACCCAGTCTGTCCCAGTTTACCCAGTCTGTCCCAGTTCACCCAGTCAGTCCCAGTTCACCCAGTCTGTCCCAGTTTACCCAGTCTGTCCCAGTTCACCCAGTCAGTCCCAGTTCCCCAGTCTGTCCCAGTTCACCCAGTCTGTCCCAGTTCACCCAGTCTGTCCCAGTTCACCCAGTCTGTCCCAGTTCACCCAGTCAGTCCCAGTTCCCCAGTCTGTCCCAGTTCACCCAGTCTGTCCCAGTTCACCCAGTCTGTCCCAGTTCACCCAGTCAGTCCCAGGTCACCCAGTCAGTCCCAGTTCACCCAGTCAGTCCCAGTTCACCCAGTTTGTCCCAGTTCACCCAGTCTGTCCCAGTTTACCCAGTCAGTCCCACTTCACCCAGTCAGTCCCAGGTCACCCAGTCAGTCCCAGTTCACCCAGTCTGTCCCAGTTCACCCAGTCAGTCCCAGTTCACCCAATCAGTCCCAGTTCACCCAGTCAGTCCCAGTTCACCCAGTCTGTCCCAGTTTACCCAGTCTGTCCCAGTTCACCCAGTCTGTCCCAGTTCACCCAGTCTGTCCCAGTTCACCAGTCTGTCCCAGTTCACCCAGTCTGTCCCAGTTCACCCAGTCTGTCCCAGTTCACCCAGTCTGTCCCAGTTTACCCAGTCTGTCCCAGTTCACCCAGTCAGTCCCAGTTCACCCAGTCTGTCCCAGTTCACCCAGTCTGTCCCAGTTCACCCAGTCTGTCCCAGTTTACCCAGTCTCTCCCAGTTTACCCAGTCTGTCCCAGTTCACCCAGTCTGTCCCAGTTCACCCAGTCTGTCCCAGTTTACCCAGTCTGTCCATGTTCACCCAGTCTGTCCCAGTTCACCCAGTCTGTCCCAGTTCACCCAGTCAGTCCCAGTTTACCCAGTCTGTCCCAGTTTATCCCGTCAGTCTCAGTTCAGCCAGTCAGTCCCAGTTTATGCAGTCTGTCCCAGTTTATCCCGTCAGTCTCAGTTCAGCCAGTCAGTCCCAGTTTATCCAGTCTGTCGCAGTTTATCCCGTCAGTCTCAGTTCACCCAGTCTGTTCCAGTTCACCCAGTCTGTCCCAGTTCACCCAATCAGTCCCAGTTTATCCAGTCTGTCCCAGTTCACCCAGTCTGTCCCAGTTCACCCAATCAGTCCCAGTTTATCCAGTCTGTCCCAGTTCACCCAGTCTGTCCCAGTTCACCCAGTCTGTCCCAGTTCACCCAGTCTGTCCCAGTTCACCCAGTCTGTCCCAGTTCACCCAATCAGTCCCAGTTCACCCAATCAGTCCCAGTTTATCCAGTCTGTCCCAGTTCACCCAGTCTGTCCCAGTTCACCCAGTCTGTCCCAGTTCACCCAATCAGTCCCAGTTTACCCAGTCTGTCCCAGTTCACCCAATCAGTCCCAGTTTACCCAGCCTGTTTCAGTTTACCCAGTCAGTCCCAGTTCACCCAGTCTGTCCCAGTTCACCCAGTCTGTCCCAGTTCACCCAGTCTGTCCCAGTTCACCCAGTCTGTCCCAGTTTACCCAGTCTGTCCCAGTTTACCCAGTCTGTCCCAGTTCACCCAGTCTGTCCCAGTTCACCCAGTCAGTCCCAGTTCACCCAGTCTGTCCCAGTTTACCCAGTCTGTCCCAGTTCACCCAGTCTGTCCCAGTTCACCCAGTCTGTCCCAGTTTACCCAGTCTGTCCCAGTTCACCCAGTCTGTCCCTGTTCACCCTCCCTGTCCCAGTTCACCCAGTCTGTGCCAGTTCACCCAGTCTGTCCCAGTTTACCCAGTCTGTCACAGTTTACCCAGTCTGTCCCAGTTTACCCAGTCTGTGCCAGTTCACCCAGTCTGTGCCAGTTCACCCAGTCTGTCCCTGTTCACCCTCCCTGTCCCAGTTCACCCAGTCTGTCCCTGTTCACCCAGTCTGTGCCAGTTCACCCAGTCTGTCCCTGTTCACCCTCCCTGTCCCAGTTCACCCAATCAGTCCCAGTTTATCCAGTCTGTCCCTGTTTACCCAGTCTGTGCCAGTTTACCCAGTCAGTCCCAGTTTACCCAGTCAGTCCCAGTTCACCCAGTCCGTCACAGTTCACCCAGTCTGTCCCAGTTTACCCAGTCTGTCCCAGTTTACCCAGTCTGTCCCAGTTTACCCAGTCTGTCCCAGTTCACCCAGTCAGTCCCAGTTCACCCAGTCTGTCCCAGTTTACCCAGTCTGTCCCAGTTCACCCAGTCAGTCCCAGTTCACCCAGTCAGTCTCAGTCCAGCCAGTCTGCCCCAGTTCAGCCAGTCAGTCCCAGTTTACCCAGTCAGTCTCAGTTCACCCAATCAGTCCCAGTTCACCCAGTCTGTCCCAGTTCACCCATTCTGTCCCAGTTCACCCAGTCAGTCCCAGTTCACCCAGTCTGTCCCAGTTCACCCAGTCTGTCCCAGTTCACCCAGTCTGTCCCAGTTCACCCAGTCAGTCCCAGTTCACCCAGTCTGTCCCAGTTTACCCAGCCTGTTTCAGTTTACCCAGTCAGTCTCAGTTCACCCAGTCAGTCTCAGTTCACCCAGTCAGTCTCAGTTCAGCCAGTCAGTCCCAGTTTACCCAGTCTGTCCCAGTTCACCCAGTCTGTCCCAGTTCACCCAGTCTGTCCCAGTTTACCCAGTCTGTCCCAGTTTACCCAGTCTGTCCCAGTTCACCCAGTCTGTCCCAGTTCACCCAGTCAGTCCCAGTTCACCCAGTCAGTCCCAGTTCACCCAGTCAGTCCCAGTTCACCCAGTCTGTCCCAGTTCACCCAGTCTGTCCCAGTTCCCCAATCAGTCCCAGTTCACCCAGTCAGTCCCAGTTCACCCAGTCTGTCCCAGTTCACCCAGTCAGTCTCAGTTCACCCAATCAGTCCCAGTTCACCCAGTCAGTCTCAGTTCAGCCAGTCTGCCCCAGTTCACCCAGTCTGTCCCAGTTCACCCAGTCTGTCCCAGTTCACCCAGTCTGTCCCAGTTCACCCAGTCTGTCCCAGTTTACCCAGTCTGTCCCAGTTTACCCAGTCTGTCCCAGTTCACCCAGTCTGTCCCAGTTCACCCAGTCTGTCCCAGTTCACCCAGTCTCTCCCAATTTACCCAGTCTCTCCCAGTTTACCCAGCCTGTCCCAGTTCACCCAGTCTGTCCCAGTTCACCCAGTCTGTCCCAGTTCATCCAGTCTGTCCCAGTTCACCCAGTCTGTCCCAGTTCACCCAGTCAGTCCCAGGTCACCCAGTCAGTCCCAGTTCACCCTCCCTGTCCCATTTCACCCAATCAGTCCCAGTTTATCCAGTCTGTGCCAGTTTACCCAGTCAGTCCCAGTTTATCCAGTCAGTCCCAGTTTACCCAGTCTGTCCCAGTTCATCCAGTCTGTCCCAGTTCACCCAGTCTGTCCCAGTTCACCCAATCTGTCCCAGTTCACCCAGTCAGTCCCAGTTCACCCAATCTGTCCCAGTTCACCCAGTCAGTCCCAGTTCACCCAGTCTGTCCCAGTTCCCCAGTCAGCCCCAGTTCACCCAGTCAGTCTCAGTCCAGCCAGTCTGCCCCAGTTCAGCCAGTCAGTCCCAGTTTACCCAATCAGTCCCAGTTCACCCAGTCAGTCTCAGTTCAGCCAGTCTGTCCCAGTTCTCCCAGTCTGTCCCAGTTCACCCAGTCTGTCCCAGTTCACCCAGTCTGTCCCAGTTTACCCAGTCTGTCCCATTTCACCCAGTCTGTCCCAGTTCACCCAGTCTGTCCCAGTTCACCCAGTCTGTCCCAGTTCACCCAGTCTGTCCCAGTTCACCCAGTCTGTCCCAGTTTACCCAGTCTGTCCCATTTCACCCAGTCTGTCCCAGTTCACCCAGTCTGTCCCAGTTCACCCAGTCAGTCTCAGTTCACCCAGTCTGTCCCAGTTCACCCAGTCTGTCCCATTTCACCCAGTCTGTCCCAGTTCACCCAGTCTGTCCCAGTTTACCCAGTCTGTCCCAGTTCACCCAGTCTGTCCCAGTACACCCAGTCTGTCCCAGTTCACCAAGTCTGTCCCAGTTCACCCAGTCAGTCCCAGGTCACCCAGTCAGTCCCAGTTCACCCAGTCAGTCCCAGTTCACCCAGTCTGTCCCAGTTCACCCAGTCAGTCCCAGGTCACCCAGTCAGTCCCAGTTCACCCAGTCAGTCTCAGTTCACCCAGTCAGTCTCAGTTCACCCAGTCAGTCCCAGTTTACCCAGTCTGTCCCAGTTCACTCAGTCAGTCTCAGTTCACCCAGTCGGTCCCAGTTCACCCAGTCTCTCCCAGTTCACCCAGTCTGTCCCAGTTCACCCAGTCTGTCCCAGTTCACTCAGTCAGTCTCAGTTCACCCAGTCTCTCCCAGTTCACCCAGTCTGTCCCAGTTCACTCAGTCAGTCTCAGTTCACCCAGTCTCTCCCAGTTCACCCAGTCTGTCCCAGTTCACCCAGTCTGTCCCAGTTCACCCAGTCTGTCCCAGTTTACCCAGTGAGTCCCATTTTACCCAGTCTGTCCCAGTTCACCCAGTCTGTCCCAGTTCACCCAGTCTGTCCCAGTATACCCAGTCTGTCCCAGTTCACCCAGTCAGTCTCAGTTCACCCAGTCTGTCCCAGTTCACCCAGTCTGTCCCAGTTCACCCAGTCAGTCTCAGTTCACCCAGTCTGTCCCAGTTTACCCAGTCAGTCCCATTTTACCCAGTCTGTCCCAGTTCACCCAGTCTCTCCCAGTTCACCCAGTCTCTCCCAGTTCACCCAGTCTGTCCCAGTTCACCCAGTCTGTCCCAGTTTACCCAGTCAGTCTCAGTTCACCCAGTCTGTCCCAGTTCACCCAGTCTGTCCCAGTTCACCCAGTCTGTCCCAGTTTACCCAGTCTGTCCCAGTTCACCCAGTCTGTCCCAGTTTACCCAGTCTGTCCCAGTTCACCCAGTCTGTCCCAGTTCACCCAGTCTGTCCCAGTTCACCCAGTCTGTCCCAGTTCACCCAGTCTCTCCCAGTTTACCCAGTCTGTCCCAGTTCACCCTGTCTGTCCCAGTTCACCCAGTCAGTCCCAGTTCACCCAATCAGTCCCAGTTCACCCAGTCAGTCTCAGTTCACCCAGTCTGTCCCAGTTCACCCAGTCTGTCCCAGTTTACCCAGTCTGTCCCAGTTCACCCAGTCTGTCCCAGTTTACCCAGTCTGTCCCAGTTCACCCAGTCTGTCCCAGTTCACCCAGTCTGTCCCAGTTTAACCAGCCAGTCCCAGTTTACCCAGTCTGTCCCAGTTCACCCAGTCTGTCCCAGTTTACCCAGTCTGTCCCAGTTCACCCAGTCTGTCCCAGTTTACCCAGTCTGTCCCAGTTCACCCAGTCTGTCCCAGTTCACCCAGTCTGTCCCAGTTCACCCAGTCTGTCCCAGTTCACCCAGTCTGTCCCAGTTCACCCAGTCTCTCCCAGTTTACCCAGTCTGTCCCAGTTCACCCAGTCTGTCCCAGTTCACCCAGTCTGTCCCAGTTCACCCAGTCTGTCCCAGTTCATCCAGTCTGTCCCAGTTTACCCAGTCTGTCCCAGTTTACCCAGTCTGTCCCAGTTCACCCAGTCTGTCCCAGTTCATCCAGTCAGTCTCAGTTCAGCCAGTCAGTCCCAGTTCACCCAGTCTGTCCCAGTTCACCCAGTCTGTCCCAGTTCACCCAGTCAGTCCCAGTTCCCCGGTCTGTCCCAGTTCACCCAGTCTGTCCCAGTTCACCCAGTCTGTCCCAGTTCACCCAGTCTGTCCCAGTTCACCCAGTCTGCCCAGTTTACCCAGTCTGTCCCAGTTCACCCAGTCTGTCCCAGTTCCCCGGTCTGTCCCAGTTCACCCAGTCTGTCCCAGTTCACCCAGTCTGTCCCAGTTTACCCAGTCTGTCCCAGTTCACCCAGTCAGTCCCAGTTCACCCAGTCTGTCCCAGTTTATCCCGTCAGTCTCAGTTCACCCAGTCAGTCTCAGTTCACGCAGTCTGTCCCAGTTCACCCAGTCTGTCCCAGTTTATCCCGTCAGTCTCAGTTTACCCAGTCTGTCCCAGTTTATCCCGTCAGTCTCAGTTTACCCAGTCTGTCCCAGTTTATCCCGTCAGTCCCAGTTTACCCAGTCTGTCCCAGTTTACCCAGTCTGTCCCAGTTCACCCAGTCTGTCCCAGTTCACCCAGTCTGTCCCAGTTTACCCAGTCTGTCCCAGTTTACCCAGTCTGTCCCAGTTCACCCAGTCTGTCCCAGTTTACCCAGTCTGTCCCAGTTTACCCAGTCTGTCCCAGTTTACCCAGTCTGTCCCAGTTCACCCAGTCTGTCCCAGTTCACCCAGTCTGTCCCAGTTCACCCAGTCTGTCCCAGTTTACCCAGTCAGTCTCAGTTCACCCAGTCTGTCCCAGTTCACCCAGTCAGTCCCAGTTTACCGAGTCTGTCCCAGTTCACCCAGTCTGTCCCAGTTTATCCCGTCAGTCCCAGTTCACCCAGTCTGTCACAGTTCACCCAGTCTGTCCCAGTTCACCCAGTCAGTCCCAGTTTACCGAGTCTGTCCCAGTTCACCCAGTCTGTCCCAGTTCACCCAGTCAGTCTCAGTTCACCCAGTCTGTCCCAGTTCACCCAGTCAGTCCCAGTTTACCGAGTCTGTCCCAGTTCACCCAGTCTGTCCCAGTTTATCCCGTCAGTCCCAGTTCACCCAGTCTGTCACAGTTCACCCAGTCTGTCCCAGTTCACCCAGTCAGTCCCAGTTTACCGAGTCTGTCCCAGTTCACCCAGTCTGTCCCAGTTCACCCAGTCAGTCTCAGTTCACCCAGTCTGTCCCAGTTCACCCAGTCAGTCCCAGTTTACCGAGTCTGTCTCAGTTCACCCAGTCTGTCCCAGTTTATCCCGTCAGTCCCAGTTCACCCAGTCTGTTCCAGTTCACCCAGTCAGTCTCAGTTCACCCAGTCTGTCCCAGTTCACCCAGTCTGTCCCAGTTTACCCAGTCTGTCACAGTTCACCCAGTCTGTCCCAGTTCACCCAGTCTGTCCCGGTTCACCCAGTCTGTCCCAGTTCACCCAGTCAGTCTCAGTTCACCCAGTCTGTCCCAGTTTACCCAGTCTGTCACAGTTCACCCAGTCTGTCCCAGTTCACCCAGTCAGTCTCAGTTCACCCAGTCTGTCCCGGTTCACCCAGTCTGTCCCAGTTTACCCAGTCTGTCACAGTTCACCCAGTCTGTCCCAGTTCACCCAGTCTGTCCCAGTTCACCCAGTCAGTCCCAGTTTACCCAGTCCGTCCCAGTTTACCCAGTCAGTCTCAGTTCACCCAGTCTGTCCCGGTTCACCCAGTCTGTCCCAGTTTACCCAGTCTGTCACAGTTCACCCAGTCAGTCTCAGTTCACCCAGTCTGTCCCGGTTCACCCAGTCAGTCACAGTTCACCCAGTCTGTCCCAGTTTACCCAGTCTGTCCCAGTTCACCCAATCTGTCCCAGGTCACCCAGCCTGTCCCAGTTCACCCAGTCAGTCCCAGTTCACCCAGTCAGTCCCAGTTTATCCAGTCGGTCCCAGTTTATCCCGTCAGTCTCAGTTCAGCCAGTCAGTCCCAGTTTATCCAGTCTGTCCCAGTTTATCCCGTCAGTCTCAGTTCAGCCAGTCAGTCCCAGTTTATCCAGTCTGTCCCAGTTTATCCAGTCTGTCCCAGTTTATCCCGTCAGTCTCAGTTTATCCAGTCGGTCCCAGTTTATCCAGTCAGTCCCAGTTCAGCCAGTCAGTCCCAGTTTATCCAGTCTGTCCCAGTTTATCCAGTCTGTCCCAGTTTATCCAGTCTGTCCCAGTTTATCCCGTCAGTCTCAGTTCACCCAGTCTGTCCCAGTTCACCCAGTCATGCCCAGTTCACCCAGTCTGTCCCAGTTCACCCAGTCTGTCCCAGTTCAGCCAGTCAGTCCCAGTTTATCCAGTCTGTCCCAGTTTATCCAGTCTGTCCCAGTTTATCCAGTCTGTCCCAGTTCACCCAGTCAGTCCCAGTTCACCCTGTCAGTCCCAGTTCACCCAGTCTGTCCCAGTTCACCCAGTCTGTCCCAGTTCACCCAGTCAGTCCCTGTTCACCCTCCCTGTCCCAGTTCACCCAGTCAGTCCCAGTTCACCCTGTCAGTCCCAGTTCACCCAGTCTGTCCCAGTTCACCCAGTCAGTCCCAGTTCACCCTGTCAGTCCCAGTTCACCCAGTCTGTCCCAGTTTATCCCGTCAGTCTCAGTTCAGCCAGTCAGTCCCAGTTCACCCAGTCAGTCCCTGTTCACCCTCCCTGTCCCAGTTCACCCAGTCTGTCCCAGTTTACCCAGTCAGTCCCAGTTTACCCAGTCTGTCACAGTTTACCCAGTCTGTCCCAGTTTACCCAGTCTGTGCCAGTTCACCCAGTCTGTGCCAGTTCACCCAGTCTGTCCCTGTTCACCCTCCCTGTCCCAGTTCACCCAGTCTGTGCCAGTCTGTCCCTGTTCACCCTCCCTGTCCCAGTTCACCCAGTCTGTCCCAGTTTACCCAGTCAGTCCCAGTTCACCCAGTCTGTCACAGTTTACCCAGTCTGTCCCAGTTTACCCAGTCTGTGCCAGTTCACCCAGTCTGTCCCTGTTCACCCTCCCTGTCCCAGTTCACCCAGTCTGTGCCAGTCTGTCCCTGTTCACCCTCCCTGTCCCAGTTCACCCAATCAGTCCCAGTTCACCCAGTCTGTCCTAGTTTACCCAGTCAGTCCCAGTTTACCCAGTCAGTCTCAGTTCAGCCAGTCTGCCCCAGTTCACCCAGTCTGTCCCAGTTCACCCAGTCCGTCCCAGTTCACCCAGTCTGTCCCAGTTTACCCAGTCTGTCCCAGTTTACCCAGTCTGTCCCAGTTTACCCAGTCTGTCCCAGTTCACCCAGTCAGTCCCAGTTCACCCAGTCTGTCCCAGTTTACCCAGTCTGTCCCAGTTTACCCAGTCTGTCCCAGTTCACCCAGTCAGTCCCAGTTCACCCAGTCTGTCCCAGTTTACCCAGTCTGTCCCAGTTTACCCAGTCTGTCCCAGTTCACCCAGTCAGTCTCAGTTCACCCAATCAGTCCCAGTTTACCCAGTCAGTCCCAGTTCACCCAGTCTGTCCCAGTTTACCCAGTCTGTCCCAGTTTACCCAGTCTGTCCCAGTTCACCCAGTCAGTCCCAGTTCACCCAGTCTGTCCCAGTTCACCCAGTCTGTCCCAGTTCACCCAGTCTGTCCCAGTTTACCCAGTCTGTCCCAGTTCACCCAGTCTGTCCCAGTTCACCCAGTCTGTCCCAGTTTACCCAGTCTGTCCCAGTTCACCCAGTCTGTCCCAGTTTACCCAGTCTGTCCCAGTTCACCCAGTCTGTCCCAGTTCACCCAGTCTGTCCCAGTTCACCCAGTCTGTCCCAGTACACCCAGTCTGTCCCAGTTCACCCAGTCTGTCCCAGTTCACCCAGTCTCTCCCAGTTTACCCAGTCTCTCCCAGTTTACCCAGTCTGTCCCAGTTCACCCAGTCTGTCCCAGTTCACCCAGTCTGTCCCAGTTCATCCAGTCTGTCCCAGTTTACCCAGTCTGTCCCAGTTTACCCAGTCTGTCCCAGTTCACCCAGTCAGTCTCAGTTCACCCAGTCAGTCCCAGTTCCCCAGTCTGTCCCAGTTCACCCAGTCTGTCCCAGTTCATCCAGTCAGTCTCAGTTCAGCCAGTCAGTCCCAGTTTACCCAGTCATACCCAGTTTACCCAGTCTCTCCCAGTTCACCCAGTCTGTCCCAGTTCACCCAGTCTCTCCCAGTTTACCCAGTCTGTCCCAGTTCACCCAGTCAGTCTCAGTTCACCCAGTCAGTCCCAGTTCCCCAGTCTGTCCCAGTTCACCCAGTCAGTCCCAGTTCACCCAGTCTGTCCCAGTTCACCCAGTCTGTCCCAGTTTACCCAGTCTCTCCCAGTTCACCCAGTCTGTCCCAGTTCACCCAGTCTGTCCCAGTTCACCCAGTCTGTCCCAGTTCACCCAGTCTCTCCCAGTTCACCCAGTCTGTCCCAGTTTATCCAGTCTGTCCCAGTTTATCCAGTCTGTCCCAGTTTATCCCGTCAGTCTCAGTTCACCCAGTCTGTCCCAGTTCACCCAGTCAGTCCCAGTTCACCCAGTCTGTCCCAGTTCACCCAGTCTGTCCCAGTTCAGCCAGTCAGTCCCAGTTTATCCAGTCTGTCCCAGTTTATCCAGTCTGTCCCAGTTTATCCAGTCTGTCCCAGTTCACCCAGTCAGTCCCAGTTCACCCTGTCAGTCCCAGTTCACCCAGTCTGTCCCAGTTCACCCAGTCTGTCCCAGTTCACCCAGTCAGTCCCTGTTCACCCTCCCTGTCCCAGTTCACCCAGTCAGTCCCAGTTCACCCTGTCAGTCCCAGTTCACCCAGTCTGTCCCAGTTCACCCAGTCAGTCCCAGTTCACCCTGTCAGTCCCAGTTCACCCAGTCTGTCCCAGTTTATCCCGTCAGTCTCAGTTCAGCCAGTCAGTCCCAGTTCACCCAGTCAGTCCCTGTTCACCCTCCCTGTCCCAGTTCACCCAGTCTGTCCCAGTTTACCCTGTCAGTCCCAGTTTACCCAGTCAGTCCCAGTTTACCCAGTCTGTCACAGTTTACCCAGTCTGTCCCAGTTTACCCAGTCTGTGCCAGTTCACCCAGTCTGTGCCAGTTCACCCAGTCTGTCCCTGTTCACCCTCCCTGTCCCAGTTCACCCAGTCTGTGCCAGTCTGTCCCTGTTCACCCTCCCTGTCCCAGTTCACCCAGTCTGTCCCAGTTTACCCAGTCAGTCCCAGTTCACCCAGTCTGTCACAGTTTACCCAGTCTGTCCCAGTTTACCCAGTCTGTGCCAGTTCACCCAGTCTGTCCCTGTTCACCCTCCCTGTCCCAGTTCACCCAGTCTGTGCCAGTCTGTCCCTGTTCACCCTCCCTGTCCCAGTTCACCCAATCAGTCCCAGTTCACCCAGTCTGTCCTAGTTTACCCAGTCAGTCCCAGTTTACCCAGTCAGTCTCAGTTCAGCCAGTCTGCCCCAGTTCACCCAGTCTGTCCCAGTTCACCCAGTCCGTCCCAGTTCACCCAGTCTGTCCCAGTTCATCCAGTCTGTCCCAGTTTACCCAGTCTGTCCCAGTTTACCCAGTCTGTCCCAGTTCACCCAGTCAGTCTCAGTTCACCCAGTCAGTCCCAGTTCCCCAGTCTGTCCCAGTTCACCCAGTCTGTCCCAGTTCATCCAGTCAGTCTCAGTTCAGCCAGTCAGTCCCAGTTTACCCAGTCATACCCAGTTTACCCAGTCTCTCCCAGTTCACCCAGTCTGTCCCAGTTCACCCAGTCTCTCCCAGTTTACCCAGTCTGTCCCAGTTCACCCAGTCAGTCTCAGTTCACCCAGTCAGTCCCAGTTCCCCAGTCTGTCCCAGTTCACCCAGTCAGTCCCAGTTCACCCAGTCTGTCCCAGTTCACCCAGTCTGTCCCAGTTTACCCAGTCTCTCCCAGTTCACCCAGTCTGTCCCAGTTCACCCAGTCTGTCCCAGTTCACCCAGTCTGTCCCAGTTCACCCAGTCTCTCCCAGTTCACCCAGTCTGTCCCAGTTTATCCAGTCTGTCCCAGTTTATCCAGTCTGTCCCAGTTTATCCCGTCAGTCTCAGTTCACCCAGTCTGTCCCAGTTCACCCAGTCAGTCCCAGTTCACCCAGTCTGTCCCAGTTCACCCAGTCTGTCCCAGTTCAGCCAGTCAGTCCCAGTTTATCCAGTCTGTCCCAGTTTATCCAGTCTGTCCCAGTTTATCCAGTCTGTCCCAGTTCACCCAGTCAGTCCCAGTTCACCCTGTCAGTCCCAGTTCACCCAGTCTGTCCCAGTTCACCCAGTCTGTCCCAGTTCACCCAGTCAGTCCCTGTTCACCCTCCCTGTCCCAGTTCACCCAGTCAGTCCCAGTTCACCCTGTCAGTCCCAGTTCACCCAGTCTGTCCCAGTTCACCCAGTCAGTCCCAGTTCACCCTGTCAGTCCCAGTTCACCCAGTCTGTCCCAGTTTATCCCGTCAGTCTCAGTTCAGCCAGTCAGTCCCAGTTCACCCAGTCAGTCCCTGTTCACCCTCCCTGTCCCAGTTCACCCAGTCTGTCCCAGTTTACCCAGTCAGTCCCAGTTTACCCAGTCTGTCACAGTTTACCCAGTCTGTCCCAGTTTACCCAGTCTGTGCCAGTTCACCCAGTCTGTGCCAGTTCACCCAGTCTGTCCCTGTTCACCCTCCCTGTCCCAGTTCACCCAGTCTGTGCCAGTCTGTCCCTGTTCACCCTCCCTGTCCCAGTTCACCCAGTCTGTCCCAGTTTACCCAGTCAGTCCCAGTTCACCCAGTCTGTCACAGTTTACCCAGTCTGTCCCAGTTTACCCAGTCTGTGCCAGTTCACCCAGTCTGTCCCTGTTCACCCTCCCTGTCCCAGTTCACCCAGTCTGTGCCAGTCTGTCCCTGTTCACCCTCCCTGTCCCAGTTCACCCAATCAGTCCCAGTTCACCCAGTCTGTCCTAGTTTACCCAGTCAGTCCCAGTTTACCCAGTCAGTCTCAGTTCAGCCAGTCTGCCCCAGTTCACCCAGTCTGTCCCAGTTCACCCAGTCCGTCCCAGTTCACCCAGTCTGTCCCAGTTTACCCAGTCTGTCCCAGTTTACCCAGTCTGTCCCAGTTTACCCAGTCTGTCCCAGTTCACCCAGTCAGTCCCAGTTCACCCAGTCTGTCCCAGTTTACCCAGTCTGTCCCAGTTTACCCAGTCTGTCCCAGTTCACCCAGTCAGTCCCAGTTCACCCAGTCTGTCCCAGTTTACCCAGTCTGTCCCAGTTTACCCAGTCTGTCCCAGTTCACCCAGTCAGTCTCAGTTCACCCAATCAGTCCCAGTTCACCCAGTCTGTCCCAGTTCACCCAGTCAGTCCCAGTTCACCCAGTCTGTCCCAGTTTACCCAGTCTGTCCCAGTTTACCCAGTCTGTCCCAGTTCACCCAGTCAGTCCCAGTTCACCCAGTCTGTCCCAGTTCACCCAGTCTGTCCCAGTTCACCCAGTCTGTCCCAGTTTACCCAGTCTGTCCCAGTTCACCCAGTCTGTCCCAGTTCACCCAGTCTGTCCCAGTTTACCCAGTCTGTCCCAGTTCACCCAGTCTGTCCCAGTTTACCCAGTCTGTCCCAGTTCACCCAGTCTGTCCCAGTTCACCCAGTCTGTCCCAGTTCACCCAGTCTGTCCCAGTACACCCAGTCTGTCCCAGTTCACCCAGTCTGTCCCAGTTCACCCAGTCTCTCCCAGTTTACCCAGTCTCTCCCAGTTTACCCAGTCTGTCCCAGTTCACCCAGTCTGTCCCAGTTCACCCAGTCTGTCCCAGTTCATCCAGTCTGTCCCAGTTTACCCAGTCTGTCCCAGTTTACCCAGTCTGTCCCAGTTCACCCAGTCAGTCTCAGTTCACCCAGTCAGTCCCAGTTCCCCAGTCTGTCCCAGTTCACCCAGTCTGTCCCAGTTCATCCAGTCAGTCTCAGTTCAGCCAGTCAGTCCCAGTTTACCCAGTCATACCCAGTTTACCCAGTCTCTCCCAGTTCACCCAGTCTGTCCCAGTTCACCCAGTCTCTCCCAGTTTACCCAGTCTGTCCCAGTTCACCCAGTCAGTCTCAGTTCACCCAGTCAGTCCCAGTTCCCCAGTCTGTCCCAGTTCACCCAGTCAGTCCCAGTTCACCCAGTCTGTCCCAGTTCACCCAGTCTGTCCCAGTTTACCCAGTCTCTCCCAGTTCACCCAGTCTGTCCCAGTTCACCCAGTCTGTCCCAGTTTACCCAGTCTCTCCCAGTTCACACAGTCTGTCCCAGTTCACCCAGTCAGTCCCAGTTCACCCAGTCTGTCCCAGTTCACCCAGTCAGTCCCAGTTCACCCAGTCTGTCCCTGTTCACCCAGTCTGTCCCAGTTCACCCAGTCTGTCCCAGTTCACCCAGTCTCTCCCAGTTCACCCAGTCTGTCCCAGTTCACCCAGTCAGTCCCAGTTCACCCAGTCTGTCCCAGTTCACCCAGTCTGTCCCAGTTTACCCAGTCTCTCCCAGTTCACCCAGTCTGTCCCAGTTCACCCAGTCTGTCCCAGTTTACCCAGTCTCTCCCAGTTCACCCAGTCTGTCCCAGTTCACCCAGTCAGTCCCAGTTCACCCAGTCAGTCCCAGTTCACCCAGTCTGTCCCAGTTCACCCAGTCAGTCCCAGTTCATTCAGTCTGTCCCAGTTCACCCAGTCAGTCCCAGTTCACCCAATCAGTCCCAGTTCACCCAGTCAGTCCCAGTTCACCCAGTCTGTCCCAGTTCACCCAGTCTGTCCCAGTTTATCCCGTCAGTCTCAGTTCAGCCAGTCTGTCCCAGTTTATCCCGTCAGTCTCAGTTCACCCAGTCAGTCCCAGTTTACCCAGTCTGTCCCAGTTCACTCAGTCAGTCTCAGTTCACCCAGTCTCTCCCAGTTCACCCAGTCTGTCCCAGTTCACCCAGTCAGTCCCACTTCACCCAGTCTGTCCCAGTTTACCCAGTCTGTCCCAGTTCACCCAGTCAGTCTCAGTTCACCCAGTCTGTCCCAGTTTACCCAGTCTGTCCCAGTTTACCCAGTCTGTCCCAGTTTACCCAGTCAGTCTCAGTTCACCCAGTCTGTCCCAGTTCACCCAGTCTGTCCCAGTTCACCCAGTCTCTCCCAGTTCACCCAGTCTCTCCCAGTTCACCCAGTCAGTCCCAGTTCACCCAATCAGTCCCAGTTCACCCAGTCAGTCTCAGTTCAGCCAGTCTGCCCCAGTTCACCCAGTCTGTCCCAGTTCACCCAGTCTGTCCCAGTTCACCCAGTCTGTCCCAGTTCACCCAGTCTGTCCCAGTTCACCCAGTCTGTCCCAGTTCACCCAGTCTGTCCCAGTTTATCCAGTCTGTCCCAGTTCACCCAGTCTGTCCCAGTTCACCCAGTCTGTCCCAGTTCACCCAGTCTGTCCCAGTTTACCCAGTCTGTCCCAGTTTATCCAGTCTGTCCCAGTTTACCCAGTCAGTCCCAGTTTACCCAGTCAGTCTCAGTTCACCCAGTCTGTCCCAGTTCACCCAGTCTGTCCCAGTTTATCCAGTCTGTCCCAGTTCACCCAGTCTGTCCCAGTTCACCCAGTCTGTCCCAGTTCACCCAGTCTGTCCCAGTTCACCCAGTCTCTCCCAGTTTACCCAGTCTGTCCCAGTTCACCCAGTCTGTCCCAGTTCACCCAGTCTGTCCCAGTTCACCCAGTCTGTCCCAGTTCATCCAGTCTGTCCCAGTTTACCCAGTCTGTCCCAGTTTACCCAGTCTGTCCCAGTTCACCCAGTCTGTCCCAGTTTACCCAGTCTGTCCCAGTTCACCCAGTCTGTCCCAGTTTACCCAGTCAGTCTCAGTTTACCCAGTCTGTCCCAGTTCACCCAGTCTGTCCCAGTTTACCCAGTCTGTCCCAGTTCACCCAGTCAGTCCCAGTTCACACAATCAGTCCCAGTTCACCCAGTCTGTCCCAGTTCACCCAGTCTGTCCCAGTTTACCCAGTCAGTCTCAGTTTACCCAGTCTGTCCCAGTTCACCCAGTCTGTCCCAGTTTACCCAGTCTGTCCCAGTTCACCCAGTCTGTCCCAGTTCACCCAGTCTGTCCCAGTTTACCCAGTCAGTCCCAGTTCACCCAGTCTGTCCCAGTTCACCCAGTCTGTCCCAGTTCACCCAGTCAGTCTCAGTTCACCCAGTCTGTCCCAGTTCATCCAGTCAGTCTCAGTTCACCCAGTCTGTCCCAGTTCACCCAGTCTGTCCCAGTTCAACCAGTCAGTCTCAGTTCACCCAGTCTGTCCCAGTTCACCCAGTCTGTCCCAGTTCACCCAGTCAGTCTCAGTTCACCCAGTCTGTCCCAGTTCATCCAGTCAGTCTCAGTTCAGCCAGTCAGTCCCAGTTTACCCAGTCAGTCCCAGTTCACCCAGTCTGTCCCAGTTCACCCAGTCTGTCCCAGTTCACCCAGTCTGTCCCAGTTCACCCAGTCTGTCCCAGTTTATCCCGTCAGTCTCAGTTCAGCCAGTCTGTCCCAGTTCACCCAGTCAGTCTCAGTTCAGCCAGTCTGCCCCAGTTCACCCAGTCTGTCCCAGTTCACCCAGTCTGTCCCAGTTTACCCAGTCTGTCCCAGTTCACCCAGTCTGTCCCAGTTCACCCAGTCTGTCCCAGTTCACCCAGTCAGTCTCAGTTCATCCAGTCAGTCCCAGTTCACCCAGTCGGTCCCAGTTTATCCAGTCTGTCCCAGTTTATCCCGTCAGTCTCAGTTCAGCCAGTCAGTCCCAGTTTATCCAGTCTGTCCCAGTTTAGCCAGTCAGTCCCAGTTTATCCAGTCTGTCCCAGTTTATCCAGTCTGTCCCAGTTTATCCCGTCAGTCTCAGTTCAGCCAGTCAGTCCCAGTTCACCCAGTCAGTCCCAGTTCACCCAGTCTGTCCCAGTTCACCCAGTCTGTCCCAGTTTATCCAGTCTGTCCCAGTTCACCCAGTATGTCCCAGTTCACCCAATCTGTCCCAGTTTACCCAGTCTCTCCCAGTTCACCCAGTCTGTCCCAGTTCACCCAGTCTCTCCCAGTTCACCCAGTCTGTCCCAGTTTACCCAGTCAGTCCCAGTTCACCCAGTCTGTCCCAGTTTATCCCGTCAGTCTCAGTTCAGCCAGTCAGTCCCAGTTCATCCAGTCTGTCGCAGTTTATCCCGTCAGTCTCAGTTCAGCCAGTCAGTCCCAGTTTACCCAGTCTGTCTCAGTTCACCCAGTCAGTCCCAGTTTACCCAATCTGTCCCAGTTCACCCAGTCTGTCCCAGTTTACCCAGTCAGTCTCAGTTCACCCAGTCAGTCTCAGTTCAGCCAGTCTGTCCCAGTTCACCCAGTCAGTCCCAGTTCACCCAGTCTGTCCCAGTTCACCCAGTCTGTCCCAGTTTACCCAGTCTGTCCCAGTTCACCCAGTCTGTCCCAGTTCACCCAATCTGTCCCAGTTCACCCAGTCTGTCCCAGTTCACCCAATCAGTCCCAGTTCACCCAGTCTGTCCCAGTTCACCCAGTCTGTCCCAGTTCACCCAGTCTGTCCCAGTTCACCCAATCAGTCCCAGTTCACCCAGTCTGTCCCAGTTCACCCAGTCTGTCCCAGTTCACCCAGTCTGTCCCAGTTCACCCAGTCTGTCCCAGTTCACCCAGTCTGTCCCAGTTCACCCAGTCAGTCCCAGTTTACCCAGTCTGTCCCAGTTCACTCAGTCTGTCCCAGTTCACCCAATCAGTCCCAGTTCACCCAGTCTGTCCCAGTTCACCCAGTCTGTCCCAGTTCACCCAGTCAGTCCCAGTTTACCCAGTCTGTCCCAGTTCACTCAGTCTGTCCCAGTTCACCCAATCAGTCCCTGTTCACCCAGTCTGTCCCAGTTCACTCAGTCTGTCCCAGTTCACCCAATCAGTCCCAGTTCACCCAGTCTGTCCCAGTTCACCCAGTCTGTCCCAGTTCACCCAGTCTGTCCCAGTTCACCCAGTCAGTCCCAGTTTACCCAGTCTGTCCCAGTTCACTCAGTCTGTCCCAGTTCACCCAGTCTGTCCCAGTTCACCCAGTCAGTCTCAGTTCACCCAATCAGTCCCAGTTCACCCAGTCTGTCCCAGTTCACCCAGTCAGTCCCAGTTCACCCAGTCTGTCCCAGTTCACTCAGTCTGTCCCAGTTCACCCAGTCTGTCCCAGTTCACCCAGTCAGTCCCAGTTTACCCAGTCTCTCCCAGTTCACCCAGTCTGTCCCAGTTCACTCAGTCTGTCCCAGTTCACCCAGTCTGTCCCAGTTCACCCAGTCAGTCTCAGTTCACCCAATCAGTCCCAGTTCACCCAGTCTGTCCCAGTTCACCCAGTCAGTCCCAGTTCACCCAGTCTGTCCCAGTTCACCCAGTCTGTCCCAGTTCACCCAATCAGTCCCAGGTCACCCAGTCTGTCCCAGTTCACCCAGTCTGTCCCAGTTCACCCAATCAGTCCCAGGTCACCCAGTCTGTCCCAGTTCACCCAATCAGTCCCAGTTCACCCAATCAGTCCCTGTTCACCCAGTCTGTCCCAGTTCACTCAGTCTGTCCCAGTTCACCCAATCAGTCCCAGTTCACCCAGTCTGTCCCAGTTCACCCAGTCTGTCCCAGTTCACCCAGTCAGTCCCAGTTCACCCAGTCTGTCCCAGTTTACCCAGTCTTTCCCAGTTCACCCAGTCAGTCCCAGTTCACCCAGTCTGTCCCAGTTTACCCAGTCTGTCCCAGTTCACCCAGTCAGTCCCAGTTCACCCAGTCTGTCCCAGTTCACCCAATCAGTCCCTGTTCACCCAGTCTGTCCCAGTTCACTCAGTCTGTCCCAGTTCACCCAATCAGTCCCAGTTCACCCAGTCTGTCCCAGTTCACCCAGTCTGTCCCAGTTCACCCAGTCAGTCCCAGTTCACCCAGTCTGTCCCAGTTTACCCAGTCTGTCCCAGTTCACCCAGTCAGTCCCAGTTCACCCAGTCTGTCCCAGTTTACCCAGTCTGTCCCAGTTCACCCAGTCAGTCCCAGTTCACCCAGTCTGTCCCAGTTTACCCAGTCTGTCCCAGTTCACCCAGTCAGTCCCAGTTCACCCAGTCTGTCCCAGTTCACCCAATCAGTCCCAGTTCACCCAATCAGTCCCTGTTCACCCAGTCTGTCCCAGTTCACTCAGTCTGTCCCAGTTCACCCAATCAGTCCCAGTTCACCCAGTCTGTCCCAGTTCACCCAGTCTGTCCCAGTTCACCCAGTCAGTCCCAGTTCACCCAGTCTGTCCCAGTTTACCCAGTCTGTCCCAGTTCACCCAGTCAGTCCCAGTTCACCCAGTCAGTCCCAGTTCACCCAGTCTGTCCCAGTTTACCCAATCAGTCCCAGTTCACCCAGTCAGTCCCAGTTCACCCTCCCTGTCCCAGTTCACCCAGTCTGTCCCAGTTCACCCAATCAGTCCCAGTTCACCCAGTCTGTCCCAGTTTACCCAGTCTGTCCCAGTTCACCCAGTCAGTCCCAGTTCACCCAGTCTGTCCCAGTTTACCCAGTCTGTCCCAGTTTATCCAGTCAGTCCCAGTTTACCCAGCCTGTCTCAGTTTACCCAGTCTGTCCCAGTTCACCCAGTCTGTCCCAGTTTACCCAATCAGTCCCAGTTTACCCAGTCTGTCCCAGTTCACCCAGTCTGTCCCAGTTCACCCAGTCTGTCCCAGTTTACCCAGTCTGTCCCAGTTTACCCAGTCTGTCCCAGTTCACCCAGTCTGTCCCAGTTTACCCAGTCAGTCCCAGTTTACCCAGTCTGTGCCCGTTCACCCAGTCTGTCCCAGTTCACTCAGTCTGTCCCTGTTCACCCTCCCTGTCCCAGTTCACCCAGTCTGTGCCAGTTTACCCAGTCAGTCCCAGTTTATCCAGTCTGTCCCAGTTTACCCAGTCTGTGCCAGTTTACCCAGTCAGTCCCAGTTTATCCAGTCTGTCCCAGTTTACCCAGTCTGTGCCAGTTTACCCAGTCAGTCCCAGTTTACCCAGTCTGTCCCAGTTCACCCAGTCTGTCCCAGTTCACCCAGTCTGTCCCTGTTCACCCTCCCTGTCCCAGTTCACCCAGTCTGTGCCAGTTCACCCAGTCTGTCCCAGTTTACCCAGTCAGTCCCAGTTTACCCAGTCTGTGCCAGTTCACCCAGTCTGTGCCAGTTCACCCAGTCTGTCCCTGTTCACCCTCCCTGTCCCAGTTCACCCAGTCTGTCCCTGTTCACCCTCCCTGTCCCAGTTCACCCAGTCTGTGCCAGTTTACCCAGTCAGTCCCAGTTTATCCAGTCTGTCCCAGTTTACCCAGTCTGTGCCAGTTTACCCAGTCTCTCCCAGTTTACCCAGTCTGTCCCAGTTCACCCAATCAGTCCCAGTTCACCCAGTCAGCCTCAGTTCAGCCAGTCTGCCCCAGTTCAGCCAGTCTGTCCCAGTTCACCCAGTCTGTCCCAGTTCACCCAGTCTGCCCCAGTTCAGCCAGTCTGTCCCAGTTTACCCAGTCAGTCCCAGTTCACCCAGTCTGTCCCAGTTTACCCAGTCAGTCTCAGTTCAGCCAGTCTGCCCCAGTTCACCCAGTCTGTCCCAGTTCACCCAGTCAGTCCCAGTTTACCCAGTCAGTCTCAGTTCAGCCAGTCTGCCCCAGTTCACCCAGTCTGTCCCAGTTCACCCAGTCTGTCCCAGTTCACCCAGTCTGTCCCAGTTTACCCAGTCAGTCTCAGTTCAGCCAGTCTGCCCCAGTTCACCCAGTCTGTCCCAGTTCACCCAGTCTGCCCCAGTTCAGCCAGTCTGTCCCAGTTTACCCAGTCTGTCCCAGTTTACCCAGTCAGTCTCAGTTCAGCCAGTCTGTCCCAGTTCACCCAGTCTGTCCCAGTTCACCCAGTCTGTCCCAGTTTACCCAGTCTGTCCTAGTTCACCCAGTCAGTCCCAGTTTACCCAGTCAGTCTCAGTTCAGCCAGTCTGCCCCAGTTCACCCAGTCTGTCCCAGTTCACCCAGTCTGTCCCAGTTCACCCAGTCTGTCCCAGTTCACCCAGTCAGTCCCAGTTTACCCAGTCAGTCTCAGTTCAGCCAGTCTGCCCCAGTTCACCCAGTCTGTCCCAGTTCACCCAGTCTGTCCCAGTTCACCCAATCAGTCCCAGTTTACCCAGTCAGTCTCAGTTCAGCCAGTCTGCCCCAGTTCACCCAGTCTGTCCCAGTTCACCCAGTCTGTCCCAGTTCACCCAGTCTGTCCCAGTTCACCCAGTCTGTCCCAGTTCACCCAGTCAGTCCCAGTTCACCCAGTCTGTCCCAGTTCAGCCAGTCTGCCCCAGTTCACCCAGTCAGTCCCAGTTTACCCAGCCTGTTTCAGTTTACCCAGTCTGTCCCAGTTTACCCAGTCTGTCCCAGTTTACCCAGTCTGTCCCAGTTCACACAGTCTGTCCCAGTTTACCCAGTCAGTCCCAGTTCACCCAGTCTCTCCCAGTTCACCCAGTCTGTCCCAGTTCACCCAGTCCGTCCCAGTTTACCCAGTCAGTCCCAGTTCACCCAGTCTGTCCCAGTTCACCCAGTCTGTCCCAGTTCACCCAGTCTGTCCCAGTTCACACAGTCTGTCCCAGTTTACCCAGTCAGTCCCAGTTCACCCAGTCTCTCCCAGTTCACCCAGTCTGTCCCAGTTTACCCAGTCTGTCCCAGTGTACCCAGTCTGTCCCAGTCACCCAGTCTGCCCCAGTTCACCCAGTCTGTCCCAGTTCACCCAGTCTCTCCCAGTTCACCCAATCAGTCCCAGTTCACCCAGTCTGTCCCAGTTCACCCAGTCTGTCCCAGTTCACCCAGTCAGTCCCAGTTCCCCAGTCTGTCCCAGTTCACCCAGTCTGTCCCAGTTCACCCAGTCTGTCCCAGTTTACCCAATCAGTCCCAGTTCACCAATCTGTCCCAGTTCACCCAGTCTGTCCCAGTTCACCCAGTCTGTCCCAGTTCACCCAGTCTGTCCCAGTTCACCCAGTCTGTCCCAGTTCACCCAGTCTGTCCCAGTTCACCCAATCAGTCCCAGTTCACCAATCTGTCCCAGTTCACCCAGTCTGTCCCAGTTCACCAATCTGTCCCAGTTTACCCAGTCTGTCCCAGTTCACCCAGTCTGTCCCAGTTCACCCAGTCTGTCCCAGTTCACCAAGTCTGTCCCAGTTCACCCAGTCTCTCCCAAGTCACCCAGTCAGTCCCAGTTTATCCCGTCAGTCTCAGTTCACCCAGTCAGTCCCAGTTCACCCAGTCAGTCCCAGTTCACCCAGTCAGTCCCAGTTCACCCAGTCAGTCCCAGTTCACCCAGTCTGTCCCAGTGTACCCAGTCTGTCCCAGTCACCCAGTCAGTCCCAGTTCACCCAGTCTGTCCCAGTTCACCCAGTCTGTCCCAGTTCATCCAGTCAGTCTCAGTTCAGCCAGTCAGTCCCAGTTTACCCAGTCTGTCCCAGTTCACCCAGTCTGTCCCAGTTCACCCAGCCTGTCCCAGTTCACCCAGTCAGTCCCAGTTCACCCAGTCTGTCCCAGTTTACCCAGTCAGTCTCAGTTTACCCTGTCTGTCTCAGTTCACCCAGTCTGTCCCAGTTTATCCCGTCAGTCTCAATTCACCCAGTCAGTCTCAGTTCAGCCAGTCAGTCCCAGTTTATCCCGTCAGTCTCAGTTCACCCAGTCAGTCCCAGTTCACCCAGTCAGTCCCAGTTCACCCAGTCTGTCCCAGTTTACCCAGTCTGTCCCAGTTTACCCAGTCTGTCCCAGTTCACCCAGTCTCTCCCAGTTCACCCAGTCTGTCCCAGTTCACCCAGTCTGTCCCAGTTTACCCAGTCTGTCCCAGTTCACCCAGTCTCTCCCAGTTCACCCAGTCTGTCCCAGTTCCCCAGTCAGTCTCAGTTCACCCAGTCTGTCCCAGTTTACCCAGTCTGTCCCAGTTTACCCAGTCTGTCCCAGTTTACCCAGTCTGTCCCAGTTTACCCAGTCTGTCCCAGTTCACCCAGTCTCTCCCAGTTCACCCAGTCTGTCCCAGTTCACCCAGTCAGTCCCAGTTTACCCAGTCTGTCCCAGTTCCCCAGTCAGTCTCAGTTCACCCAGTCTGTCCCAGTTCCCCAGTCAGTCTCAGTTCACCCAGTCTGTCCCAGTTTACCCAGTCTGTCCCAGTTTACCCAATCAGTCCCAGTTCACCCAGTCTGTCCCAGTTCACCCAGTCTGTCCCAGTTTATCCCGTCAGTCTCAGTTCAGCCAGTCTGTCCCAGTTCACCCAGTCTGTCCCAGTTTATCCCGTCAGTCTCAGTTCACCCAGTCTGTCCCAGGTCACCCAGCCTCTCCCAGTTCACCCAGTCAGTCCCAGTTCACCCAGTCAGTCCCAGTTCACCCAGTCTGTCCCAGTTAATCCCGTCAGTCTCAGTTCAGCCAGTCTGTCCCAGTTTATCCAGTCTGTCGCAGTTTATCCCGTCAGTCTCAGTTCAGCCAGTCAGTCCCAGTTTATCCAGTCTGTCCCAGTTTATCCCGTCAGTCTCAGTTCACCCAGTCTGTCTCAGTTCACCCAGTCAGTCCCAGTTCACCCAATCAGTCCCAGTTTATCCAGTCTGTCCCAGTTCACCCAGTCTGTCCCAGTTCACCCAATCAGTCCCAGTTCATCCAGTCTGTCCCAGTTCACCCAGTCTGTCCCAGTTCACCCAGTCTGTCCCAGTTCACCCAGTCTGTCCCAGTTTACCCAGTCTGTCCCAGTTCACCCAGTCTGTCCCAGTTCACCCAGTCAGTCCCAGTTCACCCAGTCTGTCCCAGTTTACCCAGTCTGTCCCAGTTCACCCAGTCTGTCCCAGTTCACCCAGTCTGTCCCAGTTCACCCAGTCTGTCCCAGTTCACCCAGTCTGTCCCAGTTTACCCAGTCTGTCCCAGTTTACCCAGTCAGTCCCAGTTTATCCAGTCTGTCCCAGTTTACCCAGTCTGTCCCAGTTCCCCAGTCAGTCTCAGTTCACCCAGTCTGTCCCAGTTCCCCAGTCAGTCTCAGTTCACCCAGTCTGTCCCAGTTTACCCAGTCTGTCCCAGTTTACCCAATCAGTCCCAGTTCACCCAGTCTGTCCCAGTTCACCCAGTCTGTCCCAGTTTATCCCGTCAGTCTCAGTTCAGCCAGTCTGTCCCAGTTCACCCAGTCTGTCCCAGTTTATCCCGTCAGTCTCAGTTCACCCAGTCTGTCCCAGGTCACCCAGTCTCTCCCAGTTCACCCAGTCAGTCCCAGTTCACCCAGTCAGTCCCAGTTCACCCAGTCTGTCCCAGTTAATCCCGTCAGTCTCAGTTCAGCCAGTCTGTCCCAGTTTATCCAGTCTGTCGCAGTTTATCCCGTCAGTCTCAGTTCAGCCAGTCAGTCCCAGTTTATCCAGTCTGTCCCAGTTTATCCCGTCAGTCTCAGTTCACCCAGTCTGTCTCAGTTAACCCAGTCTGTCCCAGTTCACCCAATCAGTCCCAGTTCATCCAGTCTGTCCCAGTTCACCCAGTCTGTCCCAGTTCACCCAGTCTGTCCCAGTTCACCCAGTCTGTCCCAGTTTACCCAGTCTGTCCCAGTTCACCCAGTCTGTCCCAGTTCACCCAGTCAGTCCCAGTTCACCCAGTCTGTCCCAGTTTACCCAGTCTGTCCCAGTTTACCCAGTCTGTCCCAGTTCACCCAGTCTGTCCCAGTTCACCCAGTCTGTCCCAGTTCACCCAGTCTGTGCCAGTTCACCCAGTCTGTCCCAGTTTACCCAGTCTGTCCCAGTTTACCCAGTCAGTCCCAGTTTATCCAGTCTGTCCCAGTTTACCCAGTCTGTGCCAGTTTACCCAGTCTGTCCCAGTTCACCCAGTCTGTCCCAGTTTACCCAGTCTGTCCCAGTTCACCCAGTCAGTCTCAGTTCACCCAGTCAGTCCCAGTTTACCCAGTCTGTCCCAGTTTACCCAGTCAGTCTCAGTCCACCCAGTCTGTCCCAGTTCACCCAGTCTGTCCCAGTTCACCCAGTCTGTCCCAGTTCACCCAGTCTGTCCCAGTACACCCAGTCTGTCCCAGTTCACCCAGTCTGTCCCAGTTCACCCAGTCTCTCCCAGTTTACCCAGTCTGTCCCAGTTCACCCAGTCTGTCCCTGTTCACCTTCCCTGTCCCAGTTCACCCAGTCTGTCCCTGTTCACCCTCCCTGTCCCAGTTCACCCAGTCTGTGCCAGTTTACCCAGTCAGTCCCAGTTTATCCAGTCTGTCCCAGTTTACCCAGTCTGTGCCAGTTTACCCAGTCTGTCCCAGTTCACCCAGTCTGTCCCAGTTTACCCAGTCTGTCCCAGTTTACCCAGTCTCTCCCAGTTCACCCAGTCTGTCCCAGTTCACCCAGTCTGTCCCAGTTCACCCAGTCAGTCCCAGTTCACCCAGTCTGTCCCAGTTCACCCAGTCTGTCCCAGTTTACCCAGTCTCTCCCAATTCACCCAGTCTGTCCCAGTTCACCCAGTCAGTCCCAGTTCACCCAGTCTGTCCCAGTTCACCCAGTCAGTCCCAGGTCACCCAGTCAGTCCCAGTTCACCCAGTCAGTCCCAGTTCACCCAGTCAGTCCCAGTTCACCCAGTCAGTCCCAGTTCACCCAGTCTGTCCCAGTTCACCCAGTCAGTCCCAGTTCACCCAGTCAGTCCCAGTTCACCCAGTCTGTCCCAGTTCACCCAGTCTGTCCCAGTTTATCCCGTCAGTCTCAGTTCAGCCAGTCTGTCCCAGTTTATCCCGTCAGTCTCAGTTCACCCAGTCAGTCTCAGTTCACCCAGTCAGTCCCAGTTTACCCAGTCAGTCCCAGTTCACTCAGTCAGTCTCAGTTCACCCAGTCGGTCCCAGTTCACCCAGTCTGTCCCAGTTCACTCAGTCAGTCTCAGTTCACCCAGTCTCACCCAGTTCACCCAGTCTGTCCCAGTTCACCCAGTCAGTCCCAGTTCACCCAGTCTGTCCCAGTTCACCCAGTCAGTCTCAGTTCACCCAGTCTGTCCCAGTTCACCCAGTCAGTCCCAGTTCACCCAGTCTGTCCCAGTTCACCCAGTCTGTCCCAGTTCACCCAGTCAGTCCCAGTTCACCCAGTCTCTCCCAGTTCACCCAGTCAGTCCCAGTTCACCCAGTCAGTCCCAGTTCACCCAGTCTGTCCCAGTTCATCCAGTCAGTCTCAGTTCAGCCAGTCAGTCCCAGTTCACCCAGTCAGTCCCAGTTCACCCAGTCTGTCCCAGTTCACCCAGTCAGTCTCAGTTCAGCCAGTCTGCCCCAGTTCACCCAGTCTGTCCCAGTTCACCCAGTCAGTCCCAGTTCACCCAGTCAGTCTCAGTTCAGCCAGTCTGCCCCAGTTCACCCAGTCAGTCCCAGTTCACCCAGTCTGTCCCAGTTCACCCAGTCAGTCTCAGTTCAGCCAGTCTGCCCCAGTTCACCCAGTCAGTCCCAGTTCACCCAGTCTGTCCCAGTTCACCCAGTCAGTCCCAGTTCACCCAGTCAGTCTCAGTTCAGCCAGTCTGCCCCAGTTCACCCAGTCTGTCCCAGTTCACCCAGTCAGTCCCAGTTCACCCAGTCTGTCCCAGTTTACCCAGTCTGTCCCAGTTCAGCCAGTCTGTCCCAGTTTACCCAGTCTGTCCCAGTTCAGCCAGTCTGTCCCAGTTCAGCCAGTCTGTCCCAGTTCACCCAGTCTGTCCCAGTTCACCCAGTCAGTCCCAGTTCACCCAATCAGTCCCAGTTCATCCAGTCAGTCTCAGTTCACCCAGTCAGTCTCAGTTCACCCAGTCTGTCCCAGTTCACCCAGTCTGTCCCAGTTCACCCAATCAGTCCCAGTTCACCCAGTCAGTCTCAGTTCACCCAGTCTGTCCCAGTTTACCCAGTCAGTCTCAGTTCACCCAGTCTGTCCCAGTTCACCCAGTCTCTCCCAGTTCACCCAGTCAGTCCCAGTTCACCCAGTCAGTCCCAGTTCACCCAGTCTGTCCCAGTTCATCCAGTCAGTCTCAGTTCAGCCAGTCAGTCCCAGTTCACCCAGTCAGTCTCAGTTCAGCCAGTCTGCCCCAGTTCACCCAATCAGTCCCAGTTCACCCAGTCTGTCACAGTTTACCCAGTCTGTCCCAGTTCACCCAGTCAGTCTCAGTTCAGCCAGTCTGCCCCAGTTCACCCAGTCTGCCCCAGTTCACCCAGTCTGTCCCAGTTTACACAGTCAGTCTCAGTTCAGCCAGTCTGCCCCAGTTCACCCAGTCTGTCCCAGTTTACCCAGTCTGTCCCAGTTCACCCAGTCTGTCCCAGTTCACCCAGTCTCTCCCAGTTCACCCAGTCTGTCCCAGTTCATCCAGTCTGTCCCAGTTCACCCAGTCAGTCCCAGTTCACCCAGTCTGTCCCAGTTCACCCAGTCTGTCCCAGTTCATCCAGTCAGTCTCAGTTCAGCCAGTCTGTCCCAGTTTACCTAGTCAGTCCCAGTTTACCCAGTCAGTCTCAGTTCAGCCAGTCTGTCCCAGTTCACCCAGTCTGTCCCAGTTCATCCAGTCAGTCTCAGTTCAGCCAGTCAGTCCCAGTTTACCCAGTCTGTCCCAGTTTACCCAGTCTGTCCCAGTTCACCCAGTCTCTCCCAGTTCACCCAGTCTGTCCCAGTTCATCCAGTCTGTCCCAGTTCACCCAGTCAGTCCCAGTTCACCCAGTCTGTCCCAGTTCACCCAGTCTGTCCCAGTTCATCCAGTCAGTCTCAGTTCAGCCAGTCTGTCCCAGTTTACCTAGTCAGTCCCAGTTTACCCAGTCAGTCTCAGTTCAGCCAGTCTGTCCCAGTTCACCCAGTCTGTCCCAGTTCATCCAGTCAGTCTCAGTTCAGCCAGTCAGTCCCAGTTTACCCAGTCAGTCCCAGTTCACCCAGTCAGTCTCAGTTCACCCAGTCTGTCCCAGTTCACCCAGTCTGTCCCAGTTCATCCAGTCAGTCTCAGTTCAGCCAGTCAGTCCCAGTTTACCCAGCCTGCCCCAGTTCACCCAGTCAGTCCCAGTTCACCAAGTCAGTCCCAGTTCACCCAGTCTGTCCCAGTTCACCCAGTCTGTCCCAGTTCACCCAGTCTGTCCCAGTTCACCCAGTCTGTCCCAGTTCACCAAGTCAGTCCCAGTTCACCCAGTCTGTCCCAGTTCACCCAGTCTGTCCCAGTTCACCCAGTCTGTCCCAGTTTACCCAGTCAGTCCCAGTTCACCAAGTCAGTCCCAGTTCACCCAGTCTGTCCCAGTTCACCCAGTCTGTCCCAGTTCACCCAGTCTGTCCCAGTTCACCCAGTCTGTCCCAGTTTACCCAGTCAGTCCCAGTTCACCAAGTCAGTCCCAGTTCACCCAGTCAGTCCCAGTTCACCCAGTCTGTCCCAGTTCACCCAGTCTGTCCCAGTTTACCCAGTCAGTCCCAGTTCACCAAGTCAGTCCCAGTTCACCCAGTCTGTCCCAGTTCACCCAGTCTGTCCCAGTTCACCCAGTCTCTCCCAGGTCACCCAGTCACTCCCAGTTCACCCAGTCTGTCCCAGTTTATCCCGTCAGTCTCAGTTCACCCAGTCAGTCTCAGTTCAGCCAGTCAGTCCCAGTTTATCCAGTCTGTCCCAGTTTATCCCGTCAGTCTCAGTTCACCCAGTCAGTCCCAGTTCACCCAGTCAGTCCCAGTTCACCCAGTCTGTCCCAGTTTACCCAGTCTGTCCCAGTTTACCCAGTCTGTCTCAGTTCACCCAGTCTCTCCCAGTTCACCCAGTCTGTCCCAGTTCACCCAGTCTGTCCCAGTTTACCCAGTCAGTCCCAGTTCACCCAGTCTCTCCCAGTTCACCCAGTCTGTCCCAGTTCACCCAGTCAGTCCCAGTTCACCCAGTCAGTCCCAGTTCACCCAGTCTGTCCCAGTTCACCCAGTCTGTCCCAGTTCACTCAGTCTGTCCCAGTTCACCCAGTCTGCCCCAGTTCACCCAGTCAGTCCCAGTTCACCCAGTCAGTCCCAGTTCACCCAGTCAGTCTCAGTTCACCCAGTCAGTCCCAGTTCACCCAGTCTGTCCCAGTTTATCCCGTCAGTCCCAGTTCACCCAGTCAGTCCCAGTTCACCCAGTCTGTCCCAGTTTACCCAGTCAGTCCCAGTTCACCCAGTCAGTCTCAGTTCACCCAGTCAGTCCCAGTTCACCCAGTCTGTCCCAGTTTACCCAGTCAGTCCCAGTTCACCCAGTCTGTCCCAGTTCACCCAGTCTGTCCCAGTTTACCCAGTCAGTCCCAGTTCACCAAGTCAGTCCCAGTTCACCCAGTCTGTCCCAGTTCACCCAGTCTGTCCCAGTTCACCCAGTCTCTCCCAGGTCACCCAGTCACTCCCAGTTCAGCCAGTCTGTCCCAGTTTATCCCGTCAGTCTCAGTTCACCCAGTCAGTCTCAGTTCAGCCAGTCAGTCCCAGTTTATCCAGTCTGTCCCAGTTTATCCCGTCAGTCTCAGTTCACCCAGTCAGTCCCATGTTCACCCAGTCAGTCCCAGTTCACCCAGTCTGTCCCAGTTTACCCAGTCTGTCCCAGTTTACCCAGTCAGTCCCAGTTCACCCAGTCTCTCCCAGTTCACCCAGTCTGTCCCAGTTCACCCAGTCTGTCCCAGTTTACCCAGTCTGTCCCAGTTCACCCAGTCTCTCCCAGTTCACCCAGTCTCTCCCAGTTCACCCAGTCTGTCCCAGTTCACCCAGTCTGTCCCAGTTCACCCAGTCTGTCCCAGTTCACCCAGTCAGTCCCAGTTCACCCAGTCTGTCCCAGTTCACCCAGTCAGTCCCAGTTCACCCAGTCTGTCCCAGTTTACCCAGTCAGTCCCAGTTCACCCAGTCAGTCCCAGTTCACCCAGTCTGTCCCAGTTCACCCAGTCAGTCCCAGTTCACCCAGTCTGTCCCAGTTTACCCAGTCAGTCCCAGTTCACCCAGTCTGTCCCAGTTCACCCAGTCAGTCCCAGTTCACCCAGTCTGTCCCAGTTTACCCAGTCAGTCCCAGTTCACCCAGTCTGTCCCAGTTTACCCAGTCTGTCCCAGTTCACCCAGTCTGTCCCAGTTCACCCAGTCTCTCCCAGTTCACCCAGTCTGTCCCAGTTCACCCAGTCTGTCCCAGTTTACCCAGTCAGTCCCAGTTCACCCAGTCTGTCCCAGTTTACCCAGTCTGTCCCAGTTCACCCAGTCTGTCCCAGTTCAGCCAGTCTCTCCCAGTTCACCCAGTCTGTCCCAGTTCACCCAGTCAGTCCCAGTTCACCCAGTCTGTCCCAGTTCACCCAGTCAGTCCCAGTTCACCCAGTCTGTCCCAGTTCACCCAGTCAGTCCCAGTTCACCCAGTCAGTCCCAGTTCACCCAGTCTGTCCCAGTTCACCCAGTCAGTCCCAGTTCACCCAGTCTGTCCCAGTTTACCCAGTCTGTCCCAGTTCACCCAGTCTGTCCCAGTTCACCCAGTCTCTCCCAGTTCACCCAGTCTGTCCCAGTTCACCCAGTCTGTCCCAGTTTACCCAGTCAGTCCCAGTTCACCCAGTCTGTCCCAGTTCACCCAGTCTGCCCCAGTTTACCCAGTCTGTCCCAGTTCACCCAGCCTGTCCCAGTTCACCCAGTCAGTCCCAGTTCACCCAGTCAGTCTCAGTTCAGCCAGTCTGTCCCAGTTTACCCAGTCTGTCCCAGTTTATCCAGTCTGTCCCAGTTTATCCAGTCAGTCCCAGTTTATCCAGTCAGTCCCAGTTTACCCAGTCGGTCCCAGTTTATCCAGTCAGTCCCAGTTCACCCAGTCAGTCTCAGTTCAGCCAGTCAGTCCCAGTTTATCCCGTCAGTCTCAGTTCAGCCAGTCAGTCCCAGTTTATCCAGTCTGTCCCAGTTCATCCAGTCTGTCCCAGTTTACCCAGTCTGTCCCAGTTCACCCAGTCTCTCCCAGTTCACCCAGTCAGTCCCAGTTCACCCAGTCAGTCCCAGTTCACCCAGTCAGTCCCAGTTTACCCAGACCGTCCCAGTTTACCCAGTCTGTCCCAGTTCACCCAGTCTGTCCCAGTTCACCCAGTCTGTCCCAGTTCACCCAGTCAGTCCCAGTTCACCCAGTCTGTCCCAGTTTACCCAATCAGTCCGAGTTCACCCAGTCAGTCCCAGTTCACCCAGTCTGTCCCAGTTCACCCAGTCTGTCCCAGTTCACCCAGTCTGTCCCAGTTCACCCAGTCTGTCCCAGTTTATCCCGTCAGTCTCAGTTCAGCCAGTCAGTCCCAGTTCACCCAGTCTGTCCCAGTTCACCCAGTCAGTCCCAGTTCACCCAGTCTGTCCCAGTTCACCCAGTCAGTCCCAGTTCACCCAGTCTGTCCCAGTTCACCCAGTCAGTCCCAGTTCACCCAGTCTGTCCCAGTTCACCCAGTCAGTCCCAGTTCACCCAGTCTGTCCCAGTTTATCCCGTCAGTCTCAGTTCACCCAGTCAGTCCCAGTTCACCCAGTCTGTCCCAGTTCACCCAGTCTGTCCCAGTTCACCCAGTCAGTCCCAGTTCACCCAGTCTGTCCCAGTTTACCCAGTCTGTCCCAGTTCACCCAGTCTGTCCCAGTTTACCCAGTCAGTCCCAGTTCACCCAGTCTGTCCCAGTTTACCCAGTCTGTCCCAGTTCACCCAGTCAGTCCCAGGTCACCCAGTCTCTCCCAGTTTACCCAGTCTGTCCCAGTTTACCCAGTCTGTCCCAGTTCACCCAGTCAGTCCCAGGTCACCCAGTCTCTCCCAGTTTACCCAGTCCGTCCCAGTTTACCCAGTCTGTCCCAGTTTACCCAGTCAGTCTCAGTTCAGCCAGTCTGTCCCAGTTCACCCAGTCTGTCCCAGTTTACCCAGACAGTCTCAGTTCACCCAGTCTGTCCCAGTTCACCCAGCCTGTCCCAGTTCACCCAGTCTGTCCCAGTTCACCCAGTCTGTCCCAGTTTATCCCGTCAGTCCCAGTTCAGCCAGTCAGTCCCAGTTCACCCAGTCTGTCCCAGTTTACCCAGTCAGTCTCAGTTCAGCCAGTCAGTCCCAGTTCACCCAGTCTGTCCCAGTTCACCCAGTCTGTCCCAGTTCACCCAATCTGTCCCAGTTTACCCAGTCTGTCCCAGTTCACCCAGTCAGTCCCAGTTTACCCAGTCTGTCCCAGTTCACCCAGTCTCTCCCAGTTCACCCATTCTGTCCCTGTTCACCCAGTCTGTCCCAGTTCACCCAGTCTGTCCCAGTTCACCCAGTCTATCCCAGTTCACCCAGTCTGTCCCAGTTCACCCAGTCTCTCCCAGTTCACCCAATCAGTCCCAGTTTACCCAGTCAGTCCCAGTTCACCCAATCAGTCCCAGTTCACCCAGTCAGTCCCAGTTCACCCAGTCAGTCCCAGTTCACCCATTCTGTCCCTGTTCACCCAGTCTGTCCCAGTTCACCCAGTCTGTCCCAGTTCACCCAGTCTGTCCCAGTTCACCCAGTCAGTCCCAGTTCACCCAGTCAGTCCCAGTTCACCCTCCCTGTCCCAGTTCACCCAGTCTGTCCCAGTTCACCCAGTCTGTCCCAGTTCACCCAGTCTGTCCCAGTTCACCCAGTCTGTCCCAGTTTACCCAGTCAGTCCCAGTTCACCCAGTCTGTCCCAGTTCACCCAGTCAGTCCCAGTTCACCCAATCAGTCCCAGTTCACCCAGTCTGTCCCAGTTCACCCAGTCAGTCCCAGTTCCCCAGTCTGTCCCAGTTCACCCAGTCAGTCCCAGTTCCCCAGTCTGTCCCAGTTTACCCAGTCTGTCCCAGTTCATCCAGTCAGTCTCAGTTCAGCCAGTCAGTCCCAGTTTACCCAGTCTGTCCCAGTTTACCTAGTCAGTCCCAGTTTACCCAGTCAGTCTCAGTTCAGCCAGTCAGTCCCAGTTTACCCAGTCTGTCCCAGTTCACCCAGTCAGTCCCAGTTCACCCAGTCTGTCCCAGTTCACCCAGTCAGTCCCAGTTCACCCAGTCAGTCCCAGTTCACCCAGTCAGTCCCAGTTCACCCAGTCTGTCCCAGTTCACCCAGTCTGTCCCAGTTCACCCAGTCTGTCCCAGTTTACCCAGTCTGTCCCAGTTCACCCAGTCTGTCCCAGTTCACCCAGTCAGTCCCAGTTCACCCAATCAGTCCCAGTTCACCCAGTCAGTCCCAGTTTACCCAGTCAGTCCCAGTTTACCCAGTCTGTCCCAGTTCACCCAGTCTGTCCCAGTTTACCCAGTCTGTCCCAGTTCACCCAGTCTGTCCCAGTTCACCCAGTCAGTCCCAGTTCACCCAATCAGTCCCAGTTTACCCAGTCAGTCCCAGTTCACCCAGTCAGTCCCGGTTCACCCAGTCAGTCCCAGTTCACCCAGTCAGTCCCAGTTCACACAGTCTGTCCCAGTTTACCCAGTCTGTCCCAGTTTACCCAGTCTGTCCCAGTTCACCCAGTCTGTCCCAGTTCACCCAGTCAGTCCCAGTTCACCCAGTCTGTCCCAGTTCACCCAGTCTGTCCCAGTTCACCCAGTCTGTCCCAGTTCACCCAGTCTGTCCCAGTTCACCCAGTCTGTCCCAGTTCACCAAGTCAGTCCCAGTTCACCCAGTCTGTCCCAGTTCACCCAGTCTGTCCCAGTTCACCCAGTCTGTCCCAGTTTACCCAGTCTGTCCCAGTTTATCCAGTCTGTCCCAGTTTATCCCGTCAGTCTCAGTTCACCCAGTCAGTCTCAGTTCAGCCAGTCTGTCCCAGTTTATCCCGTCAGTCTCAGTTTACCCAGTCTGCCCCAGTTCACCCAGTCAGTCCCAGGTCACCCAGTCAGTCCCAGTTCACCCAGTCAGTCCCAGTTCACCCAGTCAGTCCCAGTTCACCCAGCCTGTCCCAGTTCACCCAATCTGTCCCGGTTCACCCAGCCTGTCCCAGTTCACCCAGTCAGTCCCAGTTCACCCAGCCTGTCCCAGTTCACCCAATCTGTCCCGGTTCACCCAGCCTGTCCCAGTTCACCCAGTCAGTCCCAGTTCACCCAGTCTCTCCCAGTTTACCCAGTCTGTCCCAGTTCACCCAGTCTGTCCCAGTTTACCCAGTCAGTCCCAGTTCACCCGGTCTGTCCCAGTTTACCCAGTCTGTCCCAGTTCACCCAGTCTGTCCCAGTTTACCCAGTCAGTCCCAGTTCACCCAGTCAGTCTCAGTTCAGCCAGTCAGTCCCAGTTTACCCAGTCTGTCGCAGTTTATCCCGTCAGTCCCAGTTCACCCAGTCTGTCCCAGTTTACCCAGTCAGTCCCAGTTCACCCAGTCAGTCTCAGTTCAGCCAGTCAGTCCCAGTTTATCCAGTCTGTCCCAGTTCATCCAGTCTGTCCCAGTTTATCCAGTCTGTCCCAGTTTATCCCGTCAGTCTCAGTTCAGCCAGTCAGTCCCAGTTTATCCAGTCTGTCCCAGTTCATCCAGTCTGTCCCAGTTTATCCAGTCTGTCCCAGTTTATCCCGTCAGTCTCAGTTCAGCCAGTCAGTCCCAGTTTACCCAGTCAGTCTCAGTTCAGCCAGTCAGTCCCAGTTCACCCAGTCTGTCCCAGTTTATCCAGTCTGTCCCAGTTTACCCAGTCAGTCCCAGTTCACCCAGTCTGTCCCAGTTCACCCAGTCTGTCCCAGTTCACCCAGTCAGTCCCAGTTTACCCAGTCTCTCCCAGTTCACCCAGTCTGTCCCAGTTCACCCAGTCAGTCCCAGTTCACCCAGTCTGTCCCAGTTTACCCAGTCTGTCCCAGTTTACCCAGTCTGTCCCAGTTCACCCAGTCTGTCCCAGTTCACCCAGTCAGTCCCAGTTTACCCAGTCTGTCCCAGTTCACCCAGTCTGTCCCAGTTTATCCCGTCAGTCTCAGTTCAGCCAGTCAGTCCCAGTTCACCCAGTCTGTCCCAGTTTACCCAGTCAGTCCCAGTTTACCCAGTCTGTCCCAGTTCACCCAGTCTGTCCCAGTTTACCCAGTCAGTCCCAGTTTACCCAGTCTGTCCCAGTTCACCCAGTCTGTCCCAGTTTATCCCGTCAGTCTCAGTTCAGCCAGTCAGTCCCAGTTCACCCAGTCTGTCCCAGTTTACCCAGTCTGTCCCAGTTCACCCAGTCTGTCCCAGTTCACCCAGTCAGTCCCAGTTCACCCAGTCTGTCCCAGTTCACCCAGTCTGTCCCAGTTCACCCAGTCTGTCCCAGTTCACCCAGTCTGTCCCAGTTCACCCAGTCTGTCCCAGTTTACCCAGTCTGTCCCAGTTCACCCAGTCTGTCCCAGTTCACCCAGTCAGTCCCAGTTCACCCAGTCTGTCCCAGTTCACCCAGTCTGTCCCAGTTCACCCAGTCTGTCCCAGTTCACCCAGTCTGTCCCAGTTCACCCAGTCTGTCCCAGTTCACCCAGTCTGTCCCAGTTCACCCAGTCTGTCCCAGTTCACCCAGTCTGTCCCAGTTCACCCAGTCTGTCCCAGTTTACCCAGTCTGTCCCAGTTCACCCAGTCTGTCCCAGTTCACCCAGTCAGTCCCAGTTCACCCAGTCTGTCCCAGTTTACCCAGTCTGTCCCAGTTCACCCAGTCTGTCCCAGTTCACCCAGTCTGTCCCAGTTCACCCAGTCTGTCCCAGTTCACCCAGTCTGTCCCAGTTCACCCAGTCAGTCCCAGTTCACCCAGTCTGTCCCAGTTCACCCAGTCTGTCCCAGTTCACCCAGTCAGTCCCAGTTCACCCAGTCTGTCCCAGTTCACCCAGTCTGTCCCAGTTCACCCAGTCTGTCCCAGTTCACCCAGTCAGTCCCAGTTCACCCAGTCTGTCCCAGTTCACCCAGTCAGTCCCAGTTCACCCAGTCTCTCCCAGTTTACCCAGTCCGTCCCAGTTTACCCAGTCTGTCCCAGTTTACCCAGCCTGTCCCAGTTTACCCAGCCTGTCCCAGTTCTCCCAGTCAGTCCCAGTTCAGCCAGTCAGTCCCAGTTCACCCAGTCTGTCCCAGTTCACCCAGTCTGTCCCAGTTTACCCAGTCTGTCCCAGTTTACCCAGCCTGTCCCAGTTTACCCAGCCTGTCCCAGTTCACCCAGTCAGTCCCAGTTCACCCAGTCTCTCCCAGTTCACCCAGTCCGTCCCAGTTTACCCAGTCAGTCCCAGTTCAGCCAGTCAGTCCCAGTTCACCCAGTCTGTCCCAGTTCACCCAGTCTGTCCCAGTTTACCCAGTCAGTCCCAGTTCAGCCAGTCAGTCCCAGTTCACCCAGTCAGTCTCAGTTCACCCAGTCTGTCCCAGTTCACCCAGTCTGTCCCAGTTTACCCAGTCAGTCCCAGTTCAGCCAGTCAGTCCCAGTTCACCCAGTCAGTCTCAGTTCACCCAGTCAGTCCCAGTTCACCCAGTCTGTCCCAGTTTACCCAGTCTGTCCCAGTTCACCCAGTCAGTCCCAGTTCACCCAGTCTGTCCCAGTTTACCCAGTCTGTCCCAGTTCACCCAGTCAGTCCCAGTTCACCCAGTCTGTCCCAGTTTACCCAGTCTGTCCCAGTTTACCCAGTCAGTCCCAGTTCAGCCAGTCAGTCTCAGTTCACCCAGTCAGTCTCAGTTCACCCAGTCTGTCCCAGTTCACCCAGTCTGTCCCAGTTTACCCAGTCTGTCCCAGTTCACCCAGTCTGTCCCAGTTCACCCAGTCAGTCCCTGTTCACCCTCCCTGTCCCAGTTCACCCAGTCAGTCCCAGTTCACCCTGTCAGTCCCAGTTCACCCAGTCTGTCCCAGTTCACCCAGTCAGTCCCAGTTCACCCTGTCAGTCCCAGTTCACCCAGTCTGTCCCAGTTTATCCCGTCAGTCTCAGTTCAGCCAGTCAGTCCCAGTTCACCCAGTCAGTCCCTGTTCACCCTCCCTGTCCCAGTTCACCCAGTCTGTCCCAGTTTACCCAGTCAGTCCCAGTTTACCCAGTCTGTCACAGTTTACCCAGTCTGTCCCAGTTTACCCAGTCTGTGCCAGTTCACCCAGTCTGTGCCAGTTCACCCAGTCTGTCCCTGTTCACCCTCCCTGTCCCAGTTCACCCAGTCTGTGCCAGTCTGTCCCTGTTCACCCTCCCTGTCCCAGTTCACCCAGTCTGTCCCAGTTTACCCAGTCAGTCCCAGTTCACCCAGTCTGTCACAGTTTACCCAGTCTGTCCCAGTTTACCCAGTCTGTGCCAGTTCACCCAGTCTGTCCCTGTTCACCCTCCCTGTCCCAGTTCACCCAGTCTGTGCCAGTCTGTCCCTGTTCACCCTCCCTGTCCCAGTTCACCCAATCAGTCCCAGTTCACCCAGTCTGTCCTAGTTTACCCAGTCAGTCCCAGTTTACCCAGTCAGTCTCAGTTCAGCCAGTCTGCCCCAGTTCACCCAGTCTGTCCCAGTTCACCCAGTCCGTCCCAGTTCACCCAGTCTGTCCCAGTTTACCCAGTCTGTCCCAGTTTACCCAGTCTGTCCCAGTTTACCCAGTCTGTCCCAGTTCACCCAGTCAGTCCCAGTTCACCCAGTCTGTCCCAGTTTACCCAGTCTGTCCCAGTTTACCCAGTCTGTCCCAGTTCACCCAGTCAGTCCCAGTTCACCCAGTCTGTCCCAGTTTACCCAGTCTGTCCCAGTTTACCCAGTCTGTCCCAGTTCACCCAGTCAGTCTCAGTTCACCCAATCAGTCCCAGTTCACCCAGTCTGTCCCAGTTCACCCAGTCAGTCCCAGTTCACCCAGTCTGTCCCAGTTTACCCAGTCTGTCCCAGTTTACCCAGTCTGTCCCAGTTCACCCAGTCAGTCCCAGTTCACCCAGTCTGTCCCAGTTCACCCAGTCTGTCCCAGTTCACCCAGTCTGTCCCAGTTTACCCAGTCTGTCCCAGTTCACCCAGTCTGTCCCAGTTCACCCAGTCTGTCCCAGTTTACCCAGTCTGTCCCAGTTCACCCAGTCTGTCCCAGTTTACCCAGTCTGTCCCAGTTCACCCAGTCTGTCCCAGTTCACCCAGTCTGTCCCAGTTCACCCAGTCTGTCCCAGTACACCCAGTCTGTCCCAGTTCACCCAGTCTGTCCCAGTTCACCCAGTCTCTCCCAGTTTACCCAGTCTCTCCCAGTTTACCCAGTCTGTCCCAGTTCACCCAGTCTGTCCCAGTTCACCCAGTCTGTCCCAGTTCATCCAGTCTGTCCCAGTTTACCCAGTCTGTCCCAGTTTACCCAGTCTGTCCCAGTTCACCCAGTCAGTCTCAGTTCACCCAGTCAGTCCCAGTTCCCCAGTCTGTCCCAGTTCACCCAGTCTGTCCCAGTTCATCCAGTCAGTCTCAGTTCAGCCAGTCAGTCCCAGTTTACCCAGTCATACCCAGTTTACCCAGTCTCTCCCAGTTCACCCAGTCTGTCCCAGTTCACCCAGTCTCTCCCAGTTTACCCAGTCTGTCCCAGTTCACCCAGTCAGTCTCAGTTCACCCAGTCAGTCCCAGTTCCCCAGTCTGTCCCAGTTCACCCAGTCAGTCCCAGTTCACCCAGTCTGTCCCAGTTCACCCAGTCTGTCCCAGTTTACCCAGTCTCTCCCAGTTCACCCAGTCTGTCCCAGTTCACCCAGTCTGTCCCAGTTCACCCAGTCTGTCCCAGTTCACCCAGTCTCTCCCAGTTCACCCAGTCTGTCCCAGTTTATCCAGTCTGTCCCAGTTTATCCAGTCTGTCCCAGTTTATCCCGTCAGTCTCAGTTCACCCAGTCTGTCCCAGTTCACCCAGTCAGTCCCAGTTCACCCAGTCTGTCCCAGTTCACCCAGTCTGTCCCAGTTCAGCCAGTCAGTCCCAGTTTATCCAGTCTGTCCCAGTTTATCCAGTCTGTCCCAGTTTATCCAGTCTGTCCCAGTTCACCCAGTCAGTCCCAGTTCACCCTGTCAGTCCCAGTTCACCCAGTCTGTCCCAGTTCACCCAGTCTGTCCCAGTTCACCCAGTCAGTCCCTGTTCACCCTCCCTGTCCCAGTTCACCCAGTCAGTCCCAGTTCACCCTGTCAGTCCCAGTTCACCCAGTCTGTCCCAGTTCACCCAGTCAGTCCCAGTTCACCCTGTCAGTCCCAGTTCACCCAGTCTGTCCCAGTTTATCCCGTCAGTCTCAGTTCAGCCAGTCAGTCCCAGTTCACCCAGTCAGTCCCTGTTCACCCTCCCTGTCCCAGTTCACCCAGTCTGTCCCAGTTTACCCAGTCAGTCCCAGTTTACCCAGTCTGTCACAGTTTACCCAGTCTGTCCCAGTTTACCCAGTCTGTGCCAGTTCACCCAGTCTGTGCCAGTTCACCCAGTCTGTCCCTGTTCACCCTCCCTGTCCCAGTTCACCCAGTCTGTGCCAGTCTGTCCCTGTTCACCCTCCCTGTCCCAGTTCACCCAGTCTGTCCCAGTTTACCCAGTCAGTCCCAGTTCACCCAGTCTGTCACAGTTTACCCAGTCTGTCCCAGTTTACCCAGTCTGTGCCAGTTCACCCAGTCTGTCCCTGTTCACCCTCCCTGTCCCAGTTCACCCAGTCTGTGCCAGTCTGTCCCTGTTCACCCTCCCTGTCCCAGTTCACCCAATCAGTCCCAGTTCACCCAGTCTGTCCTAGTTTACCCAGTCAGTCCCAGTTTACCCAGTCAGTCTCAGTTCAGCCAGTCTGCCCCAGTTCACCCAGTCTGTCCCAGTTCACCCAGTCCGTCCCAGTTCACCCAGTCTGTCCCAGTTTACCCAGTCTGTCCCAGTTTACCCAGTCTGTCCCAGTTTACCCAGTCTGTCCCAGTTCACCCAGTCAGTCCCAGTTCACCCAGTCTGTCCCAGTTTACCCAGTCTGTCCCAGTTTACCCAGTCTGTCCCAGTTCACCCAGTCAGTCCCAGTTCACCCAGTCTGTCCCAGTTTACCCAGTCTGTCCCAGTTTACCCAGTCTGTCCCAGTTCACCCAGTCAGTCTCAGTTCACCCAATCAGTCCCAGTTCACCCAGTCTGTCCCAGTTCACCCAGTCAGTCCCAGTTCACCCAGTCTGTCCCAGTTTACCCAGTCTGTCCCAGTTTACCCAGTCTGTCCCAGTTCACCCAGTCAGTCCCAGTTCACCCAGTCTGTCCCAGTTCACCCAGTCTGTCCCAGTTCACCCAGTCTGTCCCAGTTTACCCAGTCTGTCCCAGTTCACCCAGTCTGTCCCAGTTCACCCAGTCTGTCCCAGTTTACCCAGTCTGTCCCAGTTCACCCAGTCTGTCCCAGTTTACCCAGTCTGTCCCAGTTCACCCAGTCTGTCCCAGTTCACCCAGTCTGTCCCAGTTCACCCAGTCTGTCCCAGTACACCCAGTCTGTCCCAGTTCACCCAGTCTGTCCCAGTTCACCCAGTCTCTCCCAGTTTACCCAGTCTCTCCCAGTTTACCCAGTCTGTCCCAGTTCACCCAGTCTGTCCCAGTTCACCCAGTCTGTCCCAGTTCATCCAGTCTGTCCCAGTTTACCCAGTCTGTCCCAGTTTACCCAGTCTGTCCCAGTTCACCCAGTCAGTCTCAGTTCACCCAGTCAGTCCCAGTTCCCCAGTCTGTCCCAGTTCACCCAGTCTGTCCCAGTTCATCCAGTCAGTCTCAGTTCAGCCAGTCAGTCCCAGTTTACCCAGTCATACCCAGTTTACCCAGTCTCTCCCAGTTCACCCAGTCTGTCCCAGTTCACCCAGTCTCTCCCAGTTTACCCAGTCTGTCCCAGTTCACCCAGTCAGTCTCAGTTCACCCAGTCAGTCCCAGTTCCCCAGTCTGTCCCAGTTCACCCAGTCAGTCCCAGTTCACCCAGTCTGTCCCAGTTCACCCAGTCTGTCCCAGTTTACCCAGTCTCTCCCAGTTCACCCAGTCTGTCCCAGTTCACCCAGTCTGTCCCAGTTTACCCAGTCTCTCCCAGTTCACACAGTCTGTCCCAGTTCACCCAGTCAGTCCCAGTTCACCCAGTCTGTCCCAGTTCACCCAGTCAGTCCCAGTTCACCCAGTCTGTCCCTGTTCACCCAGTCTGTCCCAGTTCACCCAGTCTGTCCCAGTTCACCCAGTCTCTCCCAGTTCACCCAGTCTGTCCCAGTTCACCCAGTCAGTCCCAGTTCACCCAGTCTGTCCCAGTTCACCCAGTCTGTCCCAGTTTACCCAGTCTCTCCCAGTTCACCCAGTCTGTCCCAGTTCACCCAGTCTGTCCCAGTTTACCCAGTCTCTCCCAGTTCACCCAGTCTGTCCCAGTTCACCCAGTCAGTCCCAGTTCACCCAGTCAGTCCCAGTTCACCCAGTCTGTCCCAGTTCACCCAGTCAGTCCCAGTTCATTCAGTCTGTCCCAGTTCACCCAGTCAGTCCCAGTTCACCCAATCAGTCCCAGTTCACCCAGTCAGTCCCAGTTCACCCAGTCTGTCCCAGTTCACCCAGTCTGTCCCAGTTTATCCCGTCAGTCTCAGTTCAGCCAGTCTGTCCCAGTTTATCCCGTCAGTCTCAGTTCACCCAGTCAGTCCCAGTTTACCCAGTCTGTCCCAGTTCACTCAGTCAGTCTCAGTTCACCCAGTCTCTCCCAGTTCACCCAGTCTGTCCCAGTTCACCCAGTCAGTCCCACTTCACCCAGTCTGTCCCAGTTTACCCAGTCTGTCCCAGTTCACCCAGTCAGTCTCAGTTCACCCAGTCTGTCCCAGTTTACCCAGTCTGTCCCAGTTTACCCAGTCTGTCCCAGTTTACCCAGTCAGTCTCAGTTCACCCAGTCTGTCCCAGTTCACCCAGTCTGTCCCAGTTCACCCAGTCTCTCCCAGTTCACCCAGTCTCTCCCAGTTCACCCAGTCAGTCCCAGTTCACCCAATCAGTCCCAGTTCACCCAGTCAGTCTCAGTTCAGCCAGTCTGCCCCAGTTCACCCAGTCTGTCCCAGTTCACCCAGTCTGTCCCAGTTCACCCAGTCTGTCCCAGTTCACCCAGTCTGTCCCAGTTCACCCAGTCTGTCCCAGTTCACCCAGTCTGTCCCAGTTTATCCAGTCTGTCCCAGTTCACCCAGTCTGTCCCAGTTCACCCAGTCTGTCCCAGTTCACCCAGTCTGTCCCAGTTTATCCAGTCTGTCCCAGTTTACCCAGTCAGTCCCAGTTTACCCAGTCAGTCTCAGTTCACCCAGTCTGTCCCAGTTCACCCAGTCTGTCCCAGTTTATCCAGTCTGTCCCAGTTCACCCAGTCTGTCCCAGTTCACCCAGTCTGTCCCAGTTCACCCAGTCTGTCCCAGTTCACCCAGTCTCTCCCAGTTTACCCAGTCTGTCCCAGTTCACCCAGTCTGTCCCAGTTCACCCAGTCTGTCCCAGTTCACCCAGTCTGTCCCAGTTCATCCAGTCTGTCCCAGTTTACCCAGTCTGTCCCAGTTTACCCAGTCTGTCCCAGTTCACCCAGTCTGTCCCAGTTTACCCAGTCTGTCCCAGTTCACCCAGTCTGTCCCAGTTTACCCAGTCAGTCTCAGTTTACCCAGTCTGTCCCAGTTCACCCAGTCTGTCCCAGTTTACCCAGTCTGTCCCAGTTCACCCAGTCAGTCCCAGTTCACACAATCAGTCCCAGTTCACCCAGTCTGTCCCAGTTCACCCAGTCTGTCCCAGTTTACCCAGTCAGTCTCAGTTTACCCAGTCTGTCCCAGTTCACCCAGTCTGTCCCAGTTTACCCAGTCTGTCCCAGTTCACCCAGTCTGTCCCAGTTCACCCAGTCTGTCCCAGTTTACCCAGTCAGTCCCAGTTCACCCAGTCTGTCCCAGTTCACCCAGTCTGTCCCAGTTCACCCAGTCAGTCTCAGTTCACCCAGTCTGTCCCAGTTCATCCAGTCAGTCTCAGTTCACCCAGTCTGTCCCAGTTCACCCAGTCTGTCCCAGTTCACCCAGTCAGTCTCAGTTCACCCAGTCTGTCCCAGTTCACCCAGTCTGTCCCAGTTCACCCAGTCAGTCTCAGTTCACCCAGTCTGTCCCAGTTCATCCAGTCAGTCTCAGTTCAGCCAGTCAGTCCCAGTTTACCCAGTCAGTCCCAGTTCACCCAGTCTGTCCCAGTTCACCCAGTCTGTCCCAGTTCACCCAGTCTGTCCCAGTTCACCCAGTCTGTCCCAGTTTATCCCGTCAGTCTCAGTTCAGCCAGTCTGTCCCAGTTCACCCAGTCAGTCTCAGTTCAGCCAGTCTGCCCCAGTTCACCCAGTCTGTCCCAGTTCACCCAGTCTGTCCCAGTTTACCCAGTCTGTCCCAGTTCACCCAGTCTGTCCCAGTTCACCCAGTCTGTCCCAGTTCACCCAGTCAGTCTCAGTTCACCCAGTCAGTCCCAGTTCACCCAGTCGGTCCCAGTTTATCCAGTCTGTCCCAGTTTATCCCGTCAGTCTCAGTTCAGCCAGTCAGTCCCAGTTTATCCAGTCTGTCCCAGTTTAGCCAGTCAGTCCCAGTTTATCCAGTCTGTCCCAGTTTATCCAGTCTGTCCCAGTTTATCCCGTCAGTCTCAGTTCAGCCAGTCAGTCCCAGTTCACCCAGTCAGTCCCAGTTCACCCAGTCTGTCCCAGTTCACCCAGTCTGTCCCAGTTTATCCAGTCTGTCCCAGTTCACCCAGTATGTCCCAGTTCACCCAATCTGTCCCAGTTTACCCAGTCTCTCCCAGTTCACCCAGTCTGTCCCAGTTCACCCAGTCTCTCCCAGTTCACCCAGTCTGTCCCAGTTTACCCAGTCAGTCCCAGTTCACCCAGTCTGTCCCAGTTTATCCCGTCAGTCTCAGTTCAGCCAGTCAGTCCCAGTTCATCCAGTCTGTCGCAGTTTATCCCGTCAGTCTCAGTTCAGCCAGTCAGTCCCAGTTTACCCAGTCTGTCTCAGTTCACCCAGTCAGTCCCAGTTTACCCAATCTGTCCCAGTTCACCCAGTCTGTCCCAGTTTACCCAGTCAGTCTCAGTTCACCCAGTCAGTCTCAGTTCAGCCAGTCTGTCCCAGTTCACCCAGTCAGTCCCAGTTCACCCAGTCTGTCCCAGTTCACCCAGTCTGTCCCAGTTTACCCAGTCTGTCCCAGTTCACCCAGTCTGTCCCAGTTCACCCAATCTGTCCCAGTTCACCCAGTCTGTCCCAGTTCACCCAATCAGTCCCAGTTCACCCAGTCTGTCCCAGTTCACCCAGTCTGTCCCAGTTCACCCAGTCTGTCCCAGTTCACCCAATCAGTCCCAGTTCACCCAGTCTGTCCCAGTTCACCCAGTCTGTCCCAGTTCACCCAGTCTGTCCCAGTTCACCCAGTCTGTCCCAGTTCACCCAGTCTGTCCCAGTTCACCCAGTCAGTCCCAGTTTACCCAGTCTGTCCCAGTTCACTCAGTCTGTCCCAGTTCACCCAATCAGTCCCAGTTCACCCAGTCTGTCCCAGTTCACCCAGTCTGTCCCAGTTCACCCAGTCAGTCCCAGTTTACCCAGTCTGTCCCAGTTCACTCAGTCTGTCCCAGTTCACCCAATCAGTCCCTGTTCACCCAGTCTGTCCCAGTTCACTCAGTCTGTCCCAGTTCACCCAATCAGTCCCAGTTCACCCAGTCTGTCCCAGTTCACCCAGTCTGTCCCAGTTCACCCAGTCTGTCCCAGTTCACCCAGTCAGTCCCAGTTTACCCAGTCTGTCCCAGTTCACTCAGTCTGTCCCAGTTCACCCAGTCTGTCCCAGTTCACCCAGTCAGTCTCAGTTCACCCAATCAGTCCCAGTTCACCCAGTCTGTCCCAGTTCACCCAGTCAGTCCCAGTTCACCCAGTCTGTCCCAGTTCACTCAGTCTGTCCCAGTTCACCCAGTCTGTCCCAGTTCACCCAGTCAGTCCCAGTTTACCCAGTCTCTCCCAGTTCACCCAGTCTGTCCCAGTTCACTCAGTCTGTCCCAGTTCACCCAGTCTGTCCCAGTTCACCCAGTCAGTCTCAGTTCACCCAATCAGTCCCAGTTCACCCAGTCTGTCCCAGTTCACCCAGTCTGTCCCAGTTCACCCAGTCAGTCTCAGTTCACCCAATCAGTCCCAGTTCACCCAGTCTGTCCCAGTTCACCCAGTCAGTCCCAGTTCACCCAGTCTGTCCCAGTTCACCCAGTCTGTCCCAGTTCACCCAATCAGTCCCAGGTCACCCAGTCTGTCCCAGTTCACCCAGTCTGTCCCAGTTCACCCAATCAGTCCCAGGTCACCCAGTCTGTCCCAGTTCACCCAATCAGTCCCAGTTCACCCAATCAGTCCCTGTTCACCCAGTCTGTCCCAGTTCACTCAGTCTGTCCCAGTTCACCCAATCAGTCCCAGTTCACCCAGTCTGTCCCAGTTCACCCAGTCTGTCCCAGTTCACCCAGTCAGTCCCAGTTCACCCAGTCTGTCCCAGTTTACCCAGTCTGTCCCAGTTCACCCAGTCAGTCCCAGTTCACCCAGTCTGTCCCAGTTTACCCAGTCTGTCCCAGTTCACCCAGTCAGTCCCAGTTCACCCAGTCTGTCCCAGTTCACCCAATCAGTCCCTGTTCACCCAGTCTGTCCCAGTTCACTCAGTCTGTCCCAGTTCACCCAATCAGTCCCAGTTCACCCAGTCTGTCCCAGTTCACCCAGTCTGTCCCAGTTCACCCAGTCAGTCCCAGTTCACCCAGTCTGTCCCAGTTTACCCAGTCTGTCCCAGTTCACCCAGTCAGTCCCAGTTCACCCAGTCTGTCCCAGTTTACCCAGTCTGTCCCAGTTCACCCAGTCAGTCCCAGTTCACCCAGTCTGTCCCAGTTTACCCAGTCTGTCCCAGTTCACCCAGTCAGTCCCAGTTCACCCAGTCTGTCCCAGTTCACCCAATCAGTCCCAGTTCACCCAATCAGTCCCTGTTCACCCAGTCTGTCCCAGTTCACTCAGTCTGTCCCAGTTCACCCAATCAGTCCCAGTTCACCCAGTCTGTCCCAGTTCACCCAGTCTGTCCCAGTTCACCCAGTCAGTCCCAGTTCACCCAGTCTGTCCCAGTTTACCCAGTCTGTCCCAGTTCACCCAGTCAGTCCCAGTTCACCCAGTCAGTCCCAGTTCACCCAGTCTGTCCCAGTTTACCCAATCAGTCCCAGTTCACCCAGTCAGTCCCAGTTCACCCTCCCTGTCCCAGTTCACCCAGTCTGTCCCAGTTCACCCAATCAGTCCCAGTTCACCCAGTCTGTCCCAGTTTACCCAGTCTGTCCCAGTTCACCCAGTCAGTCCCAGTTCACCCAGTCTGTCCCAGTTTACCCAGTCTGTCCCAGTTTATCCAGTCAGTCCCAGTTTACCCAGCCTGTCTCAGTTTACCCAGTCTGTCCCAGTTCACCCAGTCTGTCCCAGTTTACCCAATCAGTCCCAGTTTACCCAGTCTGTCCCAGTTCACCCAGTCTGTCCCAGTTCACCCAGTCTGTCCCAGTTTACCCAGTCTGTCCCAGTTTACCCAGTCTGTCCCAGTTCACCCAGTCTGTCCCAGTTTACCCAGTCAGTCCCAGTTTACCCAGTCTGTGCCCGTTCACCCAGTCTGTCCCAGTTCACTCAGTCTGTCCCTGTTCACCCTCCCTGTCCCAGTTCACCCAGTCTGTGCCAGTTTACCCAGTCAGTCCCAGTTTATCCAGTCTGTCCCAGTTTACCCAGTCTGTGCCAGTTTACCCAGTCAGTCCCAGTTTATCCAGTCTGTCCCAGTTTACCCAGTCTGTGCCAGTTTACCCAGTCAGTCCCAGTTTACCCAGTCTGTCCCAGTTCACCCAGTCTGTCCCAGTTCACCCAGTCTGTCCCTGTTCACCCTCCCTGTCCCAGTTCACCCAGTCTGTGCCAGTTCACCCAGTCTGTCCCAGTTTACCCAGTCAGTCCCAGTTTACCCAGTCTGTGCCAGTTCACCCAGTCTGTGCCAGTTCACCCAGTCTGTCCCTGTTCACCCTCCCTGTCCCAGTTCACCCAGTCTGTCCCTGTTCACCCTCCCTGTCCCAGTTCACCCAGTCTGTGCCAGTTTACCCAGTCAGTCCCAGTTTATCCAGTCTGTCCCAGTTTACCCAGTCTGTGCCAGTTTACCCAGTCTCTCCCAGTTTACCCAGTCTGTCCCAGTTCACCCAATCAGTCCCAGTTCACCCAGTCAGCCTCAGTTCAGCCAGTCTGCCCCAGTTCAGCCAGTCTGTCCCAGTTCACCCAGTCTGTCCCAGTTCACCCAGTCTGCCCCAGTTCAGCCAGTCTGTCCCAGTTTACCCAGTCAGTCCCAGTTCACCCAGTCTGTCCCAGTTTACCCAGTCAGTCTCAGTTCAGCCAGTCTGCCCCAGTTCACCCAGTCTGTCCCAGTTCACCCAGTCAGTCCCAGTTTACCCAGTCAGTCTCAGTTCAGCCAGTCTGCCCCAGTTCACCCAGTCTGTCCCAGTTCACCCAGTCTGTCCCAGTTCACCCAGTCTGTCCCAGTTTACCCAGTCAGTCTCAGTTCAGCCAGTCTGCCCCAGTTCACCCAGTCTGTCCCAGTTCACCCAGTCTGCCCCAGTTCAGCCAGTCTGTCCCAGTTTACCCAGTCTGTCCCAGTTTACCCAGTCAGTCTCAGTTCAGCCAGTCTGTCCCAGTTCACCCAGTCTGTCCCAGTTCACCCAGTCTGTCCCAGTTTACCCAGTCTGTCCTAGTTCACCCAGTCAGTCCCAGTTTACCCAGTCAGTCTCAGTTCAGCCAGTCTGCCCCAGTTCACCCAGTCTGTCCCAGTTCACCCAGTCTGTCCCAGTTCACCCAGTCTGTCCCAGTTCACCCAGTCAGTCCCAGTTTACCCAGTCAGTCTCAGTTCAGCCAGTCTGCCCCAGTTCACCCAGTCTGTCCCAGTTCACCCAGTCTGTCCCAGTTCACCCAATCAGTCCCAGTTTACCCAGTCAGTCTCAGTTCAGCCAGTCTGCCCCAGTTCACCCAGTCTGTCCCAGTTCACCCAGTCTGTCCCAGTTCACCCAGTCTGTCCCAGTTCACCCAGTCTGTCCCAGTTCACCCAGTCAGTCCCAGTTCACCCAGTCTGTCCCAGTTCAGCCAGTCTGCCCCAGTTCACCCAGTCAGTCCCAGTTTACCCAGCCTGTTTCAGTTTACCCAGTCTGTCCCAGTTTACCCAGTCTGTCCCAGTTTACCCAGTCTGTCCCAGTTCACACAGTCTGTCCCAGTTTACCCAGTCAGTCCCAGTTCACCCAGTCTCTCCCAGTTCACCCAGTCTGTCCCAGTTCACCCAGTCCGTCCCAGTTTACCCAGTCAGTCCCAGTTCACCCAGTCTGTCCCAGTTCACCCAGTCTGTCCCAGTTCACCCAGTCTGTCCCAGTTCACACAGTCTGTCCCAGTTTACCCAGTCAGTCCCAGTTCACCCAGTCTCTCCCAGTTCACCCAGTCTGTCCCAGTTTACCCAGTCTGTCCCAGTGTACCCAGTCTGTCCCAGTCACCCAGTCTGCCCCAGTTCACCCAGTCTGTCCCAGTTCACCCAGTCTCTCCCAGTTCACCCAATCAGTCCCAGTTCACCCAGTCTGTCCCAGTTCACCCAGTCTGTCCCAGTTCACCCAGTCAGTCCCAGTTCCCCAGTCTGTCCCAGTTCACCCAGTCTGTCCCAGTTCACCCAGTCTGTCCCAGTTTACCCAATCAGTCCCAGTTCACCAATCTGTCCCAGTTCACCCAGTCTGTCCCAGTTCACCCAGTCTGTCCCAGTTCACCCAGTCTGTCCCAGTTCACCCAGTCTGTCCCAGTTCACCCAGTCTGTCCCAGTTCACCCAATCAGTCCCAGTTCACCAATCTGTCCCAGTTCACCCAGTCTGTCCCAGTTCACCAATCTGTCCCAGTTTACCCAGTCTGTCCCAGTTCACCCAGTCTGTCCCAGTTCACCCAGTCTGTCCCAGTTCACCAAGTCTGTCCCAGTTCACCCAGTCTCTCCCAAGTCACCCAGTCAGTCCCAGTTTATCCCGTCAGTCTCAGTTCACCCAGTCAGTCCCAGTTCACCCAGTCAGTCCCAGTTCACCCAGTCAGTCCCAGTTCACCCAGTCTGTCCCAGTGTACCCAGTCTGTCCCAGTCACCCAGTCAGTCCCAGTTCACCCAGTCTGTCCCAGTTCACCCAGTCTGTCCCAGTTCATCCAGTCAGTCTCAGTTCAGCCAGTCAGTCCCAGTTTACCCAGTCTGTCCCAGTTCACCCAGTCTGTCCCAGTTCACCCAGCCTGTCCCAGTTCACCCAGTCAGTCCCAGTTCACCCAGTCTGTCCCAGTTTACCCAGTCAGTCTCAGTTTACCCAGTCTGTCTCAGTTCACCCAGTCTGTCCCAGTTTATCCCGTCAGTCTCAATTCACCCAGTCAGTCTCAGTTCAGCCAGTCAGTCCCAGTTTATCCCGTCAGTCTCAGTTCACCCAGTCAGTCCCAGTTCACCCAGTCAGTCCCAGTTCACCCAGTCTGTCCCAGTTTACCCAGTCTGTCCCAGTTTACCCAGTCTGTCCCAGTTCACCCAGTCTCTCCCAGTTCACCCAGTCTGTCCCAGTTCACCCAGTCTGTCCCAGTTTACCCAGTCTGTCCCAGTTCACCCAGTCTCTCCCAGTTCACCCAGTCTGTCCCAGTTCCCCAGTCAGTCTCAGTTCACCCAGTCTGTCCCAGTTTACCCAGTCTGTCCCAGTTTACCCAGTCTGTCCCAGTTTACCCAGTCTGTCCCAGTTTACCCAGTCTGTCCCAGTTCACCCAGTCTCTCCCAGTTCACCCAGTCTGTCCCAGTTCACCCAGTCAGTCCCAGTTTACCCAGTCTGTCCCAGTTCCCCAGTCAGTCTCAGTTCACCCAGTCTGTCCCAGTTCCCCAGTCAGTCTCAGTTCACCCAGTCTGTCCCAGTTTACCCAGTCTGTCCCAGTTTACCCAATCAGTCCCAGTTCACCCAGTCTGTCCCAGTTCACCCAGTCTGTCCCAGTTTATCCCGTCAGTCTCAGTTCAGCCAGTCTGTCCCAGTTCACCCAGTCTGTCCCAGTTTATCCCGTCAGTCTCAGTTCACCCAGTCTGTCCCAGGTCACCCAGTCTCTCCCAGTTCACCCAGTCAGTCCCAGTTCACCCAGTCAGTCCCAGTTCACCCAGTCTGTCCCAGTTAATCCCGTCAGTCTCAGTTCAGCCAGTCTGTCCCAGTTTATCCAGTCTGTCGCAGTTTATCCCGTCAGTCTCAGTTCAGCCAGTCAGTCCCAGTTTATCCAGTCTGTCCCAGTTTATCCCGTCAGTCTCAGTTCACCCAGTCTGTCTCAGTTCACCCAGTCAGTCCCAGTTCACCCAATCAGTCCCAGTTTATCCAGTCTGTCCCAGTTCACCCAGTCTGTCCCAGTTCACCCAATCAGTCCCAGTTCATCCAGTCTGTCCCAGTTCACCCAGTCTGTCCCAGTTCACCCAGTCTGTCCCAGTTCACCCAGTCTGTCCCAGTTTACCCAGTCTGTCCCAGTTCACCCAGTCTGTCCCAGTTCACCCAGTCAGTCCCAGTTCACCCAGTCTGTCCCAGTTTACCCAGTCTGTCCCAGTTCACCCAGTCTGTCCCAGTTCACCCAGTCTGTCCCAGTTCACCCAGTCTGTCCCAGTTCACCCAGTCTGTCCCAGTTTACCCAGTCTGTCCCAGTTTACCCAGTCAGTCCCAGTTTATCCAGTCTGTCCCAGTTTACCCAGTCTGTCCCAGTTCCCCAGTCAGTCTCAGTTCACCCAGTCTGTCCCAGTTCCCCAGTCAGTCTCAGTTCACCCAGTCTGTCCCAGTTTACCCAGTCTGTCCCAGTTTACCCAATCAGTCCCAGTTCACCCAGTCTGTCCCAGTTCACCCAGTCTGTCCCAGTTTATCCCGTCAGTCTCAGTTCAGCCAGTCTGTCCCAGTTCACCCAGTCTGTCCCAGTTTATCCCGTCAGTCTCAGTTCACCCAGTCTGTCCCAGGTCACCCAGTCTCTCCCAGTTCACCCAGTCAGTCCCAGTTCACCCAGTCAGTCCCAGTTCACCCAGTCTGTCCCAGTTAATCCCGTCAGTCTCAGTTCAGCCAGTCTGTCCCAGTTTATCCAGTCTGTCGCAGTTTATCCCGTCAGTCTCAGTTCAGCCAGTCAGTCCCAGTTTATCCAGTCTGTCCCAGTTTATCCCGTCAGTCTCAGTTCACCCAGTCTGTCTCAGTTAACCCAGTCTGTCCCAGTTCACCCAATCAGTCCCAGTTCATCCAGTCTGTCCCAGTTCACCCAGTCTGTCCCAGTTCACCCAGTCTGTCCCAGTTCACCCAGTCTGTCCCAGTTTACCCAGTCTGTCCCAGTTCACCCAGTCTGTCCCAGTTCACCCAGTCAGTCCCAGTTCACCCAGTCTGTCCCAGTTTACCCAGTCTGTCCCAGTTTACCCAGTCTGTCCCAGTTCACCCAGTCTGTCCCAGTTCACCCAGTCTGTCCCAGTTCACCCAGTCTGTGCCAGTTCACCCAGTCTGTCCCAGTTTACCCAGTCTGTCCCAGTTTACCCAGTCAGTCCCAGTTTATCCAGTCTGTCCCAGTTTACCCAGTCTGTGCCAGTTTACCCAGTCTGTCCCAGTTCACCCAGTCTGTCCCAGTTTACCCAGTCTGTCCCAGTTCACCCAGTCAGTCTCAGTTCACCCAGTCAGTCCCAGTTTACCCAGTCTGTCCCAGTTTACCCAGTCAGTCTCAGTCCACCCAGTCTGTCCCAGTTCACCCAGTCTGTCCCAGTTCACCCAGTCTGTCCCAGTTCACCCAGTCTGTCCCAGTACACCCAGTCTGTCCCAGTTCACCCAGTCTGTCCCAGTTCACCCAGTCTCTCCCAGTTTACCCAGTCTGTCCCAGTTCACCCAGTCTGTCCCTGTTCACCTTCCCTGTCCCAGTTCACCCAGTCTGTCCCTGTTCACCCTCCCTGTCCCAGTTCACCCAGTCTGTGCCAGTTTACCCAGTCAGTCCCAGTTTATCCAGTCTGTCCCAGTTTACCCAGTCTGTGCCAGTTTACCCAGTCTGTCCCAGTTCACCCAGTCTGTCCCAGTTTACCCAGTCTGTCCCAGTTTACCCAGTCTCTCCCAGTTCACCCAGTCTGTCCCAGTTCACCCAGTCTGTCCCAGTTCACCCAGTCAGTCCCAGTTCACCCAGTCTGTCCCAGTTCACCCAGTCTGTCCCAGTTTACCCAGTCTCTCCCAATTCACCCAGTCTGTCCCAGTTCACCCAGTCAGTCCCAGTTCACCCAGTCTGTCCCAGTTCACCCAGTCAGTCCCAGGTCACCCAGTCAGTCCCAGTTCACCCAGTCAGTCCCAGTTCACCCAGTCAGTCCCAGTTCACCCAGTCAGTCCCAGTTCACCCAGTCTGTCCCAGTTCACCCAGTCAGTCCCAGTTCACCCAGTCAGTCCCAGTTCACCCAGTCTGTCCCAGTTCACCCAGTCTGTCCCAGTTTATCCCGTCAGTCTCAGTTCAGCCAGTCTGTCCCAGTTTATCCCGTCAGTCTCAGTTCACCCAGTCAGTCTCAGTTCACCCAGTCAGTCCCAGTTTACCCAGTCAGTCCCAGTTCACTCAGTCAGTCTCAGTTCACCCAGTCGGTCCCAGTTCACCCAGTCTGTCCCAGTTCACTCAGTCAGTCTCAGTTCACCCAGTCTCACCCAGTTCACCCAGTCTGTCCCAGTTCACCCAGTCAGTCCCAGTTCACCCAGTCTGTCCCAGTTCACCCAGTCAGTCTCAGTTCACCCAGTCTGTCCCAGTTCACCCAGTCAGTCCCAGTTCACCCAGTCTGTCCCAGTTCACCCAGTCTGTCCCAGTTCACCCAGTCAGTCCCAGTTCACCCAGTCTCTCCCAGTTCACCCAGTCAGTCCCAGTTCACCCAGTCAGTCCCAGTTCACCCAGTCTGTCCCAGTTCATCCAGTCAGTCTCAGTTCAGCCAGTCAGTCCCAGTTCACCCAGTCAGTCCCAGTTCACCCAGTCTGTCCCAGTTCACCCAGTCAGTCTCAGTTCAGCCAGTCTGCCCCAGTTCACCCAGTCTGTCCCAGTTCACCCAGTCAGTCCCAGTTCACCCAGTCAGTCTCAGTTCAGCCAGTCTGCCCCAGTTCACCCAGTCAGTCCCAGTTCACCCAGTCTGTCCCAGTTCACCCAGTCAGTCTCAGTTCAGCCAGTCTGCCCCAGTTCACCCAGTCAGTCCCAGTTCACCCAGTCTGTCCCAGTTCACCCAGTCAGTCCCAGTTCACCCAGTCAGTCTCAGTTCAGCCAGTCTGCCCCAGTTCACCCAGTCTGTCCCAGTTCACCCAGTCAGTCCCAGTTCACCCAGTCTGTCCCAGTTTACCCAGTCTGTCCCAGTTCAGCCAGTCTGTCCCAGTTTACCCAGTCTGTCCCAGTTCAGCCAGTCTGTCCCAGTTCAGCCAGTCTGTCCCAGTTCACCCAGTCTGTCCCAGTTCACCCAGTCAGTCCCAGTTCACCCAATCAGTCCCAGTTCATCCAGTCAGTCTCAGTTCACCCAGTCAGTCTCAGTTCACCCAGTCTGTCCCAGTTCACCCAGTCTGTCCCAGTTCACCCAATCAGTCCCAGTTCACCCAGTCAGTCTCAGTTCACCCAGTCTGTCCCAGTTTACCCAGTCAGTCTCAGTTCACCCAGTCTGTCCCAGTTCACCCAGTCTCTCCCAGTTCACCCAGTCAGTCCCAGTTCACCCAGTCAGTCCCAGTTCACCCAGTCTGTCCCAGTTCATCCAGTCAGTCTCAGTTCAGCCAGTCAGTCCCAGTTCACCCAGTCAGTCTCAGTTCAGCCAGTCTGCCCCAGTTCACCCAATCAGTCCCAGTTCACCCAGTCTGTCACAGTTTACCCAGTCTGTCCCAGTTCACCCAGTCAGTCTCAGTTCAGCCAGTCTGCCCCAGTTCACCCAGTCTGCCCCAGTTCACCCAGTCTGTCCCAGTTTACACAGTCAGTCTCAGTTCAGCCAGTCTGCCCCAGTTCACCCAGTCTGTCCCAGTTTACCCAGTCTGTCCCAGTTCACCCAGTCTCTCCCAGTTCACCCAGTCTGTCCCAGTTCATCCAGTCTGTCCCAGTTCACCCAGTCAGTCCCAGTTCACCCAGTCTGTCCCAGTTCACCCAGTCTGTCCCAGTTCATCCAGTCAGTCTCAGTTCAGCCAGTCTGTCCCAGTTTACCTAGTCAGTCCCAGTTTACCCAGTCAGTCTCAGTTCAGCCAGTCTGTCCCAGTTCACCCAGTCTGTCCCAGTTCATCCAGTCAGTCTCAGTTCAGCCAGTCAGTCCCAGTTTACCCAGTCTGTCCCAGTTTACCCAGTCTGTCCCAGTTCACCCAGTCTCTCCCAGTTCACCCAGTCTGTCCCAGTTCATCCAGTCTGTCCCAGTTCACCCAGTCAGTCCCAGTTCACCCAGTCTGTCCCAGTTCACCCAGTCTGTCCCAGTTCATCCAGTCAGTCTCAGTTCAGCCAGTCTGTCCCAGTTTACCTAGTCAGTCCCAGTTTACCCAGTCAGTCTCAGTTCAGCCAGTCTGTCCCAGTTCACCCAGTCTGTCCCAGTTCATCCAGTCAGTCTCAGTTCAGCCAGTCAGTCCCAGTTTACCCAGTCAGTCCCAGTTCACCCAGTCAGTCTCAGTTCACCCAGTCTGTCCCAGTTCACCCAGTCTGTCCCAGTTCATCCAGTCAGTCTCAGTTCAGCCAGTCAGTCCCAGTTTACCCAGCCTGCCCCAGTTCACCCAGTCAGTCCCAGTTCACCAAGTCAGTCCCAGTTCACCCAGTCTGTCCCAGTTCACCCAGTCTGTCCCAGTTCACCCAGTCTGTCCCAGTTCACCCAGTCTGTCCCAGTTCACCAAGTCAGTCCCAGTTCACCCAGTCTGTCCCAGTTCACCCAGTCTGTCCCAGTTCACCCAGTCTGTCCCAGTTTACCCAGTCAGTCCCAGTTCACCAAGTCAGTCCCAGTTCACCCAGTCTGTCCCAGTTCACCCAGTCTGTCCCAGTTCACCCAGTCTGTCCCAGTTCACCCAGTCTGTCCCAGTTTACCCAGTCTGTCCCAGTTTACCCAGTCAGTCCCAGTTCACCAAGTCAGTCCCAGTTCACCCAGTCAGTCCCAGTTCACCCAGTCTGTCCCAGTTCACCCAGTCTGTCCCAGTTTACCCAGTCAGTCCCAGTTCACCAAGTCAGTCCCAGTTCACCCAGTCTGTCCCAGTTCACCCAGTCTGTCCCAGTTCACCCAGTCTCTCCCAGGTCACCCAGTCACTCCCAGTTCACCCAGTCTGTCCCAGTTTATCCCGTCAGTCTCAGTTCACCCAGTCAGTCTCAGTTCAGCCAGTCAGTCCCAGTTTATCCAGTCTGTCCCAGTTTATCCCGTCAGTCTCAGTTCACCCAGTCAGTCCCAGTTCACCCAGTCAGTCCCAGTTCACCCAGTCTGTCCCAGTTTACCCAGTCTGTCCCAGTTTACCCAGTCTGTCCCAGTTCACCCAGTCTCTCCCAGTTCACCCAGTCTGTCCCAGTTCACCCAGTCTGTCCCAGTTTACCCAGTCAGTCCCAGTTCACCCAGTCTCTCCCAGTTCACCCAGTCTGTCCCAGTTCACCCAGTCAGTCCCAGTTCACCCAGTCAGTCCCAGTTCACCCAGTCTGTCCCAGTTCACCCAGTCTGTCCCAGTTCACTCAGTCTGTCCCAGTTCACCCAGTCTGCCCCAGTTCACCCAGTCAGTCCCAGTTCACCCAGTCAGTCCCAGTTCACCCAGTCAGTCTCAGTTCACCCAGTCAGTCCCAGTTCACCCAGTCTGTCCCAGTTTATCCCGTCAGTCCCAGTTCACCCAGTCAGTCCCAGTTCACCCAGTCTGTCCCAGTTTACCCAGTCAGTCCCAGTTCACCCAGTCAGTCTCAGTTCACCCAGTCAGTCCCAGTTCACCCAGTCTGTCCCAGTTTACCCAGTCAGTCCCAGTTCACCCAGTCTGTCCCAGTTCACCCAGTCTGTCCCAGTTTACCCAGTCAGTCCCAGTTCACCAAGTCAGTCCCAGTTCACCCAGTCTGTCCCAGTTCACCCAGTCTGTCCCAGTTCACCCAGTCTCTCCCAGGTCACCCAGTCACTCCCAGTTCAGCCAGTCTGTCCCAGTTTATCCCGTCAGTCTCAGTTCACCCAGTCAGTCTCAGTTCAGCCAGTCAGTCCCAGTTTATCCAGTCTGTCCCAGTTTATCCCGTCAGTCTCAGTTCACCCAGTCAGTCCCATGTTCACCCAGTCAGTCCCAGTTCACCCAGTCTGTCCCAGTTTACCCAGTCTGTCCCAGTTTACCCAGTCAGTCCCAGTTCACCCAGTCTCTCCCAGTTCACCCAGTCTGTCCCAGTTCACCCAGTCTGTCCCAGTTTACCCAGTCTGTCCCAGTTCACCCAGTCTCTCCCAGTTCACCCAGTCTCTCCCAGTTCACCCAGTCTGTCCCAGTTCACCCAGTCTGTCCCAGTTCACCCAGTCTGTCCCAGTTCACCCAGTCAGTCCCAGTTCACCCAGTCTGTCCCAGTTCACCCAGTCAGTCCCAGTTCACCCAGTCTGTCCCAGTTTACCCAGTCAGTCCCAGTTCACCCAGTCAGTCCCAGTTCACCCAGTCTGTCCCAGTTCACCCAGTCAGTCCCAGTTCACCCAGTCTGTCCCAGTTTACCCAGTCAGTCCCAGTTCACCCAGTCTGTCCCAGTTCACCCAGTCAGTCCCAGTTCACCCAGTCTGTCCCAGTTTACCCAGTCAGTCCCAGTTCACCCAGTCTGTCCCAGTTTACCCAGTCTGTCCCAGTTCACCCAGTCTGTCCCAGTTCACCCAGTCTCTCCCAGTTCACCCAGTCTGTCCCAGTTCACCCAGTCTGTCCCAGTTTACCCAGTCAGTCCCAGTTCACCCAGTCTGTCCCAGTTTACCCAGTCTGTCCCAGTTCACCCAGTCTGTCCCAGTTCAGCCAGTCTCTCCCAGTTCACCCAGTCTGTCCCAGTTCACCCAGTCAGTCCCAGTTCACCCAGTCTGTCCCAGTTCACCCAGTCAGTCCCAGTTCACCCAGTCTGTCCCAGTTCACCCAGTCAGTCCCAGTTCACCCAGTCAGTCCCAGTTCACCCAGTCTGTCCCAGTTCACCCAGTCAGTCCCAGTTCACCCAGTCTGTCCCAGTTTACCCAGTCTGTCCCAGTTCACCCAGTCTGTCCCAGTTCACCCAGTCTCTCCCAGTTCACCCAGTCTGTCCCAGTTCACCCAGTCTGTCCCAGTTTACCCAGTCAGTCCCAGTTCACCCAGTCTGTCCCAGTTCACCCAGTCTGCCCCAGTTTACCCAGTCTGTCCCAGTTCACCCAGCCTGTCCCAGTTCACCCAGTCAGTCCCAGTTCACCCAGTCAGTCTCAGTTCAGCCAGTCTGTCCCAGTTTACCCAGTCTGTCCCAGTTTATCCAGTCTGTCCCAGTTTATCCAGTCAGTCCCAGTTTATCCAGTCAGTCCCAGTTTACCCAGTCGGTCCCAGTTTATCCAGTCAGTCCCAGTTCACCCAGTCAGTCTCAGTTCAGCCAGTCAGTCCCAGTTTATCCCGTCAGTCTCAGTTCAGCCAGTCTGTCCCAGTTTATCCAGTCTGTCCCAGTTCATCCAGTCTGTCCCAGTTTACCCAGTCTGTCCCAGTTCACCCAGTCTCTCCCAGTTCACCCAGTCAGTCCCAGTTCACCCAGTCAGTCCCAGTTCACCCAGTCAGTCCCAGTTTACCCAGACCGTCCCAGTTTACCCAGTCTGTCCCAGTTCACCCAGTCTGTCCCAGTTCACCCAGTCTGTCCCAGTTCACCCAGTCAGTCCCAGTTCACCCAGTCTGTCCCAGTTTACCCAATCAGTCCGAGTTCACCCAGTCAGTCCCAGTTCACCCAGTCTGTCCCAGTTCACCCAGTCTGTCCCAGTTCACCCAGTCTGTCCCAGTTCACCCAGTCTGTCCCAGTTTATCCCGTCAGTCTCAGTTCAGCCAGTCAGTCCCAGTTCACCCAGTCTGTCCCAGTTCACCCAGTCAGTCCCAGTTCACCCAGTCTGTCCCAGTTCACCCAGTCAGTCCCAGTTCACCCAGTCTGTCCCAGTTCACCCAGTCAGTCCCAGTTCACCCAGTCTGTCCCAGTTCACCCAGTCAGTCCCAGTTCACCCAGTCTGTCCCAGTTTATCCCGTCAGTCTCAGTTCACCCAGTCAGTCCCAGTTCACCCAGTCTGTCCCAGTTCACCCAGTCTGTCCCAGTTCACCCAGTCAGTCCCAGTTCACCCAGTCTGTCCCAGTTTACCCAGTCTGTCCCAGTTCACCCAGTCTGTCCCAGTTTACCCAGTCAGTCCCAGTTCACCCAGTCTGTCCCAGTTTACCCAGTCTGTCCCAGTTCACCCAGTCAGTCCCAGGTCACCCAGTCTCTCCCAGTTTACCCAGTCTGTCCCAGTTTACCCAGTCTGTCCCAGTTCACCCAGTCAGTCCCAGGTCACCCAGTCTCTCCCAGTTTACCCAGTCCGTCCCAGTTTACCCAGTCTGTCCCAGTTTACCCAGTCAGTCTCAGTTCAGCCAGTCTGTCCCAGTTCACCCAGTCTGTCCCAGTTTACCCAGACAGTCTCAGTTCACCCAGTCTGTCCCAGTTCACCCAGCCTGTCCCAGTTCACCCAGTCTGTCCCAGTTCACCCAGTCTGTCCCAGTTTATCCCGTCAGTCCCAGTTCAGCCAGTCAGTCCCAGTTCACCCAGTCTGTCCCAGTTTACCCAGTCAGTCTCAGTTCAGCCAGTCAGTCCCAGTTCACCCAGTCTGTCCCAGTTCACCCAGTCTGTCCCAGTTCACCCAATCTGTCCCAGTTTACCCAGTCTGTCCCAGTTCACCCAGTCAGTCCCAGTTTACCCAGTCTGTCCCAGTTCACCCAGTCTCTCCCAGTTCACCCATTCTGTCCCTGTTCACCCAGTCTGTCCCAGTTCACCCAGTCTGTCCCAGTTCACCCAGTCTATCCCAGTTCACCCAGTCTGTCCCAGTTCACCCAGTCTCTCCCAGTTCACCCAATCAGTCCCAGTTTACCCAGTCAGTCCCAGTTCACCCAATCAGTCCCAGTTCACCCAGTCAGTCCCAGTTCACCCAGTCAGTCCCAGTTCACCCATTCTGTCCCTGTTCACCCAGTCTGTCCCAGTTCACCCAGTCTGTCCCAGTTCACCCAGTCTGTCCCAGTTCACCCAGTCAGTCCCAGTTCACCCAGTCAGTCCCAGTTCACCCTCCCTGTCCCAGTTCACCCAGTCTGTCCCAGTTCACCCAGTCTGTCCCAGTTCACCCAGTCTGTCCCAGTTCACCCAGTCTGTCCCAGTTTACCCAGTCAGTCCCAGTTCACCCAGTCTGTCCCAGTTCACCCAGTCAGTCCCAGTTCACCCAATCAGTCCCAGTTCACCCAGTCTGTCCCAGTTCACCCAGTCAGTCCCAGTTCCCCAGTCTGTCCCAGTTCACCCAGTCAGTCCCAGTTCCCCAGTCTGTCCCAGTTTACCCAGTCTGTCCCAGTTCATCCAGTCAGTCTCAGTTCAGCCAGTCAGTCCCAGTTTACCCAGTCTGTCCCAGTTTACCTAGTCAGTCCCAGTTTACCCAGTCAGTCTCAGTTCAGCCAGTCAGTCCCAGTTTACCCAGTCTGTCCCAGTTCACCCAGTCAGTCCCAGTTCACCCAGTCTGTCCCAGTTCACCCAGTCAGTCCCAGTTCACCCAGTCAGTCCCAGTTCACCCAGTCAGTCCCAGTTCACCCAGTCTGTCCCAGTTCACCCAGTCTGTCCCAGTTCACCCAGTCTGTCCCAGTTTACCCAGTCTGTCCCAGTTCACCCAGTCTGTCCCAGTTCACCCAGTCAGTCCCAGTTCACCCAATCAGTCCCAGTTCACCCAGTCAGTCCCAGTTTACCCAGTCAGTCCCAGTTTACCCAGTCTGTCCCAGTTCACCCAGTCTGTCCCAGTTTACCCAGTCTGTCTCAGTTCACCCAGTCTGTCCCAGTTCACCCAGTCAGTCCCAGTTCACCCAATCAGTCCCAGTTTACCCAGTCAGTCCCAGTTCACCCAGTCAGTCCCGGTTCACCCAGTCAGTCCCAGTTCACCCAGTCAGTCCCAGTTCACACAGTCTGTCCCAGTTTACCCAGTCTGTCCCAGTTTACCCAGTCTGTCCCAGTTCACCCAGTCTGTCCCAGTTCACCCAGTCAGTCCCAGTTCACCCAGTCTGTCCCAGTTCACCCAGTCTGTCCCAGTTCACCCAGTCTGTCCCAGTTCACCCAGTCTGTCCCAGTTCACCCAGTCTGTCCCAGTTCACCAAGTCAGTCCCAGTTCACCCAGTCTGTCCCAGTTCACCCAGTCTGTCCCAGTTCACCCAGTCTGTCCCAGTTTACCCAGTCTGTCCCAGTTTATCCAGTCTGTCCCAGTTTATCCCGTCAGTCTCAGTTCACCCAGTCAGTCTCAGTTCAGCCAGTCTGTCCCAGTTTATCCCGTCAGTCTCAGTTTACCCAGTCTGCCCCAGTTCACCCAGTCAGTCCCAGGTCACCCAGTCAGTCCCAGTTCACCCAGTCAGTCCCAGTTCACCCAGTCAGTCCCAGTTCACCCAGCCTGTCCCAGTTCACCCAATCTGTCCCGGTTCACCCAGCCTGTCCCAGTTCACCCAGTCAGTCCCAGTTCACCCAGCCTGTCCCAGTTCACCCAATCTGTCCCGGTTCACCCAGCCTGTCCCAGTTCACCCAGTCAGTCCCAGTTCACCCAGTCTCTCCCAGTTTACCCAGTCTGTCCCAGTTCACCCAGTCTGTCCCAGTTTACCCAGTCAGTCCCAGTTCACCCGGTCTGTCCCAGTTTACCCAGTCTGTCCCAGTTCACCCAGTCTGTCCCAGTTTACCCAGTCAGTCCCAGTTCACCCAGTCAGTCTCAGTTCAGCCAGTCAGTCCCAGTTTACCCAGTCTGTCGCAGTTTATCCCGTCAGTCCCAGTTCACCCAGTCTGTCCCAGTTTACCCAGTCAGTCCCAGTTCACCCAGTCAGTCTCAGTTCAGCCAGTCAGTCCCAGTTTATCCAGTCTGTCCCAGTTCATCCAGTCTGTCCCAGTTTATCCAGTCTGTCCCAGTTTATCCCGTCAGTCTCAGTTCAGCCAGTCAGTCCCAGTTTATCCAGTCTGTCCCAGTTCATCCAGTCTGTCCCAGTTTATCCAGTCTGTCCCAGTTTATCCCGTCAGTCTCAGTTCAGCCAGTCAGTCCCAGTTTACCCAGTCAGTCTCAGTTCAGCCAGTCAGTCCCAGTTCACCCAGTCTGTCCCAGTTTATCCAGTCTGTCCCAGTTTACCCAGTCAGTCCCAGTTCACCCAGTCTGTCCCAGTTCACCCAGTCTGTCCCAGTTCACCCAGTCAGTCCCAGTTTACCCAGTCTCTCCCAGTTCACCCAGTCTGTCCCAGTTCACCCAGTCAGTCCCAGTTCACCCAGTCTGTCCCAGTTTACCCAGTCTGTCCCAGTTTACCCAGTCTGTCCCAGTTCACCCAGTCTGTCCCAGTTCACCCAGTCAGTCCCAGTTTACCCAGTCTGTCCCAGTTCACCCAGTCTGTCCCAGTTTATCCCGTCAGTCTCAGTTCAGCCAGTCAGTCCCAGTTCACCCAGTCTGTCCCAGTTTACCCAGTCAGTCCCAGTTTACCCAGTCTGTCCCAGTTCACCCAGTCTGTCCCAGTTTACCCAGTCAGTCCCAGTTTACCCAGTCTGTCCCAGTTCACCCAGTCTGTCCCAGTTTATCCCGTCAGTCTCAGTTCAGCCAGTCAGTCCCAGTTCACCCAGTCTGTCCCAGTTTACCCAGTCTGTCCCAGTTCACCCAGTCTGTCCCAGTTCACCCAGTCAGTCCCAGTTCACCCAGTCTGTCCCAGTTCACCCAGTCTGTCCCAGTTCACCCAGTCTGTCCCAGTTCACCCAGTCTGTCCCAGTTCACCCAGTCTGTCCCAGTTTACCCAGTCTGTCCCAGTTCACCCAGTCTGTCCCAGTTCACCCAGTCAGTCCCAGTTCACCCAGTCTGTCCCAGTTCACCCAGTCTGTCCCAGTTCACCCAGTCTGTCCCAGTTCACCCAGTCTGTCCCAGTTCACCCAGTCTGTCCCAGTTCACCCAGTCTGTCCCAGTTCACCCAGTCTGTCCCAGTTCACCCAGTCTGTCCCAGTTTACCCAGTCTGTCCCAGTTCACCCAGTCTGTCCCAGTTCACCCAGTCAGTCCCAGTTCACCCAGTCTGTCCCAGTTTACCCAGTCTGTCCCAGTTCACCCAGTCTGTCCCAGTTCACCCAGTCTGTCCCAGTTCACCCAGTCTGTCCCAGTTCACCCAGTCTGTCCCAGTTCACCCAGTCAGTCCCAGTTCACCCAGTCTGTCCCAGTTCACCCAGTCTGTCCCAGTTCACCCAGTCAGTCCCAGTTCACCCAGTCTGTCCCAGTTCACCCAGTCTGTCCCAGTTCACCCAGTCTGTCCCAGTTCACCCAGTCAGTCCCAGTTCACCCAGTCTGTCCCAGTTCACCCAGTCAGTCCCAGTTCACCCAGTCTCTCCCAGTTTACCCAGTCCGTCCCAGTTTACCCAGTCTGTCCCAGTTTACCCAGCCTGTCCCAGTTTACCCAGCCTGTCCCAGTTCTCCCAGTCAGTCCCAGTTCAGCCAGTCAGTCCCAGTTCACCCAGTCTGTCCCAGTTCACCCAGTCTGTCCCAGTTTACCCAGTCTGTCCCAGTTTACCCAGCCTGTCCCAGTTTACCCAGCCTGTCCCAGTTCACCCAGTCAGTCCCAGTTCACCCAGTCTCTCCCAGTTCACCCAGTCCGTCCCAGTTTACCCAGTCAGTCCCAGTTCAGCCAGTCAGTCCCAGTTCACCCAGTCTGTCCCAGTTCACCCAGTCTGTCCCAGTTTACCCAGTCAGTCCCAGTTCAGCCAGTCAGTCCCAGTTCACCCAGTCAGTCTCAGTTCACCCAGTCTGTCCCAGTTCACCCAGTCTGTCCCAGTTTACCCAGTCAGTCCCAGTTCAGCCAGTCAGTCCCAGTTCACCCAGTCAGTCTCAGTTCACCCAGTCAGTCCCAGTTCACCCAGTCTGTCCCAGTTTACCCAGTCTGTCCCAGTTCACCCAGTCAGTCCCAGTTCACCCAGTCTGTCCCAGTTTACCCAGTCTGTCCCAGTTCACCCAGTCAGTCCCAGTTCGCCCAGTCTGTCCCAGTTTACCCAGTCTGTCCCAGTTTACCCAGTCAGTCCCAGTTCAGCCAGTCAGTCTCAGTTCACCCAGTCAGTCTCAGTTCACCCAGTCTGTCCCAGTTCACCCAGTCTGTCCCAGTTTACCCAGTCAGTCCCAGTTTATCCCGTCAGTCCCAGTTTACCCAGTCTGTCCCAGTTTACCCAGTCTGTCCCAGTTCACCCAGTCTGCCCAGTTCACCCAGTCTGCCCCAGTTCACCCAGTCAGTCCCAGTTCACCCAGTCAGTCCCAGTTCAGCCAGTCAGTCTCAGTTCACCCAGTCTGTCCCAGTTCACCCAGTCTGTCCCAGTTCACCCAGTCAGTCCCAGTTCACCCAGTCAGTCCCAGTTCACCCAGTCAGTCCCAGTTCACCCAGTCAGTCCCAGTTCACCCAGTCTGTCCCAGTTCACCCAGTCAGTCCCAGTTTACCCAGTCAGTCCCAGTTCACCCAGTCTGTCCCAGTTCACCCAGTCAGTCCCAGTTCACCCAGTCAGTCCCAGTTCACCCAGTCTCTCCCAGTTTACCCAGTCTGTCCCAGTTCACCCAGTCTGTCCCAGTTTACCCAGTCTGTCCCAGTTCACCCAGTCTGTCCCAGTTTACCCAGTCTGTCCCAGTTCACCCAGTCTCTCCCAGTTTACCCAGTCAGTCCCAGTTCACCCAGTCTGTCCCAGTTCACCCAGTCTGTCCCAGTTTACCCAGTCTGTCCCAGTTTACCCAGTCTGTCCCAGTTCACCCAGTCAGTCCCAGTTCACCCAGTCTGTCCCAGTTCACCCAGTCAGTCCCAGTTCACCCAGTCTGTCCCAGTTCACCCAGTCTCTCCCAGTTTACCCAGTCTGTCCCAGTTCACCCAGTCAGTCCCAGTTCACAGTCTGTCCCAGTTCACCCAGTCTGTCCCAGTTTACCCAGTCTGTCCCAGTTTACCCAGTCTGTCCCAGTTTACCCAGTCTGTCCCAGTTCACCCAGTCTCTCCCAGTTTACCCAGTCAGTCCCAGTTCACCCAGTCTGTCCCAGTTCACCCAGTCTGTCCCAGTTTACCCAGTCTGTCCCAGTTTACCCAGTCTGTCCCAGTTCACCCAGTCAGTCCCAGTTCACCCAGTCTGTCCCAGTTCACCCAGTCAGTCCCAGTTCACCCAGTCTGTCCCAGTTCACCCAGTCTGTCCCAGTTTACCCAGTCTGTCCCAGTTCACCCAGTCAGTCCCAGTTCACAGTCTGTCCCAGTTCACCCAGTCAGTCTCAGTTTACGCATCCTGTCACAGTTTATGTTGCCGTCCTTCATTCCTTTGCCTCAGTTCATTCTTGGTGCTTCGTTTTGTTTCTCAATCTCTTTAGCTCACAATAACCAATTCCCCACTTCCTCAGCTGGTTTGATGAGGAGTTGATCACCTGAAAAGTCAGCCCTATCAGGATTTCCTGGCCACAGCAGAATCCAGCACACCAATCCTTGAAAACAGCAAGGAAGAGCAGAGAGCCTTACTGACGTTCCCCTGACAATGTTGTCATGATATCCATATCAGCATATCATGGTGCAATCACACACACACTGATGGACAGGTAATTGGACCAAGAAACACTCACACAACATCGCAGCCAATCACCAGTGAGAGCACACGCACTATAAAACAGGGAACACCAACAGTTCCCGCTCATTCTACCAGGAGATAGCTCAGAGCACAGAGCTCACAGCGTGCCACTCAGACATACACCATGTGCTGAGTGCCTCACTAAGATAGTGCGAGGGCTGGGTCTACAGGTTAACTGGTGAAGTACGAACCACAGCCAGAAGTTAATAGTTATTATTGTACAGAATAATGAAACAGAGTTGCACCATCTACAACCGTGTTGGTTCGTTTGTATATCGGAACACCCAACACGACATGATACCAGGACTGGAAACTCGCCAGCGACTGTGAGACCTACCTGCACCTCTTCAGAAACCCGCCATCCTGCACCATGGACACCATCAGCCCGCCGCAGCCGCTCCGGATCGCTAGAAATCTTGGCGTCAACTGGAGGCTGTTTAAACAGCACTTCCAACTCTTCCTAGAAGCCACAGACAGGGAGAATGCATCGGACACCAGGAATATCGCCCTCCTCCTCTCCATGGCGGGGCAACATGCCATCCACATCTACAACTCCCTGGCATTCGCAGAAGGCGAAGACAAGACGAAGTACAAGACGGTCCTTCTAAAATTTGAGGAACACTTGAGCGTGGAAGTTAATGAGAGCTTCGAGAGGTACCTCTTCCAGCAGCGCCTGCAGGGTAAGGATGAGCCTTTTCAATCTTATTTGACACACCTCCGTATCCTCGCGCAGTCCTGCGGCTATGAGGCCACCTCCGACTACGCCAGCAGCTCCTCAAAATAAAGCGCCTCACCCTAGCCACCGCCATCGAGACCTGCGTCCTCCACGAAAACGCGACCAGCCGGTACTCCCAATTCCAGGTGGCAGAAACGGCACGGCAGGGGTCCTACGAAGCGGAGCGGGTCCAGTCGATTGAGTTCCTCCCGGCCCCCGGCCCAGACGAGGGCGGCCATTTCGCGTGCTTTCCGAGGCCTCTCGCGCTTGTACGCGGCAAAAGAGGGGACGACGATGCAGAGGGACAGGATGCGCAGGCGCGCTCCATGCAGGACCGCACCACGCATGTGCCGTGGCGCAACGAACGCCATGACGTCACGACATGCGGCAACTGTGGATCCGCACACTTAAAGCGGCAATGTCCGGCCAAAGCGCGCCAATGCCTCCGCTTTGGCAGGATGGGCCACTACGCTGCCTGCTGTCGAGCAGCTCAACCTGCCAACTCTCCGCAATTCCGCCAGCCTCGCAGGGATGTGCGGGCCATTCAGCCCCCATACACTGAGTCATACCCTGACGACGTGCAGACCGGTGATACCGACGACCGGGAACCCTTCCGCATTGCGGTAATAGACAGAAATCGGATGTCCCCAAGTCGGACCCACCAGCCGATGCAAGTGAACAGCATTAATCCGGGCAATGAATGGTGTGCCACCCTAACGGTCAACCGATCACCAATCACATTCCGCTTAGACACTGGCGCCTCCGCTAATCACATTGCATGGTCAGCCTTCCACACCTTGAAGGTTAAACCACCGATTCGACCATCCCACTGTCAGCTGGTTGATTATAACGGAAACAATATCCCGGCCATGGGGTCCTGCCAGCTCGAGGTTGCACACAATTCACATACAGCCACACTGTCTTTTGAGATAGTTGGATCCTCGAAGGACTCTCTGTTAGGTGCACAGGCGTACAAGAGCCTCCACCTCGTTCAGCGGGTACACACTCTGTCTCCAGAAGGCATGTCCGACTTCCCGGATGCAGACTTTAGGGCGCAGCTCCACTCGCTCTTCACCCACAACCAGGAGGTTTTCGAGGGCATGGGCACACTGCCCTACACATACAGAATACGGCTCAAACCGAATGCCACGCCTGTGGTGCACGCACCTCGTAGAGTCCCAGCACCGCTCAAGGACCGCCTCAAGCAGCAGCTGCAGACCTGCAGGACCAAGGAGTGCTTTCCCGGGTCACGGAGCCAACGCCATGGGTCAGCTCCATGGTGTGTGTCAAAGAGCCTCTGGCGAACTCCGGATCTGCATTGGCCCGAAAGACCTGAACAACAACATCATGAGGGAACACTACCCCATACCCAAACGGGAAGAAATCACGAGCGAAATGGCCCGGGCTAAAATTTTCACCAAGCTTGATGCCACAAAGTGCTTTTGACAGATTCAACTACATCTGTGTGCTCTGTTTCACAGAGACATGGCTCAGCCCTGCCTCACCGGACTATGCCATACAACCTGAAGGCTTCTCAGTTCACAGGGCGGACCGCACGGCATAATCAGGCAAAGCGAAGGGTGGAGGGGTTTGCCTCCTCATCAACTCCTCCTGGTGCTTGGATGTGGCGACTCTGGCGACCTACTGCTCCCAGACCTGGAGTACCTGACCGTGAAGTGCCGCCCATATTATCTTCCACGTGAGTTCACTTCAGCCATTATCACAGCGGTCTACATCCCACCCCAGGCAGTAGTGAGGAAGGCGCTGGATGAACTATACACAGTAATAAACAACTACGAAACAGAACACCCGGAGGCCTTGATCATCGTGGCCGGAGACTTCAACAAGGCCAACCTCAAGAGTGTACTGCCAAAATTCCACCAGCATATCTCCCGTCCCACCAGGGGCGACAACACTCTTGACCACTGCTACTCAAAAATCAAGGGCGCCTACCGTTCCATCCCCCGACCGCACTTTGGGAAATCAGACCATAACACGGTGCTCCTTCTCCCGGCATACAAGTAGAAACTCAAGCGGGAGAATCCAGCTAAGAAGGTTGTGCAGTGCTGGTCCGAGGAGACAGAAGAGCTCTTACGTGACTGCTTAGAGACATTGGACTGGTCCATATTTAAGAACCCAGCGACCAACTTAAATGAGTATGCCACCACCATCACAGACTTCATCAGCAAATGTGTGGACGACTGCGTGCCAAAGAAAGCAGTACGTACGTTCCCCAACCGGAAACCATGGCTCAATCGCGAGATTGACTCCCTACTGAAGGACAGATCTGAGGCGTTCAAGGCAGACGACCCTGACCTATACAAGAAATCCAGGTACGACCTCTGCAAAGCCATCCGGAAAGCCAAGAGAGAATATCAAACCAAGCTAGAGTCAGATAGACTCTCGGCGGTTGTGGCAAGGACTAAACAACATAATGGGCTACAAAGCGAAGCCGAACAGTATCTCTGGCAGCAGCGCACCCCTCCCCGATGAACTCAATGCATTCTATGCTCGGTTCGAGCAGGAAAGCAACAATCCGCTGGCGAGTGCCCCAGCAGCCCATAATTCACCCACACCCACCATCACAGCTTCCGAAGTCAGATTGGCCTTCCTGAAAGTGAACCCTCGGTAGGCGACGGGCCCAGATGGGATCCCTGGTCGTACACTCAGAGCCTGCGCGGACCAGCTGGCAGAGGTATTCACGGACATCTCTAACCTGTCCCTACTCTACTCCGAGGTCCCCACCTGCTTCAAGAAGACCACCATCATACCGGTACCAAAGAAGAACCATGCAACGTGCCTCAATGACTACCGTCCAGGGGCCCTGACTTCAGTCGTAATGAAGTGCTTCGAGAGGTTGATCACCTCCATACTCCCAGAACGCCTTGATCCACTGCAATTCGCATACCGCTGCAACCGGTCCACATCAGACACCATTTCCCTGGCCCTACACTCATCCCTAGAGCATCTCGAAAGCAAGGACTCCTACATTAGACTTTTATTTATTGACTACAGCTCCGCCTTCAACACCATAATCCCAGCCAAGCTCATATCAAAGCTCCAAAACCTAGGACTTGGCTCCCCACTCTGCAACTGGATCCTCGATTTTCTGACCAACAGACCACAATCAGGAAGAATGAACAACAACACCTCCTCCACAATAGTCCTCAACACCGGCACCCCGCAAGGCTGCGTACTTAGCCCCCTACTCTACTCCCTGTACACACGACTGCATGGCAAAACGTGGTTCCAATTCCATCTACATGTTTGCTGACGATACGACCTAGTGGGCCGGATCTCGAATAACGATGAGTCCGAATACAGGAGGGAGATGGAGAACCTAGTGGAGTGGTGTAGCGACAACAATCTCTCCCTCAATGCCAGCAAAACTAAAGAGCTGGTAATTGACTTCAGGATGCAAAGTACTGTACACACCCCTGTCAGCATCAAGGGGGCCGAGGTGGAGATGGTTAGCAGTTTCAAATTCCTAGGGGTGCACATCTCCAAAAATCTGTCCTGGTCCACCCACGTCGACGCTACCACCAAGAAAGCACAACAGCGCCTATACTTCCTCAGGAAACTAAGGAAATTCGGCATGTCCACATTGACTCTTACCAACTTTCACAGATGCACGATAGAAAGCATCCTATCAGGCTGCATCACAGCCTGGTATGGCAACTGCTCGGCCCAGGACCGCAATAAACTTCAGAGAGTCATGAACACCGCCCAGTCCATCACATGAACCTGCCTCCCATCCATTAACTCCATCTACACCTTCCGCTGCCTGGGGAAAGCGGGCAGTATAATCAAAGAACCCTCCCACCCGGCTTACTCACTCTTCCAACTTCTTCCATCGGGCAGGAGATACAGAAGTCTAAGAACACGCACGAACAGACTCAAAAACAGCTTCTTCCCCACTGTCACCAGACTCCTAAATGACCCTCTTCGGGACTGACCTCATTAACACTACACCCTGTATGCTTCATCCGATGCCAGTGCTTATGTAGTTACATTGTATATGTTGTGTTGACCTGTTATGTATTTTCTTTTATTCCCTTTTCTTCTCATGTACTTAATGATCTGATGAGCTGCTCGCAGAAAAATACTTTTCACTGTACCTCGGTACACGTGACAATAAACAAATCCAATCCAATCCAATCCAATCAGTCCAGCAGGAAACTGTGCACTTTCAACACTCCCTTTGGCAGATACTGTTACAATAGGATGCCGTTTGGCATCATCTCGGCATCCAAGGTGTTTCATCGCATCATGGAACAGATGATGGTGGGCATCGAAGGTGTACGAGTCTATGTTGACGACGTCATTATCTGGTCCACCACACCACAGGAGCACATCAGTCATCTCCAGTGTGTCTTTGCACGGATACGAGATCAGGGCCTACGCCTCAACCGAGCCAAGTGCTCTTTTGGCCAAACTGAGCTAAAGTTTCTGGGAGACCACATACCCCGGTCAGGGGTGCGGCCGGATGCCGACAAAGTGGCAGCTATCGCAGCCATGCCGCAGCCGGCAGACAAGAAGGCAGTGTTACGCTTCCTCGGGATGATCAACTTCCTGGGGAAGTTTATTCCCAACCTTGCCTCGCACACAACGGCTCTTCGCCACCTGGTGAAGAAGACAACGGAATTCCAGTGGCTGCCCGCACACCAGAAGGAATGGGAGGAGCTCAAGGTCAAGCTCACCACCGCCCCGGTATTGGCGTTCTTCGACACCACTCGGGACACAAAGGTCTCGACTGATGCCAGCCAGTCCGGCATTGGGGCGGTACTCCTGCAACGGGACGACACTGCATCATGGGCCCCGGTCGCCTATGCCTCGTGGGCCATGACCCTCACAGAACAGCGCAGTTCACTTTTCGCCCCCTGGTCGGCATCATTCAGAAGGACCTCAACGATATGACCCCTCGCCTCCAGCGCATTCTGCTCAAGCTCCGGAGGTACGACTTCCAACTTGTCTACACCCCGGGAAAGAGCCTCATCATCACGGATGACCTGCCCAGAGCAGTTAACACACCGCCCGACTCGGAGGGGTTCGTTTGTCAGGTCGACGCACAAGTAGCCTTCACATCGGCCAATCTGCCGGCCACTGATGCACGTCTGGCCCACATTCGCCGTGAGACTGCGGCTGACCCCCTTCTACAACGTGTGATGTGCTACATGACGGAAGGGTGGCTCAAGGGGCAGTGCCCACAATTCTACAATGTCCGGGACGACTTGTCCGTCATTGATGGTGTCCTCCTAAAGTTGGACCGGATTGTGATCCCACACAGCTTGCACCGGCTTGTCCTCGAACAACTGCACGAAGGCCATCTCGGGGTTGAAAAGTGTAGACGGAGGGCCCGAGAAGCTGTGTACTGGCCGGGCATCAGCGACGACATCGCCAACATGGTGCTCAACTGCCCCACCTGCCAAAGGTTTCACCCGGCGCAACCCCCTGAGACCCTTCAGCCCAATGAGTTGGCCACGTCCCCCTGGGCGAAGGTGGGTGTGGACCTCTTTCATGCGCTCGGCAGGTCCTACGTCATTATAATTGACTATTTTTCAAATTATTCGGAGGTCATACGCCTGCAAGACTTGACATCATCAGCTGTCATCAGAGCATGCAAAGAAACCTTCGCTCGCCATGGAATTCCGCTCACCATCATGTCTGACAACGGTCTCTGTTTTGCGAGCCAAGAATGGTCTTCTTTTGCCGCTTCATGCGACTTCACACACGTGACATCCAGCCCTTTGCATCCCCAGTTGAATGGCAAGGCGGAAAAGGGCGTCCATATCGTGAAGCGGCTCCTCTGCAAGGCTGCTGATGCCGGATCTGACTTCTGTTTAGCCCTGCTGGCCTATCGCTCGGCCCCACTGTCCACTGGCCTCTCACCAGCCCAGCTGTTGATGGGTCGCACCCTCAGGACCACTGTGCCGTCCATTCATGTTCCTAAACCCGGCCATGCTTCAGTACTGCAAAGGATGCGACAGCAGCGTGCTCAGCAGAAGGTGGCACATGACGCTCGGGCAACTGATCTTCCCGCCCTGGCACCTGGAGACAACGTCCGCATACACCTACTGGAGGGTGGCTGGTTGGCAACTGCCGAAGTTCTCCGCCGCGTGGCTCCCAGCTCGTTCCTGGTTTGCATGCCTGATGGCTCCATTCGCCGGCGTAATCGGCGGGCCCTTCGGCTGCTTCCGCGCTTGCTACGTGATCATGCACCGGTGCCACGCCCTCCTGTTGTCCCTGATGTCGACTTCGTTGAGCTTCCTGCCACTCTGCCTATTCCTCTCTCGCCCGTGGCCAGGCCCATTCCTCAGCCGGTGGATCCTGACCCACCCTTGAGGCGGTCAACCCAAATTCGTCGCCCACCTAATAGACTGGACTTATGAGCCTGTTTGCACATTGGACTCACTGAATTGTTTTACAATACTGTTAACGTGTTTCTTTCTTGTCATTCCAGAAGTTCTCTTTCGATATTTGATGATTGCACTTGTTTTGTTTGTGGTACAACCTCGTTGCTATGTTGCACCTGACACCTTCCTCTGTATATAGTTTAGCCTCATGTACATGTTGTAAATATTGCACACACATACTCAGATGCACTCAGTACACACCAATATTTATTACCGTGTAGGCACATATCCTTGTGAAAAGGGGGGATGTCATGATATCCACATTAACATATCATGGTGCAATCACACACACCCACTGATGAACAGGTAGATGGACCAACCAACACACACACAACATCGCAGCCAATCACCAGTGAGAGCACACGCAGTATAAAACAGGGAACACCACAGTTCCCGCTCATTCTACCAGGAGATAGCTCAGAGCACAGAGCTCACAGCGTGCCACTCAGACATACACCATGTGCTGAGTGTCTCACTAAGATAGTACTCAGGTTAGCTGGTGAAGTACGAACCACAGCCAGAAGTTAATAGTTATTATTGTACAGAATAATAAAACAGAGTTGTACCATCTACAACCGTGTTGGTTCATTTGTGTATCGGAATACCCAACACGACAAATGTGACAATTGAACACAACAGGCATTTATGCAGGATGTGGGTTTTGTTCATTGGGTCCTATATGTGGGAAGGGATGAAAATGACTGCACTGTTTTCGAACATACTGGCGGGTGTTGAGTCCAATCATGTTTATACTCTTATCCCCGATCCTGATATAACTCAGACAATAAAAACCTGGAGTTACAGACTTCCGGAAGAGGCCGAATTTGTTGACTTATTCTCGTACGTTCATTGTATGGGAATGACACAGTATTGACATGTACAACTGTGGTAAACCACTGTTGCACCTCTATTAGGTGATGTATGGTAGGACCTGTACTACAGGTACGTTGGTAGTCCCTGCCTGCTGGCTCCGCCCAGTAGACAGAGTATAAATATGTGTGTCCTCCAGGCTGCAGCCATTTCGCCAGCTGCTGTGGGAGGCCACACATCTTAGAGCAATAAAGCCTCAGTTGTACCCAACCCAAGTCTTCGTGCAGTTGATCGTGCATCAATTTATTGCTCTAAGATTTCCAAAAGATGGACCTCCGCATCAAACCGGATCGCTGCAGGTGGATCCGCATTCAAGCGACTCCACAAAAGACTTTTAACACTGGCTAGCTTGCTTCGAGGCGTACATCAACTCGGCGTCCACCCCTGTCTCGGAGGCTCAGAAGATACAGATCCTGTACTCAAGATTGAGCTCCAGCGTCTTTCCGCTAATCCAGGACGTGCCGAACTATGCCGAAGCCATGACACTTCTCAAAGAGAATTACGCTCAGAAGACGAACACGCTCTTCGGCATGCACATACTCGCCACTCGCTCTCAACTCCCTGGTGAGTCCATCGAAGACTTCTGACGGGCCCTAATCCCACTCGTCCATGACTGTGACTGACAGGCCGTTACGGCCAGTGAACATTCAAACCTCCTTATGCGGAACGTGTTTGTTATGGGGATTGGGTCGGACCTCATACGCCGGCAACTGTTAGAAGGGGCCATGCTCGACCAGCGGAGACAAAGAAACTAGTGCTCTCCATGACGGTCGCCTCGCGCAACGTTCAGGCCTACACCCCCAGCCGCACGGCCCACCCCTCCTACGCATCATGGACCCCACAGATAGCCGCCCCAGCGGGAGCCTTACCCAGCCAATACGCCTGCGCCACACGCCAGCCAGCAATCCCCGGGAGTCCCCGATGTTATTTCTGTGGCCAGCAGAAACACCCCCGCCAATGCTGCCCGGCCCGCGCTGCCCTTTGTAAGGCTTGCGGCAAGAAGGGGCACTTCGCCGCAGTGTGCCAGGCCCGTGCAATCGCCACTATCGCCCCCACCCCCCTCGTTTATGGACAATGGGCGCCGCCACCTTCACCCCCCCGACCACGCGGGCCTGTGGGCGTCGCCATCTTCTCTCCCTCAGACCACGCGCGGCCAGTGGGCGCCGCCATCTTCTCTCCCTCAGACCAAGCGCGGCCAGTGGGCGCCGCCATCTTCCCCCCCGAGCAACACGTGCGGCCCATGGGCGCCGCCATCTTGTTCAACCCCCGCCATGTGCGGCCCATTGGCGCCGCCATTTTGTACTCCTCTAGATCTTCAGCCGCCATTTTGTCCTCCTCAAGATCTTCAGGCACCGCCATCTTGGCTCCCTCACGGCACATGGGCACCACCAGCATTCCAGGACCAGGGCCCCCCAGGCTCCCCGTCATCCTACACCAGCGATGACCGACCACGACTCGCCTCAGTGACCATCGACCAGTCTCGTCCGCACAACCTGGCCACCGCATCGACCAGCGTTAAAATCAACGGACACGTGACCTCTCACCTGCTGGACTCCGGGAGCACCGAAAGCTTCATCCACCGTAAAGCTACAGTAAGGCGCTGCTCCCTCGCGGTACACCCCGCCAACCAAAGAATCTCCCTGGCCTCCGGATCCCATTCCGTGGCGATCCGGGGGTACTGTACGGTCACACTCACGGTCCAGGGTGGAGAATTCAGCGGCTTCCTCCTCTACGTCCTCCCTAACCTCTGCGCTACCTCCAGAGCCTAACCCTGAAATTCGGCGGGCCCCTACAACCCCTCACTGTATGCGGCCTTGTGACCCTAAAGGTCGATCCACCTTCCCTGTTTGCAAACCTCACCCCGGATTGCAAACCCATCACCACCAGGAGCAGACGGTACAGCATCCAGGACAGGACCTTCATCAGGTCCGAGGCCCAGTGGCTGCTTAGGGAAGGCATCATCGAGGCCAGCAACAGCCCCTGGAGAGCCCAAGTGGTAGTAGTTAAAACTGGGAGAAACACAGAATGGTCGTGGACTACAGCCAGACCATCAATCGGTACACGCAGCTCTACGCGTACCCACTTCCACGCATATCTGATAGGGTCAATCAGATTGCACAGTACCGGGTCTTCTCAACCGTAGACCTCAAATCCGCCTGCCACCAGCTCCCCATTCGTAAATCGGACCGTCCATACACTGCCTTTGAGGCAGACAGCCGTCTCTGTCACTTCCTCAGGGTTCCCTTCGGCGTCACCAACGGGGTCTCAGTCTTCCAAAGGGAGATGGACCGAATGGTCGACCGGTACAGTTTGCGGGCCACCTTTCCGTACCTAGACAGCGTCACCATCTGCGGCCATGATCAGCAGGACAATGACGCCAACCTTGCCAAATTTCTCCGCACCGCCACTCTCCTAAACCTCACGTACAACAAGAAGTGCGTGTTTAGCACGACCCGCTTAGCCATCCTCGGCTATGTGGTCCAGATCGGAGTTCTGGGGCCTGGTCCCGACCGCATGCGCCCCCTCATGGAGCTCCCCCTCCCCCACTGCCCCAAGGCCCTCAAACGCTGCCTGGGGTTCTTTCCGTACTACGCTCGGTGGGTCCCAAACTATGCGGACAAGGCCGCCCACTCATACAGTCAACCCATTTTTCCCTGACGGCCGCGGCACAACAGGCCTTCGCCCGTATCAGAGCCGATTTCGCCAAGGCCGGGATGCACGCAGTAGACGAGACGCTGCCCTTTCAAGTAGAGAGCGACGCATCAGACGTCGCCCTAGCCGCCACACTCAATCAGGCAGGCAGACCCATGGCATTCTTTTCCCCCACCCTTCACGCCTCAGAAATTCGGCACTCATCCATCGAAAAAGAGGCCCAAGCTATCGTTGAAACTGTGCGGCATTGGAGGCATTACCTGGCCAGCAGGAGATTCACTCTCCTCACTGACCAACGGTCGGTAGCCTTCATGTTCAATAACACACAGCGGGGCAAGATCAAGAATGATAAGATCTTGAGGTGGAGGATCGAGTCCTCCACCTACAATTACGAGATTTTGTATCATCCCGGTAAGCTCAACGAGCCCCCAGGCGCCCTATCACGAGGTACATGTGCCAGCGCACAGGTAGACCGACTCCGGACCCGGCACGACAGTCTTTGTCACCCGGGAGTCACACGGTTGTACCATTTCATAAAGGCCCGCAATCTGCCCTACTCCGTTGAGGAAGTACGGACAATCATCAGGGACTGCCAGGTCTGTGTGGAGTGCAAGCTGCACTTCTACCGGCCGGACTGTGTGCGCCTGGTGAAGGCCTCCCGCCCCTTTGAGCGCCTCAGTGTGGATTTCAAAGGGCCCCTCCCCTCCACCGACCATAACGTATTTTCTCAGTGTGGTCGATGAGTACTCCAGATTCCCCTTCGCCATCCCATGCCCCTACATGACGTCTGCCACTGTCATCATAGCCCTCAACACAATCTTCGCTCTGTTCGGTTTCCCCACCTACATGCACAGTGACAGGGGTCCTCCTTCATGAGTGATGAGCTGCGTCAGTTCCTGCTCAGCAGGGGTATCGCCTCCAGCAGAACGGCAAGCTACAACCCCCGGGGAAACGGACAGGTAGAGAGGGAGAATGGGACTGTATGGAGGGCCGTCCAACTGGCCCTACGGTCCAGGAACCTCCCGGCCTCCCGCTGGCAGGAGGTCCTCCCCACTCCATTTGGTCACTACTGTGCACCGCCACTAACAACACACCCCATGAACGTCTCTTTGCCTTCCCCAGGAAGTCCACATCCGGGGTGTCGCTCCCGACTTGTCTCGCAGCTCCAGGACCCGTCCTTCTCCGTAGGCACGTCCGAATCCACAAGGCGGACCCGTTGGTGGAAAGGGTGCAATTGCTCCATGCAAACCCCCAGTATGCCTACGTGACGTACCCCGACGGCCGCCAAGATACTGTCTCCCTCAGGGACCTGGCACCAGCAGTTTCCCCACACACACACACTGCCGGCCCGGCACCACCCTCCCCTCCCCCGGCGCTCCCAGCAGCAACCCCCGGGGACCACCCGTCCTCCCCCTGCCCACGCCCGAGGATGAAGAGGATTTTGGCACGCTCCCGGAGTCACTGAAGGCCATACCAGCATCGGCATCGCCGCCACCACTACGTCGCTCCCTGCGGCACATCAAGGCCCCGGACCAATTAAACCTCTAACTGGTCCACTGGACTTCAATCGGCATTTTCTTTTCCTCTCTATCAAAAATTGGAAATGTAAATGTAAAAAGAAAACCATTTGTTGGATATAGTTCTCTACCACCCCCACCGGACTCAATTTTAACAGCGGGTGAATGTGGTAAACCACTGTTGCACCTCTGTTAGGTGATGTATGGTAGGACCTGTACTACAGGTACGTTGGTAGTCCCTCCTGCTTGCTCCGCCCAGTCGGCAGAGTATAAATATGTGTGTCCTCTAGGCTGCAGCCATTTCGCCAGCTGCTGTGGGAGGCCACACATCTTAGAGCAATAAAGCCTCAGTTGTACCCAACTCAAGTCTTCGTGCAATTGATCGTGCATCATCAACCAATGTTGCGGGTCAGCTGTGTCATAATATACACCAGTATATTATGGTGCAGACACACACACACACACTGATGGACATGCAGTGGGACCAATCAGCATACACAACACCGCAGCCAATCTCCAGTGAGAGCACACGCACTATAAAGACAGGGGACAGGAAAATTCCTGCTCATTCTAGTAGCAGCCAGCTCGGAGCACAGAGCTCACAGCCTGCAACACAGACATTCACCATGTGCTGAGTGCATCACCTGGTTAGGACTAGGCAAGGGTCAACAGTTAAAGCTGGTATTGCATTTACCCACAGTTCAAGTATGTCAATATAGTTAACCTTATAATGAAATAGAGTTGCACCACTTCAAGTGTTGGTGACCTGTTTGTGATCCAGAACCCCAACACATCAAGCTGTCCATTAAAACCACCCAATTGTCCTTTCTGGTGGAGAGGTTGCTATGGCAATGCTTAGCCATTGCAAAATGACACCAAGTGCTTCTCCAACTCATTTTTCCTCAGGACCTCAACACTGAGGACCTCAACACTGAGGAACTCCCTCTCTCTGTTAATGACATTTTAGCTCCTAAATGCCATGGCTGGCCTCACTTTGCCAATGTCCCTCAGGCACTATGGGCCCTGCTTCTTTAACCAGATACCTCAGTGAAAATACCAACATAAAAGGCTGAGAGGTTTTTCACGCATGCTCCTATTGGAGGGGTTTGTATCTGTGAGCACGTGCTGGAAATGTAGCCCAGACTTTGGATAACATGATGGACCGTTCCAGCCCCAGCCCCTTCAGTCGATGACAGAGCCTCTTTAAGGCATTAAAGCCTCTGGGTAGTCAGTGTTACAGTTGTGGGGGCTTCTTTCGTGCTCATAATCCCAGCGATTTACAATTTGTACCACAAAGAGGCAGAAAGCTTAGGGAGGTAAAGGTCAGTCAGCACAAAGCAACACTGCCCTTTCTTTGTTAATCCCTTGACAGCTGGCAAAAAAAAAGAGATTTAAATCCTGGATGGTTTTGTCCGCAGATTTGGACAGATGAAGAAAGGATTTAAATATTAGAGAGCCCCAGAACCCAGCACGGGGCGGTTATCAATTAGACAATGTGCGCGCAGTTGACAAGTTAAGCCCGAGCTTTTATGCACAGCCCATCAGTAGCTGAGGATGCACTCACATTATTCCATTTCTCCCAGTGTGACGTCCTGTCTGTCTGATGTGTTCGCTTTATCAGGAAACATTATTTCGCACAAAAGGCCATATAAACCTGAAACCCCCCTCCCTCATTGCTGGGGCTCAGTTGAAATGTTCGTGGCTAAGATGGATAGATTTTATGAGCGATTGAGGGGTAATGTCGGGCCTATGATCGAGTTGATTGGCGGAACAGGCTCCAATCTCAGAATAGCTGTTGATTTCACAATCACGCTGTCCGCTGTGATAACACTGGGTGTAATAAGCATTGCTAAACCTTTGAAGTTTTTTTGCAACAAAATGATGCATATCTCTACCGAGAGGATCTGCATGGTTGACAGGATGTCAGATTAGAGAGAGAGGGCAATGTTTTCCTCAATTACTGAGCTCCGAGATGTCCCTGCTTTATTCCAGGTCCGGAAATGTGTGGAAAAAGCCAAACTGTGTCAGCACAAACCGTCGCCATTTCATTAAAAATCCCGAACGGGGGAGGGGGTCCTGCCACAGAGATGATGAACAATGACCTTTCTTGGAGACCCACATAACCTTCAGAATTATTCAATCTTCCTGACAGCTCTTCAGTGTTCAGTAGTAATTTGTAATCAGCTATAGTCATCTGACAGTATGTTGATCTTGTTTTGCGGAATAAAGAGAAACTCTGTACAGTTGCACAGGAAATAATCTTTACCTCACTAAATAAAGGGGAACTCTGTACAGTGAATAACCCTTACTATACTGAATTAACACCAACTCCATTCACTCACTCAGTGAGTAACCCCTACCCTTCCAGATAAACAAGAGTTCTTTGTAGTTACAATGTACAACTATGGCTCATCAATCTACAATAAGAGACCATGGGCGGGATTCTCCGTTGGCTGATGGCAAAATCGCGAAATGCGTTGGGCGGAAAATAGGTTCTGACACCAACATCGCAGTGGGCGCCGATTTGATGCCGAATCGCGATTCTCCGTCACCTTGACAGCGGGGTCAATGCGGTCCGAAACGCACGTACAGTAAACACTGTTTGCATGTTATTAGCGGGCCCTAACTAGTATTCTCCGGGTCCTCCAAATTCTCCATCTCCGATGGGCCGAGTTCCCGATGGCGCGGTTCACTTGTGCTTTTAAAAATCGGGAGACCTGCGTCATGGCTGATGAGGGAGAGAGAGGAGGTAGGACACAGAGAGGCGCGACTGTGGGCTGCCAGGCCGGACACTGGTCGGGCTGGCTGGGGTGGTGGGGGCCTGCTAGGGCTGGGGGAGGGGGTGTGACGGGGGAACAGGCCGGCTGGCCGGGGTGACCCCTCCCCACGGGACTGGGGCAGTGTCCAGTCAGGACCGCCATTGCAAGGCAGCCAGCATTCTGCGCACCCCACTAACCACCCACCTTCATACCGGGGTAGAATGACACCGGCCATATGGGTGCCCCCACCCGCCACCCAGCACCACACCCTCTGTCATACACCCCCCACCCAGGACAATGCCCACAGTAGCCCCTACGGGGGCACCAGGTCCATGGAGCGGAGCGTACTGCTGGCAAGGGCAATGCCAGCCGACGGTACCCCTGGCAGCAGGGATGGGCGCCAAGGCCAGAGGCCCCCAGGGTGCCAGCCACCGATGGGCCCAATGTTGGGGAGGGAATTATGCGTGAGTAGAGCCCGCAGTGCCAACTGGGGCCACCATATAGCCCATTGGACCTGGTTGGGGACGGGGTACCCGCCATGCTAACATATCGGCCTTTCACCCACTGCAGACAATGGTTATTGGAATTCAACCAGAAATGGTGGCCTTCCTGCTCGTCGCCGCAGCCCTGCGGCTGTACGAGCTGGAGCTGCTCGAGGAGAAGGAAGCTGCAGCTGTGGAGCATGTAGCAGCGGAGGGGGCAGCAGTGGAACAGGAGGCAGCCACCCAGGATGGAGAGCCAGCTGCCCAACAGACTGAGGAGGAGGAGGTGCCAAGGAGGCGCCGCATGAGGCGTCGTGTTTACCAGCAACGCCTGTCATTTGAGGAGCTGCCGGGCCGGGCATGGCGTCGAAGGCTCAGGCTGAGCAGGGAGACAGTGCGACATATCTGCCAGATGATGGCACATCTGACACCGCAGCGGTATGGGGGAGTACACCCGCTACCATTGGACACCAAGGTGACGGTCGCCCTGAACATTTACGCCACAGAGTCCTTCCATGCGCTGAATGGGGACCTGTCCAGGATCTCACAAACCTCGGTGCACAGGTGCATCCGCGCTGACACGGAGGCCTATATACCCAGGATGCTCAATACATCCACTTCAATGTGGACCGAGCCCACCAGGATGCCCGGGTAGCGGGGTTCGCCGCCAAGCCCCGGGTCCAGGGTGTGATCGACGGGATTCATGTCCTCCTACGAGCACCTGCAGATGACTGGTCACTCTACACAAACCTAAAGGGGTTCCACTCGATGAACGTGCACCTGATATGTGACCATCAGATGTGCATCATGTACGCCTGCGCCTGATATCTGGGCAGTGTGGCCCAGTGTGACCCTGCCATGGCCTGCTGTGACTGGGCCATGCTCAGGACTGCCGCTGCGATTTCCAGCTGGCTCCGGCACATGGTTGCCTGTTACGTGGCAACCCTGTCATGAGCCTTGGCCAGTGCCTGCACAGGATTCCCCGGGCTTTGGACATGCTGATCCATAGCCAAAACCTTCGCCCCCAATGCCTCCACTGCAGACGCCACCCAGGTGGTGTTGGCCTGGGTGGCATGCATGGTCAGCACCACCTCCTGCTCCTGCACCCAGTTGAACTCCTTCAACTGCACCTGCAGTTGCTGGATGCTCGCCGACATCCCCTCATGTAGTCCCTGGCTCTGTGACTGCATCTCCGCAATCAATAGGACCATCCATTCCAGAAGCCATCTGGACAGCAGCTAGTCCATGGGGCTGGCCCGCCCTCTGACTATCCGCCCCTTCGGGTGTTCCTACCTCCACCTGCTGTACCAGATCAGCTGCGTGGTGCGCACCAGAAAGTGTCCCAGGAGCCTCTTCATTAAAGTGCCCAACCGAGGTGAGTGTCTCTGGGATGGTGGAGGGTGTTGGAGACAGCTGTGACAGGGGTGGGGTGAGAATGGGGGTGAGGGTGGGGGTGAGGATGGGGGTGATGTGGGGGTGAGGGTGGGTTGAGGGTAGGGGTGAGTATGAGGGCGGGGATGAGGGTGAGGTTGAGGGTGGGGGCGAGGGTGGTGTGGGCGTGGGGGTGAAGGTGGTGGTTGGCAGCTTCCTTCCCGGGCTGGGATACAATCTCATCCACCTCTCCTCCACCGCGTCCAGGAGGGTCTCCAGTTGGGCATCCGTGAAGCGTGGGACTGTGCATATTGCTGCCATCTTGTTGACTGGGATGGAGTGTGTGGAGAGTGTGAAGTGTGTATATGCGGCTGCAGCTTTGTAAAACGTCCACGGAGAGCAGAGGTCCCTTCACCATAATTCCTTTTATTTACAAAACCAACAGCAGTACGACCAGGTGCATTCAGCTTGCTGTCTACACTGGGACTGCAGAGGATCTGACACTCCCTGTTAGATACAGAGAAAGGGGTCCCCTGATTGGGCCACGAATCAGGGAACTCGTATTCCAATTGGCCAATCTCAAAGGCCTAGTCTAAATCATTGCACCCTTGTCAGCCTCCTGAGTGTCAATAGCGAAACCGGCGAATCCCACACCGATTTTCACTGGAATCGATTGTGTTCCACGTGGCACTAGCCCCTTGACAGTCGCAGAATCGGTCCAGGTGCGGCGACAGTTTTGCTGTCGTGGAAGTCCACAAATTCTGCGCTGTGTCGCCGCTTAGTCTCAGAAACGGAGAATCCAGCCCCATGACCGTGACTAACTTGCTGAAAAAACAGACTCTGGCTATAAAATGCTGGAAAGCTCACTCGGTCTGGCGCCATCTGTGGAGAGAGAAATTGAGTTGATTTTTATGTCAATGAAATCCTGATGAAAGGTTGCCGAGCTGGAGTTTGAATTCTTTTTCTCTCTCCACAGAGGCTGCCAGACCTGCTGAGCATTTCCACCATTTTCAGCTTTTAGTTCTGATTTCCAGCAGCTGCAATATTTTGCTTTCATATTAAGGCTCTAGTTGCCATCTCTCTCATTCTGGCCTGTTGCACATCCCTGATTTTCATGCACGCACCTCTGGTTGTTATGCCTTCAGCTGGAAGGAATTCATTCCCTAAACCTCTCCGACAATCCTCCTTTTTAGACCCTCCTTAAAACTTTTTTGATTACGTTTTTTAGTTATTTGCCCCAATGGCGTATGTGACTCAGTGTCAAACATTATTTAATAATATTCCTGTGAAATGCCTTAGGATGTCTAAGGTGGTACGGTGGCACAGTGGTTTAGCACTGCTGCCTCACAGCGCCAGGGACCCGGGTCTGATTCCGGCCTTGTATTCTGACTGTATGTTGAGTTTGCACGTTTTCCCCGTGTCTGGGTGGGTTCCCGCCGGGTTCTCCGGTTTCCTCCCAGTCCAAAGATGTGCAGGATAGGTGGATTGGCCATGATAAAAATTGCCCCTTAGTGTCCAAAGATGTGTAGGTTAACTGGGATTACAGGTTAAGACAGGGGACTGGGCCTAGGTAGGGTGCTCTTTCAGATGATTGGTGCAGACTCAATGGGCCGAATGGCCTCCTTCTTCAGTGCAGGGACTCTATGATTCTATGCTTTACTGTGTTAAAGGAAGGGGCGACGCAAATGCAAGTCGTTGTTGAATTGGTAATTTGTCGTGGGAAATGATGGCTGGATTTACATGGCATGCTATCAACACTAACAGCACGTAGTATCAGAAATACATAAACTGCTGTAAGGCATTGAGTTTAACTGGGTATTGGGCTGCTCGCAATATATCCAGAGTAACACCCCTTGATGGACACCTTCATCTCATCTGAAACACAGCATCTCCAACTGTGCAGCACTCCCCTCTGTACCGCACCAGGGCGCAGCTTGGATTTTGCATTTAAATCTCTAGAGATATATATGGGAGTGTTGTCCACCAGTTCACAAAGAACGTCAACTTTGAAGTGGGAATTGTCAGCAGACTGCAGAAGGCAGCATACAGCGGTGAAGATGTCGATCAGGGAGGAATTTCTGAGCCAGGACGTCCCCACGTGACCAACCCAAGCCGTTCATTCTAGCGCAGTTTCACTGCACAGCGACTGGCCTTCAGGGCCGCGGCTGAGTAGAGATGCATTTGAAACGTGTTTACATCGTGTAATTGTTTCTGGTGACGTGCTTAGCGTGGGATGCAGGGCTGTCATATAATTCTTGCAGAATCGCGATTGCCAATGGCACACAGCACCACTTCCTTTCCATGCCGGAACCTAGCATTACCCAAGCCAGCGTTGGCAGCCAGCTTTTAGCTGAATGTTCAGTCCAGTCCAGCTAGTCATTCTTGTGAATCCGCACTTTGTGTTCCCAGGAACATCATTCCCCCGAAGCATGGCTGGAAGAGTTCAGAGTGCGCGGAGTCGATGTAAGCGGAAACATTTCCACCCACAGTGAATCTGCGTGAAGGGTGTGATCCGCACTTTCTGCTCAGATCTGTCTCCAGTTAGGGCAGCACGGTGGTGCAGTGGTTAGCATTTCTGTCTCACCGTGCGAGGTACCAGGTTCGATCCTGGCTCTGGGCTCTGGGTCACTGTCCGTGTGGAATTTGCACATTCTCCACGTGTTTGCGTTGATTTCGCCCCTGTGGTAAACCACTGTGTTCCTATATTAAGGGTTGTACGGTAGAACCTGCACTACAGGTTCACCTGGGCCCCTGCATGCTAGCTCCGCCCAGGAGCTGGGTTATAAATATGCGTGGCCTTCAGCTCGCAGCCATTTTGCCAGCTGCTGTAGGAAGCCACACTTCAGATACTAATAAAGCCTCAGTTTGAATTCAACTTCGTCTCCAGCCAAATTGATCGTGCCTCAATTTATTAGTATCTGATTCAGAAGATGATCTGATTCAGAATCCTCCGGATTAAACCAAATCGACTGGAGCTGGATCCACACGCAAGCGACGCCAGAAAGGACTTCCAGCGCTGGCTAGCTTGTTATGAAGCGTATATCAACGCGGCGCCGACCCCTGTTCCAGAGGCTCAGAAGATTCAAATCTTGTACTCCAGACTCAACTCTAAAATCTTCCTGCTGATCCAGAATGCGCCCAATTACGCTGACGCTATGACTCAACTCAAATAGAGTTATGAGCAGAAGACGAACACACTCTTCGCCAGACACGCGCTCGCAACGCGTACTCAACTACCTGGTGAGTCAATCGAGGACTTCTGGAGGGCCCTGATCCCACTTAGTTCGGGACTGTGACTGCCAGGATGTTACAGCTAAGGAGCACTCAGATCTCCTTATGAGGGACGCTTTTGTAACTGGGATTGGGTCTGATGGTATCTGGCAGCGGCTCCTAGAAGGGGCCACGCGCGACCTTGCAGAGACTAAAACACTAGCGTTTTCCATGACGGTCGCCCTGTGCAATGTACAGTCCTACGCCCCCAACCCCGCAGCTCACTCCTCTTACGCTTCATGGGCCCCACAGGCAGCCGCCCCAGCGGCCCTATTTTTGCAGCCAACAAAGACTCCCCGCCAATGCTGCCCGGCCCGTGCTGCCCTTTGTAAGGCCTGCGGGAAGAAGGGCCACTAGGCAGCGGTGTGCCAGGCCCGCTCAGCGGCAGCGGTCGCCCCCACCCCCCCCCCCCCACCTCCCCCCCCCCCCCCAGTCACGGACAATGGGCGCCGCTATCCTCCCCTCCTCCCCAGGCCATGTGCAAGCAATGGGCACCGCCATCTTCTCTCCCGCTCCAGGCCCACTCAGCGGCAGCGGTCGCCCCCACCCCACCCGATCACAGACAATGGGTGCCACTATCCTCCCCTCCTCCCCAGGCCATGTGCGAGCAATGGGCGGCGCCATCTTCTCCCCCGCACCAGGCCCGCTCAGCGGCAGCGATTATCCCCACCACCCCCCGGTCACGGACAATGGGCACCGCTATCCTCCCCTCCTCCCCAGGCCAGATGCGAGCAATGGGCGCCACCATCTTCTCTGCCGCACAACACGTGCGTTTCATGGGCGCCGCCTCCTTGCTCCACCCCCGCAACATGCGTTCCATGGGTGCCGCCATTTTGTGACCCCCAGGACCTCCGGGCGCCGCCATCTTGTCCACCCCGCAGCACACGGAGACCAACAGCGTTTCAGGACCCCGACGCAGCAGCCGCCTCACTACCCGACAATCAACCACGACTCGCATCCATGGTAATCGACCAGTCCAGACCACACACTCTGACCAACGCATCCACCAGCGTGAAAGTCAACGGCCACGTGACCTCCTGCCTCCTGGACTCCGGGAGCACCGAGAGCTTTGTACATCCAAATACGGTAAGGCGCTGCTCCCTTAAGGTACACCCTACCAATCAAAGTATCTCCCTGGCCTCCAAGTCCCATCGCGTAGCGATCCTGGGGTACTGCACGGTCACGCTCACAGTCCAAGGCGTAGAGTTCCACGGTTTTCGCCTCTACGTCCTCCCTAACCTCTGCGCTGCACTTATCCTTGGCCTAGATTTTCAGTGCAACCTCCAGAGCCTAACCCTTAAATTCGGCGGATCTTACCACCCCTCACTGTGTGCGGCTTCGCGACCCTAAAGGTCGATCCTCCTTTCCTCTTTGCCAATCTAACTCCAGATTGCAAACCGTCGCCACCAGGAGCAGACGGTACAGCACCCAGGATAAGGCCTTCATCAGGTCCGAGGTCCAGCAGTTGCTTCAGGAGGGAGTCATCGAGGCCAGCAACAGCCCCTGGAGAGCTCAAGTGGTAGTGGTTAAGTCTGGGGAGAAAAATCGAATGGTCATGGACTACAGCCAGACCATCAACAGGTACACGCAGCTTGACACGTACCCCCTCCCACGCATACCTGACATGGTTAACCAGATTGCACAGTACCGGGTCTTCTCAATGGTGGACCTGAAATCCGCTTACCACCAGCTCCCCATCCGTAAATCGGACCGGCCATATACCGCCTTCGAGGCAGACGGCCGTCTATATCCCTTAGGGTCCCCTTCGGCGTCACCAATGGGGTTTTGGTCTTCCAAAGGGAGATGGACCGAATGGCCGACCGGTAAGGCTTGCGGGCCACGTTTCCGCACCTAGACAATGTGACCATCTGCGGCCATGAACAGCAGGACCACAACGCCAACCTCGCTAAATTTCTCGGCACCGCCACTCTCCTCAACCTCACATACAACAAGGAGAAGTGTGTGTTCCGTACAAACTGCTTAGCCATCCTCGGCTACGTGGTCCAGAACGGAGATCTGGGGCCCGATCCCGACCGCATGCGCCCCCTCATGGAGCTTCCCCTCCCCACTGCACCAAGGCCCTCAAACGCTGCCTGGGGTTCTTCTCGTGTTACGCTCAGTGGGTCCCAAACTATGCGGACAAGGCCCGCCCACTCATACAGTCCACTCATTTCCCCCTGACGGCAGAGGCCCAACAGGCTTTCGCCCGGATCAGAGCTGATATTGCCAAGGCCACAATGCACGCTGTAGACAAAACACTTCCTTTCCAAGTAGAAAGCGATGCATCAGACGTCGCCCTAGCCGCCACCCTCAACCAGGCAGGCAGGCCCATGGCATTCTTTTCCCGCAACCCTCCATGCCTCCGAAATTCGGCACTCATCTGTCGAAAAGGAGGCCCAGGCTATCGTTGAGGCTATGCGACATTGGAGGCATTACCTGGCCGGCAGGAGATTCACTCTCCTCACTGACCAACGGTCGGTAGCCTCCATGTTCAACAACACTCAGCAGGGCAAGATCAAAAATGATAAAATCTTGCGGTGGAGAACCGAACTCTCCACCTATAACTACGAGACTAATTATCGCCCTGGCAAACTCAACGAGCCCCCAGACGCCCTATCCCGAGGTACATGTGCCAGCGCACAGGTAGACCGACTCCGGACCCTGCACGACAGCCTTTGTCACCCAGGGGTCACTCGGTTGTACCGCTTCATTAAGGCACAAAATTTGCCCTACTCCATCGAGGAAGTACGGACAATCACCAGGGACTGCCAGGTCTGTGCGGAGTGCAAGCTGCACTTCTACCGGCCGGACCACGCGCACCTGGTGAAGGCCTCCCGCCCCTTTGAACGCCTCAGCGTGGATTTCAAAGGCCCCTTCCCCTCCTCCGACCGACACACGTATTTCCTCAGTGTGATCGATGAATACTCCCGTTTTCCCTTCGCCATCCCATGCCCCGATATGACATCTGCCACCGTCATTAAAGCCCTTAATTCTATCTTCACTGTTCGGTTTCCCCGCCTACATCCACAGTGACAGGGGATCCTCATTCATGAGTGATGAGCGACGCCAGTTCCTGCTCAGCAGGGGTATCGCCTCCAGCAGAACGACGAGCTACAACCCCCGGGGAAACGGACAGGTAGAAAGGGAGAATGGGACGGTATGGAGGGCAGTCCAACTGGCCCAATGGTCCAGAAATCTCCCGGCCTCCCGCTGGCAAGAGGTCCTCCCTGATGCACTACATTCCATTCGCTCATTACTCTGCATTGCTACTAATAGTACACCGCATGAACGCCTTTTTGCCTTCCCCAGGAAGTCCACATCCGGGGTATCACTCCCAACTTGGCTCACAGAACCGTGCTTATCCGTAAACATGTGCGGCTCCACAAGGCGGATCCGTTGGTGGAAAGGGTGCACCTGCTCCACGCAAACCCACAGTACGCCTACGTGGCATTCCCCGATGGCCGCCAGGATACCGTCTCCCTCAGGGACCTGGCACCAGCAGGTTCCACCCCCACACCACACCCGTCACCTCCGGCGCCACCCTCCCCTCCCCCGCTGCCCCCATCACTCTCACTAGGACCGTCCGTCCTCCCCCTGCCCACCCCTGTTGATGAAGAGGATTTCGGAACGCTCCCAGAGTCAACTTCGACCACGACAGCACCAACATCGCAGGCTCCACTTCGTCGATCCCAGAGAACGATCAAGGCGCCGGACCGGCTGAACCTCTGACCGGCCCACCGTATGACCAGAGACATTTTTTTTTCACTGTTCTGTAAATATTAAAGATTGCGAATTGTATATAGTTATCCACCACCCCTGCCGGACTCAATTTTAACAGGGGGGTGAATGTGGTAAACCACTGTGTCCCTTTATTAATGATGTGGAGATGCCGGCGTTGGACTGGGGTGAGCACAGTTCGAAGTCTTACAACACCAGGTTAAAGTCCAACAGGTTTGTTTCGATGTCACTAGCTTTCGGAGCACTGCTCCTTCCTCAGGTGAATGAAGAGGTATGTTCCAGAAACATATATATAGACAAATTCAAAGATGCCAGACAATGCTTGGAATGCGACCATTAGCAGGTGATTAAATCTTTACAGATCCAGAGATAGGGGTAACCCCAGGTTAAAGAGGTGTGAATTGTGTCAAGCCAGGACAGTTGGTAGGATTTCGCAGGCAATATGGTGGGGGATGAATGTAATGCGACATGAATCCCAGGTCCCGGTTGAGGCCGCACTCATGTGTGCGGAACTTGGCTATAAGTTTCTGTTCGGCGATTCTGCGTTGTCGCGCGTCCTGAAGGCTGCCTTGGAGAACGCTTACCCGGAGATCAGAGGCTGAATGCCCTTGACTGCTGAAGTGTTCCCCGACTGGAAGGGAACATTACTGCCTGGTGATTGTCGCGCGATGTCCGTTCATTCGTTGTCACAGCGTCTGCATGGTCTCGCCAATGTACCACGCTTCGGGACATCCTTTCCTACAGTGTATGAGGTAGACAACGTTGGCCGAGTCGCACGAGTATGTACCGCGTACCTGGTGGGTGGTGTTCTCACGTGTAATGGTGGTATCCATGTCGATGATCTGGCACGTCTTGCAGAGATTGCCATGGCAGGGTTGTGAGGTGTCGTGGTCACTGTTCTGAAGACTGGGTAGTTTGCTGCAAACAATGGTTTGTTTGAGGTTGCGCGGTTGTTTGAAGGCAAGTAGTCGGGGTGTGGGGATGACCTTGGCAAGATGTTCATCTTCATCAATGACGTGTTGAAGGCTGTGAAGAAGATGTCGTTGTTTCTCCGCTCCGGGGAAGTACTGGACGACGAAGGGTATTCTGTCG